>NC_134268.1:12550707-12922718 GCF_031893055.1 Leptodactylus fuscus
TTAATTCACCAAAAAAGAATGTTTGAAAGGAAAGAAAAAACATCACAAAGAGAAGATGTAATGTGAATATAGCTGGAAATTATACCTGTGTCATGTCCTACAAGTGCAGCCAAGTGACTGGGAAAATGCTCTAGCGAAACGTGTTGTCTGACTACGACATAAAGCCACTCCAGAGAGATAGTGGTGTAAGTAGTACTTGAGTAGTGCTGAGTGTAACCCCCTCAAAAAAACAGAAGACCTCTGTATATTCATTATAGGGATAATGTTCCAGCAGTGGCAGGAGCGATGCTGCTATTCCGGAAGGGCAAGGGGGGGGGGGGCGGAGGAGCAGAATAGCAGCGATGTCAGGAGCGTAGGGTAGGGCAGGAGCGTAGCGATGTTGCAGGCACCTGTGCCGGCGTCTAACCCTCCCCGGCATCCGCCTTTCTATTACAGCGGATGCCGGGTCTGTGTTGGCATTGTGAAGGCTGGGGAACTGACAGGTCTCACCATCTATTCGCTGTACGTCCGATGCCTAGCTGCATCGGGAGCGTGCACGCAGGGCCAGTGGCATAGAAGCGACATCATCTCGCCGTGGGCTTTGCATAAGTAACCCCGCCCACCAATGACGCAACAAAGCAGGAAGAAAGAAGATTTTACAGCAGCGAAGACTGGTGAGTATGCGACGTGGGAATACCCCTTTAAGCTGAGCTACCAGCAGAAATTGAGGCCCTTTAGGTGACTTCAGCCTCTACCTGCAGAGTTTTTGGCCCTTTAACTTGGTTCATCCTTGCACCAACAGAGATTTGTTGGTTCTTTTGGTGAGTTGAGCCTTTAAACGGCAGTGTTGTTTGACCTTCAGGTGAGTTGAGCCATGCACCAGCAGTGTTTTATTTTTTGGCCCTTGGGGAGACTAGAGCCTTGAAAACAAAAACAATGCATATTTGGTATTGTCGCGTCCGTAACAATCTGTACAATAAAACTGAAACGATATTTAATGTGATGTCCATGTGACATCTGGGATATTACCATACAGGCCCAAAATCCTTTGCTAACAGTAGTAACCTGTTACCATACAGGCCCAAAGCCTTTGCTAGCAGTAACAACCCGTTACCATACAGGCCCAAAGCCTGTGCTAGCAGTAACAGCCTGTTGCCATACAGGCCCAAAGCCTTTGCTAGCAGTAACAACCCGTTACCATACAGGCCCAAAGCCTTAGCTAGCAGTAGTAACCTGTTACCATACAGGCCCAAAGCCTTTGCTAGCAGTAACAGCCTGTTGCCATACAGGCCCAAAGCCTTTGCTAGCAGTAACAACCCGTTACCATACAGGCCCAAAGCCTGTGCTAGCAGTAACAGCCTGTTGCCATACAGGCCCAAAGCCTTTGCTAGCAGTAACAACCCGTTACCATACAGGCCCGAAGCCTTAGCTAGCAGTAGCAACCTGTTACCATACAGGCCCAAAGCCTGTGCTAGTAGTAACAGGCTGTTACTATTAGCACAGGCTTTGGGCCTGTATGATACTGCTAGCACAGGCTTTGGGCCTGTAATATAATGCAAAATTGTAAAAAATATGGCGTGCACTAAGGTAGACTACTACTGGACTAAATATAATTTTGCCAACAAAAGTTGTGACAGAATTATGAAAATACAAACCGTGCCATAACTTTACCATGTGATGCCTGGGAAGAGCCCCGTGTTCTGTCACAACAAAGGGTGTAATCGCTGTAATATTGCATTGAAATAGTTACCACATTGTAGCCACATATTTGGCAATACATTGGTGGTTTTTCTAATGTTAAACAGTATTTGTACCTTCCATATATGGCTCCTCTGTTTGTGATTGTTCATACTGTACGCTGTACTTACCTGTATGCTGGGCTATTCGGATGTGATTTCCTCCTTTTCTTCTTTTTCAATTTAATTCAATTCATGATTTTTTAATTTATATAAACTGGATATATTTTTTACATTGGTGTTTGTAGTCTGAAAAGACTCCAGAGTATAATAATAGTCCATGGGTGTACAACTGTGGGGCATAATATACAGTCCTATGAAAAAGTTTGGGCACCCCTATTAATCTTAATCATTTTTAGTTCTAAATATTTTGGTGTTTGCAACAGCCATTTCAGTTTGATATATCTAATAACTGATGGACACAGTAATATTTCAGGATTGAAATGAGGTTTATTGTACTAACAGAAAATGTGCAATATGCATTAAACCAAAATTTGACCGGTGCAAAAGTATGGGCACCTCAACAGAAAAGTGACATTAATATTTAGTAGATCCTCCTTTTGCAAAGATAACAGCCTCTAGTCGCTTCCTGTAGCTTTTAATCAGTTCCTGGATCCTGGATAAAGGTATTTTGGACAAACAATTCAAGTTCAGTTAAGTTAGATGGTCGCCGAGCATGGACAGCCCGCTTCAAATCATCCCACAGATGTTCAATGATATTCAGGTCTGGGGACTGGGATGGCCATTCCAGAACATTGTAATTGTTCCTCTGCATGAATGCCTGAGGATTTGGAGCGGTGTTTTGGATCATTGTCTTGCTGAAATATCCATCCCCGACGTAACTTCAACTTTGTCACTGATTCTTGAACATTATTCTCAAGAATCTGCTGATACTGAGTGGAATCCATGCGACTCTCAACTTTAACAAGATTCCCGGTGCCGGCATTGGCCACACAGCCCCAAAGCATGATGGAACCTCCACCAAATTTTACAGTGGGTAGCATGTGTTTTTCTTGGAATGCTGTTTCTTTTTGGACGCCATGCATAACGCCTTTTTTTATAACCAAACAACTCAATTTTTGTTTCCAAAATGAAGCTGCCTTGTCCAAATGTGCTTTTTCATACCTCAGGCAACTCTATTTGTGGCGTACGTGCAGAAACGGCTTCTTTCTCATCACTCTCCCATACAGCTTCTCCTTGTGCAAAGTGCGCTGTATTGCTGACTGATGCACAGTGACACCATCTGCAGCAAGATGATGCTGCAGCTCTTTGGAGGTGGTCTGTGGATTGTCCTTGACTGTTCTCACCATTCTTCTTCTCTGCCTTTCTGATATTTTTCTTGGCCTGCCACTTCTGGGCTTAACAAGAACTGTCCCTGTGGTCTTCCATTTCCTTACTATGTTCCTCACAGTGGAAACTGACAGGTTAAATCTCTGAGACAACGTTTTGTATCCTTCCCCTGAACAACTATGTTGAACAATCTTTGTTTTCAGATCATTTGAGAGCGGGCTGTCCATGTTCGGCGACCATCAAACTTAACTGAACTTGAATTGTTTTGTAGAAAGAAATGGTCCAAAATACCTTCATCCAGGATCCAGGAACTGATTAAAAGCTACAGGAAGCGACTAGAGGCTGTTATCTTTGCAAAAGGAGGATGTACTAAATATTAATGTCACTTTTCTGTTGAGGTGCCCATATTTTTGCACCGGTCAAATTTTGGTTTAATGCATATTGCGCATTTTCTGTTAGTACAATAAACCTCATTTCAATCCTGAAATATTACTGTGTCCATCAGTTATTAGATATATCAAACTGAAATGGCTGCTGCAAACACCAAAATATTTAGAACTAAAAATGATTAAGATTAATAGGGGTGCCCAAACTTTTTCATAGGACTGTAGGGTGCAGGGGCCATTGTATATATATATACACATAGGGGTTGGGTACATGGAGAAGTGAGGAGTCAAAGATGTTTGTGTTGCTTTGCAGAGTCAAGTCACAGCTGGAAGAAGTGGTCATGGCGGTGCGAAGGGAAGAGACGGAAAATGTGGGAAGACGTCTCCTGTGAGTATTACTGCATTGTAATCTCTGTAATGTCACCGCTGGTGATAGTGACAGGCGGCAGAGAGGCGAGGTTCACCATTGCTTGGATCTTGTAGCACCTCACCCTTGTTATACAGTTGTCTAATGTCAGTGAGTGTATTGTATATCTGTAGTTGTAAGTCGGGCCAGTTCCTTTGTACCGCCTAATATATTTTTTTATCCCCCCTTATTAATGATAGCCCCCTCATAAATAATACCGCCCCCCTTATTAATGATAGCCCCCTCATAAATAATACTGCCCCCCTTATTAATGATAGCTCCCTCATAAATAATACTGCCCCCCTTATTAATGATAGCCCCCTCATAAATAATACTGCCCCCCTTATTAATGATAGCCCCCTCATAAATAATAGTGCCCCCCTTATTAATGATAGCCCCCTCTTAAATAATACTGCCACCATTATTAATGATAGCCCCCCTCATAAATAATACCACCCCCCTTATTAATGATAGCCCCCTCATAAATAATACCGCCCCCCTTATTAATGATAGCCCCCTCATAAATAATACTGCCCCCCTTATTAATGATAGCCCGCTCATAAATAATACCGCCCCCCTTATTAATGGTAGCCCCTTCATAAATAATACTGCCCCCCTTATTAATGATAGCCCCTCATAAATAATACCGCCCCCCCTTATTAATGATAGCCCCCTCATAAATAATACCGCCCCCCTTATTAATGATAGCCCCCCTTATTAATGATAGCCCCCTCATAAATAATACTGCGCCCTTATTAATGATAGCCCCCTCATAAATAATACTGCCCCCCTTATTAATGATAGCCCCCTCATAAATAATACCGCCCCCTTATTAATGATAGCCCCCTCATAAATAATACTGCCCCCTTATTAATGATAGCCCCTCATAAATAATACTGCCCCCCTTATTAATGATAGCCCCCTCATAAATAATACTGCCCCCCTTATTAATGATAGCCCCCTCATAAATAATACTGCCCCCCTTATTAATGGTAGCCAGCGCCGCACCTCCCATGAGGCGACCTGAAGTGACTGCTTCAGGCGGCGCTATGCCGGGCCCCTGGGGGGGGGCGGCATTTTTGCTGACCTAGGAGTCACCGTCTTGGCAGCCCGGCACGGGAAGCGAGCGGTGGAGTGGGGAGGCCCTGTGGACGCTCCACCGGCCTCACCTCACGCTCGGACTGAGAGCAGGTCCTCTCCCTGCCTGCTCTCTGCCTGCTAACGCTGCCCCGTCTGCTCCGCCCCGCCCCCTTTGCTCCACCCCACCCCCATTTGCTCCGCCCCGCCCCCTCCACTCCGCCCCTGGGGGGCGGCTTTCTGTTGTCCGCCTCAGGCTGCATAAAAGCTAGGTTCACCCCTGATGGTAGCCCCTTCATAAATAATACTGCCCCCCTTATTAATAATAATCCACATTATCAATGTTAGTCCCCTTATAAATCATAGCCCCTTTAACAATATCTCTGTAGATTATGTAAACTATGTAGAGAAATAATCGGAGACAAATAACGACACCGGACACCGGAACGGCTGAAGTTTAACCCTTTTATTAGCAATAAGCAGAGGAGCCATTAATAATAATGGCTTGTGTTCTATCCTACTAAATGATGGGGGTTGTGGCTCTTATCTCAGGTCCGTGGAGTCTGAGCTCCAGAAATAAGGGCCCATTCAGACGGAGTAACGTGCTGCGTGATGTGGCACGTATACGCCGTGTGAGATTTTGCAGGCTGTATACGCTCCCATTGATTTCAATGGGAGTGTGGATTGTAAACGCCGCGTTATTTTGCAAAATCACGGCCGCAAAATAACGCGGCGTTTACGATCCTTGCTCCCATTGAAATCAATGTGAGCGTATACGGCCCGCAAAATCTCACACGGCATATATGTGCCACATCACGCAGCACGTTACTCCGTGTGAACTCCCCCTAAGAAGGTCCTGAGATAAGAGCCCCGACCTGATGATCCAGAGGAAGGCAAAGAAAAACCCCGGAGATGTGAGTCTCAGGGGAAAAAATAATTCCTTCCTGACCCCAAATATGGCGATCAGCGATATAACCCTGGATCATGTCTATCCATCTGCCTACTGCTGACCCGAAACCTAGAACCTGTATATAATACATAATACAATGCATATAACATATATAATACATAATACAGTGTATATAACATATATAATACATAATACAGTGTATATAACATATATGATACATAATACAGTGTATATAACATATATAATACATAATACACTGTATATAACATATATAATACAGTGTACATAACATATATGATACAGTGTATATAACATATATGATACATACAATATAACATGATGTCATCCTGCTTACAGTCTATATAAAGGAATCCTCTCTGTGATACATAACATGTGCTGACCATTATAACCCCTAGTCTAAGGAGAGGATTCCTGCCAAAAGTCACATTCTAGATTACTTAAACCCTTCAGACATAAGGGCAAGGACCCTATAGATCCCTAGAGACTGACTAAGGCTTACAATCGATTCCGGAGGTTCCTTCCAGCCTTCTATGATCCCTGCTCTTCTGAGCTTACAGACTAAAGAAAACCATCATTGACCCTTTAATGACCACTATTTGGGGATACAAGGGGCAGCCATGCAAAATAAATCCTGCGGCTACATACAGGCCATGAGCGGTTACGGCTTCATCTCCACTGACCCCCAATAAGTCATCAGGGACAATCTACTATACTGTGGAGTAATAGAGAAATTGTAGACTATGAAGGTGCTCATGGTATGTACTCTATAGGGTGGGGAGAGGTCATTAAAAGGTTAATGTTTACCTGCCCCGAGGAGCTTACAATCTAAAGGAAGTGACCTCCAACCCCTAGTCTAAGTTTGGCCTTTGTGGTGAGAATCTTTTTGTAGAGATCTGGTGAGGAAAAGAAAGGAGAAAAAGAAAATCAGTCATTTCCTCTCATCTTCTGACTGCCCAGCCCCACCCCTGAGCTGCCCAGCCCCACCCCTGAGCTGCCCAGCCCCACCCCTGAGCTGGGGGTATAGACGTTGGGTGTAACACTGCGAAACTTACCTCTCAGGCCTGTGGAGGAGGCGACGCTATTGGAAATAAAGTGAGAGATATAAAGTGAGTGAATAGAAAACCTGGTAAGAGGGATGCAGTAGGAGATGCGGTTTGGTGTGAGCGTAGGGTCCCAACCCTGCTTGTCATCAATAATGGAACGTCACACGATAGAATGTGCCAAAAAATTCTTAGTGTTTTATTCAGTATTCAAGTAGAGTTAAAGTGAAACGTTTTTCGGTACAATGTGGTACCTTCATCAGACTCTACATAAAATAAAATAAAGAAAATACATTTTTGTAAATAAAAAGAAGTGCACATAATGAACACACTATATACAAAATATATACAGTTTAAGGCCTGGTAATATGGAGGCAAACAGTACGATGGTGGATATCCCCAAATGGAATGCAAATGACAAGAAAACAGAAGCATGAAGACAAACAGAGACTCCATGTGACAGGTTCTGTAGTAGACACAATAGAAATCTTTGATAATGAAGTCGTGGTCTGTATGATGCTAGCCAGAGGATCTGATGTAGAGTTAAGGTATAAACCAAGGTAGGAGTATTAAAGACAACAAAAGTGATGTACAAAAATGAAAAATACAATAAATGCTTAGCACGGAGTGCACTGTATAGCATAATGCAGTAGTATAGGTACAGCCACTGGGTTCTGCAGGTAAACATATATAGTGTCAGTAAAACAGTAAACATACAATCTCAGTACTGCCAAATCCAAAATGAAGTGTAAACAGGCAAACAAACAAACTGACAGCCATATACAGAGTTTTACATGTCAGTGATGCGTGCCGATAAGAAAGGCTTCTCAAATATACAAGGTGTGCACACCTAATTGTTATGGCTAAGCAGCCTAGTACATGGCTCGTTGTCTAAGGGGATTACACATAATTGTCATGGCTCTACAGTCAGCATAGATCATAATGGCTAGCTTGGTGTATAGGGGACTTACCTCCGCTTGTGTGCCCGCAGGGTCCGCTTGGAGACAATTGGTGGTCAGTGGTGGATAGACGCGGCACCAGAAAAAAAGCTGTAGCGCTGTAAGGAAGGGCGCGTACAGCTGGGTGCCGTGCTGTGGTATAAAACAGCTGTACGGCCAATGGCAAGAGCCTCGCGGCGCACGCGCAGAGCGTGTGGATGACGTGGCCGCAAGACTCCAAAGGCCGCGCATGCCCATAGTGAAGCCGAGCAGATCTATTGATGTCGGCACGGCGCATGCGTGGGGCTCCGAGTCAGCATAGTAAGTAGTGTGAATGGGATATACCCGTACTAACAGAGAGAGGAAGTAATGCAGACTGTGCCTCATGATGAACGAGCAGTATATGGATGAATGGAACAGTATAGTAATATAAATATGCAGTTATAAGACAGATATGAGTAGATAATAAATAACAAAAGGGAAATAAAATAAGATGAAAGATAAGTAAAAAGTTGGAGCAAGAAAAAATAACGAATAAAGTAATAAAAATAAATAAATAAAAAATAAAAAATAATGAAAAGTAAAAAACAAAAAATGAGAAAAAAATGAGAAAAAATAATCTTTGGAGTCTTGCGGCCGCGTCTATCCACCACTGACCACCAATTGTCTCCAAGCGGACCCTGCGGGCACACAAGCGGAGGTAAGTCCCCTATACACCAAGCTAGCCATTATGATCTATGCTGACTGTAGAGCCATGACAATTATGTGTAATCCCCTTAGACAACGAGCCATGTACTAGGCTGCTTAGCCATAACAATTAGGTGTGCACACCTTGTATATTTGAGAAGCCTTTCTTATCGGCACGCATCACTGACATGTAAAACTCTGTATATGGCTGTCAGTTTGTTTGTTTGCCTGTTTACACTTCATTTTGGATTTGGCAGTACTGAGATTGTATGTTTACTGTTTTACTGACACTATATATGTTTACCTGCAGAACCCAGTGGCTGTACCTATACTACTGCATTATGCTATACAGTGCACTCCGTGCTAAGCATTTATTGTATTTTTCATTTTTGTACATCACTTTTGTTGTCTTTAATACTCCTACCTTGGTTTATACCTTAACTCTACATCAGATCCTCTGGCTAGCATCATACAGACCACGACTTCATTATCAAAGATTTCTATTGTGTCTACTACAGAACCTGTCACATGGAGTCTCTGTTTGTCTTCATGCTTCTGTTTTCTTGTCATTTGCATTCCATTTGGGGATATCCACCATCGTACTGTTTGCCTCCATATTACCAGGCCTTAAACTGTATATATTTTGTATATAGTGTGTTCATTATGTGCACTTCTTTTTATTTACAAAAATGTATTTTCTTTATTTTATTTTATGTAGAGTCTGATGAAGGTACCACATTGTACCGAAAAACGTTTCACTTTAACTCTACTTGAATACTGAATAAAACACTAAGAATTTTTTGGCACATTCTATCGTGTGACGTTCCATTATTGATGAATAGAAAACCTGAAACCGTCATATTACACAGAAATGTCATTTATAAAATGGGAGGGGCTTATCAGAAGGGGCGGAGTCTCCCCGACACACAGATTAATGTAATGTAGGCAATGAATGGAGTAACTCTGGCACTAATGTGAACTAGCTCATAGCTTGTATTTCCCTTGCGTCCCACCAGCGGCACAATATGGGGTATTTTCTGCCCCTGTGTGCTGGTAGGACAGGCGGAATTTTTAATTAGCCAGACTTAACACCTGGCTGGACCCTATATGAGGGCACCACACCCCTCCCCCTGCGTGTTTTTTTCTGTCCTGTGTGTGGACAGGTGGGGAGGACTTGGTGTCCTCCTATAGGGCTCTGTGGATCACTTACCTGATCCTGAGTCCTGTCCCTCGCTGGGGCTCCTGACCTGGAGAGAAGGCAGGGGTGTCAGCAGGGTCTTTCTCCTTCCCCCCCCCTCCCCGTCCACTGACTTACTTCTAGGGTCGGCGCTTCATGCGGAAGCTTCGGCTTCTGCCGTCGGCTCTGCGAACGGGTAGGGGCCGGAACCTTCGGCCGGCTCCCTCGTTCCTGGACGGGGAGGGAAAACTTGCGCACACTTCCGGCGCCGCACTTCCGGTTCGCGGCGTCCGAAAATATTTTACTATAGCTCCGAAAAGGAGCTAGTCTGGGGCAGGGTAAGGCAGTCCCCTGGCCCCAATACCCCCCCCCCCCTAGATAGAACAATTCTTGTTCAGGGGCTTTGGGGGGGTTGGGAAGCGGGAAGGGGGCGGGGTTTCAGGCGGCCCCGCCCCCTTTTTTTCGGCGGCCAGCTCAAAAGGGAGGGCAGGACACTCAGTCCTTGCCTTCCTAGTTTCCCACTAGTGGGGCTTATGTTTGGTGCAGTTTGCAGTTTGCAGTTGGTTTGCACTTCGCTGGTGGCAGCTGAGCTTTTGACAAATCCTGGTCTAAGCCGTTCTTCCAACGCCTGGTAAGAAACCATTATTGTGTTTCATGTATGTTACTCCTCTCATACACTAAATCTATTTAGGTGAACATAGCGGTCGCTATTCCGCTACCATGTCCTCTTCCACCACCCCTCCTGGGGACCAGGAGAGGAGGAAATCCTCGGCCAAAAGAAAGCATTTTTCCTGCCGGGATTGCGATATTCCCTTACCTGATGGTAAGTGTGGTCGGGGGTAGGGGCTCTCTGCAGTAGGAGGTTGCTAATTAACCTCTATATTCCAGGATACGATTGGTCACGTTGTCGGTCCTGCAGAGGGCCTCCTGCTGATGAGCCCTCCCCCAGGGACATGGTAATATGGATGAAGGAGTATATGGTGAGTACAGTGCAGAGAACAAGAGGAAAGATGGTTTCCCCACTTCTGGTAAGCTCCTCCTCCCCTTTTTGTAGGAAGAGTCGCTAAAGGACATCCGTGTGTCCATCACCCAGCTCTCCAAGAAGCAGCGGACAGAAGGGCGCTCTGCTTCTCCCCCCTCCCTGGAAAGACTGCAGATGGAGGATGACTCCTGCCCATCCGTGGTGCAGTCGAGCGTGGCCAGCAAACCCATATTTTCATGGGACAAAACAACCAGTTTGCTGAAGGCCATCCGGTCAAGGGGTCTGGATGACTTGGGGGAAGCCTCCGCTTCTACCGCTGAAGGGCAGAGGGCCTTTCAGGTAGATGCGGCATTAATGGCCATTATGGAGCAGGAGTGGAAATTTCCTGAGAAGACTCATGTGGCCTCCAGGGTATTTAAGAATCTGTATCCGGTGGATCCTGTCCAGCTGTCCTCCTGGGGGCCACCCCCAAAAGTAGACCTGGCGGTAGCCAGGATGTCCAAACGTACCATTGTGCCTCTTGAAGACGGCTCTAACTTACAGGACCTCTTGGATAGAAGAATAGACTCCACACTTAAAAAAGCGTATTCTTCTGCTTCAGCTCAGACCTCTGTGGCCATTGCCTCCACCGAAGTGGCGGATTTTCTACGTGCCCGGCTGACGCAACTGGAGCGAGACATAGATACCGGCGTCGATAGAGACGAGATGTTATCGTCTATGTCCTCTATTCAGCTAGCAGCAGATTACCTGGGAGAGTCATCCAGACAACAGTTACGTCTGTCAGCAAAAACCATGGCTCAGACCACAGCCGCAAGAAGACCACTGTGGCTCCGTCCCTGGAGGGCGGACTTACCATCCAAATACGCCCTGTGCGGTCTACCCTTCCAGCCGGGCAAGGTGTTCGGGCGCAGCCTCGACGATCTAATGGAGGGTCTGGCCGAAGACAAGGGCAGAACCTTGCCGCAGGCCTCCAGAAGCAGAAGGCCTCCCCCAGGTAGGGGGCGAGGAGCTCAATCCAGGCAACCTCAGAGGAGGTCCAGAATACGACCTAGAGGTATGGGCAGGGGGCGCGCCAGGGATGATTCAAAGGGTAAACCTACCTTTTGAGGGTGCGCAGCTCTCTGCGGCCAATCTTGCGGTAGGTGGGCGTCTGGCTCACTTTGCCGGTGTGTGGGATCAGATCATCAGAGATCCTTGGGCTTTGCGGGTGGTGGCCCAGGGCTACGCCTTGGAATTCAAGCAGCCTCCCCGCGATCATTTCACCAGCACTCGTATCCTGCCTGCTGCCCAGCAGTCTATCCTAGAGGCAGCTGTCTTGGAATACAGGACAAAGGGGGCCCTGGAGAGGGTCCCCCCTCGGGAGGAAGGCCTCGGTATCTACTCTCCAGTTTTCCTCGTCCCCAAACCATCTGGGGACTGGAGAATGATAGTAGATTTAAGGTATCTCAATCGGTTTCTAAGGGGAAAACCATTCCGTATGGAAACCGTAGATTCTGTAACATCCTTCCTCCAGCAGGACGAGGTAATGGTGACCCTAGATCTCAGGGACGCCTACCTGCATGTCCCTATTTTTTGCCCACACAGGAAATATCTAAGAATAGCTATTCAAATAGCTGGTCGCAGAGAGCATTTTCAGTTTACCGCCCTCCCCTTTGGCATATCGTCAGCCCCGTACGTCTTTACCAAGACGGTCGCCCCCATCGCCGCCGCTCTAAGATTAGAGGGGCTCTTCGTGGTTCCATATTTAGACGTCTGGCTCATAAAAGCTCAGTCTACTTCTCTACTCCGCCAACATCTTCAGATCGCTGTATCCCTCCTTCAGAAACTAGGATGGGTGATCAACTGGGAGAAATCCGAGTCGGTGCCATCCACCCGGAGGAAGTTTCTCGGATTTATTCTGGATTCCCAGGAGATGCAGATCTACCTTTCCGGCCCAAGGAAACTCAAGATAGAGGCAGCTGCCCGCTTTCTATTTGGAACTCGGCGAATAACCATCCGGACCGCCATGAGAGTTCTAGGCCTGATGTCCTCTTCAGTCAGGGCGGTTCCTTGGGCCTTATGGCATTTGCGTCCCCTTCAGAGGGAAGTGCTGAGCGCCTGGAACAGGTCGCCACGGGGACTGCAAAAGAAGATCTGCCTTTCTCCCGCTACCCGTCTTTCCCTCAGATGGTGGATACACCTGAAAGACGGAAGGTCTACGGTCCCACCAGAGTGGGTCCTGCTGACAACGGATGCATCCCATCAGGGATGGGGAGCCCACTTGGACGACAAAACTATACACGGCGTTTGGGCTCATCCGGAACAGGGGTCATCCAACCTGAAGGAACTTCAGGCAGTGTACCTTGCCTTGTGTCACTTCGCCCCCCTCCTCAAGGGGAAGGCAGTCAAAGTCCGGTCGGACAATATGACGACGGTCATCTATATAAACAAACAAGGCGGTACCAGATCCCGGGCCCTTCAAAGAACCACGAATCTAATCTTCTCATGGGCAGAAAAGAACCTGTCCCATCTATCCGCTGTTCACATCAGAGGCTCCCTGAACATAGTAGCGGATCAGTTGAGTCGGGGTATTTCCGTATCCGGAGAATGGTCGCTTCATCCAGGAATATTCCAGCAGATCGTCCAAAGATGGGGTCTCCCAGAGGTCGATCTTATGGCAACCCGACTCAACGCCAAGGTACAGACCTTCTGTTCCCTGTATCAGGAGGACAACCCCTTGGCAGTGGATGCCCTGTCCATCCCATGGAGGTTCAGGCTGATTTACATCTTCCCTCCAGTTCCCATCATACCCAGGGTATTGATGAAGATAAGACAGGACCAAGTCTCGGGCATCGCCATAATCCCGTTCTGGCCAAAAAGGACTTGGTTTGCCCAGCTCATGAGGATGAGTCAAGGCATTTATTGGAGGCTTCCCCCCCTCCCAGACCTGGTAACTCAAGGAGAGCTACTCTGCCAGGATCTGAGGAGGTTCAACTTGACAGCCTGGAAGTTAACCAGTCCCTATTAAGGAATAGAGGACTTTCAAAGGCCGTCCTAAAGACGATTTCCTGTGCCCGTTCAGAAGCTACAAATAGAAGTTACCAGAGGATTGGTAACATCTTTAAAACTTGGTGCCAGGAGCACGAAGTGGACTCCGTGGATCCTCCAATAGGTGTGATCTTGGACTTTCTTCAGGACGGCCTTGACAGGGGCCTCTCGGTTGCCACCTTGAAGGTGCATATGGCCGCCCTGTCTGCCTGTCTGGGGAGGCGGTTATCTCAGGACCCCCTAGTAAGTTCCTTCCTTAAAGGGGCGGGGAGGTTGAGACCAGCAGTATCTGCTCCAGTCCACAAGTGGGATCTCAGCACGGTCCTTTCGGCGCTATGTGGTAAACCCTTTGAACCTCTGGAGTCGGTAGAGCTGAAGTTCCTCTCCTACAAGGTAGCATTCCTCTTGGCAATAACATCAGCCAAGAGGGTAGGAGAATTACAGGCGTTCTCCTGTGAAGAACCGTACATCAGCTTCTACGAGGACAGAGTCCAGTTAAGATATCTACCGGGATTTACCCCCAAGGTTCCCTCTGTGACCAACAGATGCCAGCTGGTCACACTTCCAGTATTCTATCCAACACCCTCCACTCCGGAGGAGGTTAAACTTCATTCTCTTGATTTGTCAAGGTGTTTAAGGATTTATCTAGAGCGCACGCGCTCTTTTAGAAGATCAGAAAACCTCTTTGTAAACTTTTTCGGGAAGTTAAAGGGCCGGGCGGCCTCGAAACCCACCATTTCTAGGTGGGTGAAGGAGACTATTAAAATTGCTTTTGAGATACAGGACTTATCTCCTCCGGCCTTCTTAACAGCGCACTCCACGAGGGCAGTCTCTACCTCATGGGCAGAAAGGTGCGCCTTGCCGCTTGACCAGATCTGTACGGCGGCGTCGTGGAGCTCAGACTCCACATTTGTAAAGCATTATAGACTGGCTACCCAGTCTGCGGAAGCTTCGGCTTTCGGCCGTACAGTATTGAGTTCTGTAGAACGCCCACCCTAATAAAGGGACTATGCTTGCTATCTCCCCATATTGTGCCGCTGGTGGGACGCAAGGGAATGATGGGTTATGTAGATAACCTGTTTTCCCTAAGTCCCAACAGCGGCACAAGTCTCCCTCCCTATAATTTGGTAGAGGAAAACAGACTAAAATATGTAAAAGTTGCTTATATGCACCTGTAAAGATTGTATGTATGTGTAAATACCAATATCTTTGCTGTAAACATATTGTATTGTACAGAGCCTATTATAGGTTACTTAATATTAACACGCAGGGGGAGGGGTGTGGTGCCCTCATATAGGGTCCAGCCAGGTGTTAAGTCTGGCTAATTAAAAATTCCGCCTGTCCTACCAGCACACAGGGGCAGAAAATACCCCATATTGTGCCGCTGTTGGGACTTAGGGAAAACAGGTTATCTACATAACCCATCATTCTTACTAACTTTACATGAAGGATAAAACCCCAGAACTGATAAATCCCCCTCCCCCCCCGGGCCTTGTCCTTCCCCCTCTTGGCCTGGACCTCACCTATAGAAATGTTGTTATAGTGTAAGGTTATTGTATGTAAATACATCATTGTGATGTCACATGGTCCTGTGTGATGTCATAGGCTCATGTGATGTTCTAAGGGGAAAATAATCATTGCTGGAATGGCGGCAGAAAAAGTTGCAAATTTCGGCCGTACCTCATTTACATAAACATTTGCAACTTTTTTCCTGATTCTATGGGGGTTAGTGGGCGTGGCTTAACAGAGTGGGTGTGGCCTTTACACCAGAGATTGCTCCATATTCCATAGAGGCGACACCTGTATTAGGGGGCTCCTGTGTGTAACACTCCAGTGCTGGGGGTGAAAACTGCCAAAATAATTGTCACGTCCCCGGTCGCTTGTGTATATCTCTTTAGATTATGGGATGTCTAGGCTGGAATCACACAGGCAGGTTTTGGTGCAGTTTTTGGGTTTTGAGTCTGAAGTGGAACTAAAAGGGTTGGATAATATAATAATAAGGACGACATCAAATCCTGCACCAAATCCTGCCTGTGTGATTTCATCCTTACTCCAATGTCATTCTAATAATAAGTAAGAGCCGCAGAAGCTCAGTCTATACACAAGTACAAGGGGCGAGCACTGGGGGGCGCTGTGTTATGTGATCAATAAGAAATCCTGACTCCTCCCCAGCATGGACCTGTGAGCGCCCCCTATAGTAAGTCCCCTATACTGTACAGAGCTGGTGTAGTCTCCTCAGCATGGTCCTCACCTGTCGCCGTCCTCTGTAGAAGTGAGCGGACCCTGGAATGTTAGGTGTTCTATGCAGGAGCCAGCGCTGTGATGTCATCATGGTCTGGTGATGTCATCATAGACTTAGAATTCCAGTGCTAAAGGTCAACCTCATTTGCATATGTAGCTGACAATTTTATATCTTTTACTCCTTGGAAACTCCTTTACTAATCCTCAGCCCGGCCTTGTGTATCTTTATCTTGTTACATTCTTTGTATTTTATAGCTCTGATATTAGAAATAGAACAATCTGTTGTATAAGGAATTTCCTGTAAGATATAAGACGAGACGTCAGTGCGGAGCCCTGTGATTGGAGGCGCCTGTGCCGGCTTCTATACAGGGTACAGGGCTGCGCGGTGACGTCCAATACACTGATAATACAGAATATATGACTGCTCGCTATACGCACCTCAGGTAAATCTTCCTGTCATTTACTGACTAAATATCAGAAATGCCATCTTCAGTTACAAACAAGGTTCTCAATAGCGCCCCCTATGCAGTGTGACCACTATATTATTCCACAACCCCACATTTGTAGGTATCATAATAAATGGGGTGTAGACTGGCGCACATAGTGCACTGTAACAAAGCCCTGGTGCACTAGTAGTGAGTGCAGAGAGATCAGCCAGGGAAGGCCCCTCACAGGGGATCCCCAAATGTCAGGACACAGTAAAAGTGTCAAATATTACACCCCAGATTGTTACTGGTTACATAAAATACCTGTTGCACCATTTTTATTCCTGACACTTAGTGCTTACATTAACCCCTTAGCGACCTTTGACGTAATATTACCTCATGGGCGCTAGGTACTTAGCTGAGCGGGTGGAATCGGAAGCGGGTGATAGCTGTTACCGATCACCCTTTTCCATAACCTCCAGTCGGTGCTTTTACCGATTGGAGGTTTTAACCCTTTGATTGTGGTAGTCAAATATGACCACCGCAAACAAAGGGTTTTGCGCTGTTTCCTACCCCCCTAGCACCCTCCGCGGCGTGATCGGGAGGTGCCAGTATGTCTACTATGCAGCCTGGCCAGGGACCCCAGGCTGCCCTGAGTCCCCGTTACCTGGTTGATCCTGCCGGGTCTTCTGGAAGTGAGTGTGTGCCGTCTGCATGTGCGTGCTGTGTCTCACAGTGCATAATACAGGATCCCTGATCCAAGTGTCCCATAGGAACATGTGAAAAAGTAAAAAAAAATAAAAAATCCCGCAAAATCTCCAAATTATTAGAACACGACTGGCTGCATCAGGAAGGGAATGTATAAGCTGTGTGATCGTATATCAGGGGATACCCCAGATTTACAGTTTATGAGGGAACAGACACCAGAAGTGACCCCCAGAGTGACTCCCCCAATCATAGGAGCTACTGGGACATAGTAGGGAATTTGGTGTTTGCAATGTCCCCCGCACAGCTTACATATTCCCTCTTCGCCATCCGCTGTGCAGTCACGTCTGGGCTACTAATACTCACTACACCCCCATATAAATTCTTTGAGGGGTGCAGTTTTCAAAATGGGGTCACACTTTTGGGGAGTCCACTTTTCTGGCACCTTACAGGCTCTACAAACATGACATGGTGTCCACATACCAAACATCTGACACTGTACTCCAAAAGCCGCATCACGCTCCTTCCCTTCTGCGCCCTGCTGTGCGCCCAAACTGCAGTTTATGCCACATGTATGACACTGGTGTACCCTGGATAATGGACGTAATGTCATATGTGGGTGTAAACTGATATTAGGGTATAGCCGGACACAGAAGGGAAGAAGGGTTATTGGGTTTTTGAAGCACAGACGGTTTGGCTTTTGGACACCATGACACTTTTGGATATCAGTGGAATCCCCTGATTTGAGACCTTATTTTGGAAACTACACCCCTGAAGGATTTATCCAGGGGTACAGAGAGCATTTTTAACCCCCAAGTGTTGCTTTAAATTATTATTAGAGATGAGCGAACAGTAAAATATTCGATGTTCGTTATTCATTTCGAATAGCATCTCAATATTCGACTATTGGAACAAATATTGAACCCCATTACAGTCTATGGGAGAAAATGTTTCAGGGGATCCCACCATTCGACTCAGGAGAGTCACCAAGTCCACTTTTAAACCTCAGCAAATGATGCCAACACCTCTAAAATACAACTGGGCCAGCAGGGGAAGCATGTCTGGGGGCATCTAGCACACCAAAGACCCTCTATTACCCCACTATCACAGCCTAACAACTACACACTATACACACTCACTACAACCTCTATCAAAGTGGGAAAATACCTGGAAAACTTCTTTACTCCCCAAATGGATGGACACAAACCCAAATTTAAGCTCAACAAACATTAACAACCACCCCTTTAAATCACGTTCCCCATAACAACCACAGATGGAATAGACAATGGGAATTCCTTCAGTCCCCACCCTGACCTGTCATTGTGTGTGTGTGTGTGTGTGTGATGTGGTAAGACCTTCCAAAATTCACTTTTAAGGCCCTTAACATGAGCCCTTCCAAATTAAGTTACAGGCCATTAAGCTGAGCTCCCAGCAGAGATTTGTTGGCCCTTTGGGTGAGCTGAGCCTGTAAACAGCAGAAATTTAGTTTTTGGCCCTTGGTGTAAGTAAGGGCGGCATTTTTGATTACATAAGCCAGTCCATGACAAGCTGTCCTGGACTGGCTTAGCACCGAGCGGTGGATTGGGGAGGCCACTGGAGTAGCGCTGCTCCGGCAGCCTCCCCTCATGCTCAGGCAGAGAGCAGGTCTTCTCCGTGCCTGCGAATGGCGCTAAGCCCCGCCCCTTCTCTAAGCCCCACCCCTCCGTTCCGCCACGCCCCCTCTCCGGGGGGGGGGGGGGGGCTTTCTATCGTTTGCTTCGGGCGGCGAAAGGGGCAGGTTCACCCCTGTGTACATCTAGCATAAGGAACATGTATAAACCCCTCATGATTTCTGTATCTTCTGTTGCCTCTTATTATCACAGTTTAGGTTTCTCTTACCTTTATGTAATTGCACATGAGCAGCAGATTCCTCCGTAGTGATCTCGCTTTCCGCGTCTCCTGTTTTCTGTGGCTTCTCACCACACTACTTTGCCTTCTCTTCTTCCCCTTTCAGTCCTCGGTTCCATTTCTTGCTGAGTTCCAAGTATTTGTTGTCCATACTCCGTAACAGAGAGGACTTATGGAAAGTGACACGAATAAAGACGCTTTGGCGCAGTGATCACGCTGTCGTTTTGTTGGGGACACAAAGCTCTGGAATCACATAGAGAACGCTCTTCACCATCAGCAAAGTGGCTGTGAAGATCCTATTGAGATGTCAGAGGAACTCGCAAATAATAAATCCCGCGGGCGCTTTAATTACTTTGCATGTGATGGTGCGGGCTCATTCCATTGAATCCTTTTTGTAGTCGTCGATGACAAAGAATATGAATGTAATAAGGAGAGATACGAGGGGACCTAGAAAAATTACACGAGAAATACAAGAGCACTTATGGACAAGCGAAATGTCAATAAGCTGCACATAAAGCTATAAAAATGTTATTGTGTAGTAAAAAACAAAATCAATAAGGGAGTAAAATATATCCAGTTTATATGTGTCCTAATCACAGACACTAATTCTTAGCATGATACTGTAGCTCAGACACAAGGATGGGCAAAGCTTGCAAGGTTTCTTTTGCAAAAATGTGCAAGGTTCACTCGCATGTTTAGGTTCAGACTCATTTGGGCCAAACTGGAAAGGCTATTATTATACTCTTGGTTCTCTTCAGACCCCAAAGGATAGCAATTCAAGGCCCATGGGAGGTGTAGAAAAATACAAACCAGTCCATGCTGGGACTCCACCACACCATCTAGTCTTCTTTCCCAACATTTTCAGGGCTCTTCCAGTAGCCTTGGTCAGTGTTGAGACCTGTGTGGTCTCTGATCACATGGGAGGTTTTTGACCTCTTCATGCTACTAGGCTGTGCGTCCTGACATTGACACCTCCATGTGACTACTAAGGCCCAAACATAGGCCTCATCGGTCACCCAAGAGGTCATAACATGCCTCTAAAGAAGACCAGACAGCACAGTGGAACCTCGGAGAGGTGAGTATGACCTGTTTACATTTTTCTTTTTTCTGCACCTCCCCTGGGACTATGGGAAAGCCCACAGTATAATGACTCCTAGCTGGAAAATCCCAAAAATCTCTCTGAATTTTTTGGAGAACCTGCAAAGAATCCAGAGGAGGAGTACACCTTGGCAGTGTGCAATGTACTGGACCTCTGGCGCATGCGCTGTGAAGCCGAGGTGTACTTCAATAACTTCATCCAACAACTGTGGAAGCTTTGGGGGCACCAAAGATGAGTCTGATGGCTGGTCAGACATTACAAATCCTGAGGTCACCACTGAGTTCTGTGAACGGGCCTCAGCACTCACATGGGGTGTTCCGATATTATGGCACTTTGACCCAGCTACACGTGACCACTGAGGCCCAGATACAGGTCACAGTGGTGACCATGAGGCACGTGACATGACCCAGAGTCCAGAAGAGGACAATGAGGGACTGCCAGACACCATAATAATAATGATAGCACTTTTACTTCTTGCCGTGCAAGTTGGCCCAAAATGAACCAAAGGGCCAAACATCACCAATCTTTGTCAAAGCGAATCCCATAATATTCACCCATCTCTATGTCTGACCTTCCCCACAGAGAAGAGGGAAAACTATTGTCAGCAGTCTGACCCCCACTTTGGGAGGCCACTTTTTGGACACATTAACGTCCTCTAGCGCCTTGTTTCCAGGACACCCTCATGTAGGAGCCCTACAGTCTCCGAGTCCCAGGTTCCCTTGCAGTTCTTGCACATTGGCGGAGTCATACAATAGTTCATCAGCGCCATTGATTGCAGGTTTATGGGAGTTTTTCTATTTAATTATCACTGCAGAAAAAAAAAAATCCCGGAAAATAGTGAATTGTGTGGATGAGCTGCAAATGTTTATACTCTTCCTCGCTCTTATGAAACGCGGCGAGCGCTGGGTTGGAGATCGCGGATGATAATGACTACTTAATCATCAATTTGTATTCACAACACTTTCCCTAAATGTCTGTATATAATTCACCTCCAACATTACGTTTCATAAAAATTCTCAGCTTGAACTCGACAGTTTGTTCTTGATGGTTTTAAAGAGACACCGGAGGCGAACAAATACGATGGACAAAAGGTTATCTGCTAGGAAATAAAGACGGGAAACCGGAGAGGGAGGTCACACGTATGTCATATCGCTCCACATATGCTCTGATGTAAGACTGGCGCCATTTAGAAGGGTGTTCCAAATGCGAATACTAATGTCCTATCCTTGTGTGAGTCAATATGGTGGGAGTTAAGGCTGCTCACTAGAGATGAGCGAACACTAAAATGTTCGAGGTTCGAAATTCGATTCGAACAGCCGCTCACTGTTCGAGTGTTCGAATGGGTTTCGAACCCCATTATAGTCTATGGGGAACATAAACTCGTTAAGGGGGAAACCCAAATTCGTGTCTGGAGGGTCACCAAGTCCACTATGACACCCCAGGAAATGATACCAACACCCTGGAATGACACTGGGACAGCAGGGGAAGCATGTCTGGGGGCATAAAAGTCACTTTATTTCATGGAAATCCCTGTCAGTTTGCGATTTTCGCAAGCTAACTTTTCCCCATAGAAATGCATTGGCCAGTGCTGATTGGCCAGAGTACGGAACTCGACCAATCAGCGCTGGCTCTGCTGGAGGAGGCGGAGTCTAAGATCGCTCCACACCAGTCTCCATTCAGGTCCGACCTTAGACTCCGCCTCCTCCGGCAGAGCCAGCGCTGATTGGCCGAAGGCTGGCCAATGCATTCCTATGCGAATGCAGACTTAGCAGTGCTGAGTCAGTTTTGCTCAACTACACATCTGATGCACACTCGGCACTGCTACATCAGATGTAGCAATCTGATGTAGCAGAGCCGAGGGTGCACTAGAACCCCTGTGCAAACTCAGTTCACGCTAATAGAATGCATTGGCCAGCGCTGATTGGCCAATGCATTCTATTAGCCCGATGAAGTAGAGCTGAATGTGTGTGCTAAGCACACACATTCAGCACTGCTTCATCAAGCCAATACAATGCATTAGCCAGTGCTGATTGGCCAGAGTACGGAATTCGGCCAATCAGCGCTGGCCAATGCATTCTATTAGCCCGATGAAGTAGAGCTGAATGTGTGTGCTAAGCACACACATTCAGCACTGCTTCATCAAGCCAATACAATGCATTAGCCAGTGCTGATTGGCCAGAGTACGGAATTCGGCCAATCAGCGCTGGCTCTGCTGGAGGAGGCGGAGTCTAAGGTCGGACCTGAATGGAGACTGGTGTGGAGCGATCTTAGACTCCGCCTCCTCCAGCAGAGCCAGCGCTGATTGGTCGAGTTCCGTACTCTGGCCAATCAGCGCTGGCCAATGCATTCTATTAGCTTGATGAAGCAGAGTGTGCACAAGGGTTCAAGCGCACCCTCGGCTCTGATGTAGCAGAGCTGAGGGTGCACAAGGGTTCAAGTGCACCCTCGGCTCTCCTACATCAGAGCCGAGGGTGCGCTTGAACCCTTGTGCAGCCTCGGCTCTGCTACATCAGAGCCGAGGGTGCGCTTGAACCCTTGTGCAGCCTCGGCTCTGCTACATCAGAGCCGAGGGTGCGCTTGAACCCTTGTGCACACTCTGCTTCATCAAGCTAATAGAATGCATTGGCCAGCACTGATTGGCCAGAGTACGGAATTCGGCCAATCAGCGCTGGCCAATGCATCCCTATGGGAAAAAGTTTATCTCACAAAAATCACAATTACACACCCGATAGAGCCCCAAAAAGTTATTTTTAATAACATTCCCCCCTAAATAAAGGTTATCCCTAGCTATCCCTGCCTGTACAGCTATCCCTGTCTCATAGTCACAAAGTTCACATTCTCATATGACCCGGATTTGAAATCCACTATTCGTCTAAAATGGAGGTCACCTGATTTCGGCAGCCAATGACTTTTTCCAATTTTTTTCAATGCCCCCAGTGTCGTAGTTCCTGTCCCACCTCCCCTGCGCTGTTATTGGTGCAAAAAAGGCGCCAGGGAAGGTGGGAGGGGAATCGAATTTTGGCGCACTTTACCACGTGGTGTTCGATTCGATTCGAACATGGCGAACACCCTGATATCCGATCGAACATGTGTTCGATAGAACACTGTTCGCTCATCTCTACTGCTCACTCCAAATCCCCCTCCTATAAGTAGAATAAAGGGTTTATGACCTTGTAGCTGCAGGTGGCGCTATAACTCAGGTATTGCTCAGGCTTATAAACGTGGCCAAAAAGGACTTACTCAGTGATTATTAGGTCTGGAAGACATATGGGATGTAAAATAGCTTCTTATTCATTTAAAGGGAGTCTGCCACTGGACCCAGCATAACACCCCAGCCCTGCAGATAGATAGGTTACTGTCACCAGAACCAGCATATCACCCCAGCCCTGCAGATAGATAGGTTACTGTCACCAGACCCAGCATATCACCCAAGCCCTGCAGATAGATAGGTTAGTGTCACCAAAACCAGCATATCACCCCAGCCCTGCAGATAGATAGGTTATTGTCACCAGAACCAGTATATCACCCCAGCCCTGCAGATAGATAGGTTACTGTCACCAGAACCAGCATAACACCCCAGCCCTGCAGATAGATAGGTTACTGTCACCAGAACCAGTATATCACCCCAGCCCTGCAGATAGATAGGTTAGTGTCACCAGAACCAGCATATCACCCCAGTCCTGCAGATAGATAGGTTACTGTCACCAGACCCAGCATATCACCCCAGTCCTGCAGATAGATAGGTTACTGTCACCAGACCCAGCATATCACCCCAGCCCTGCAGATAGATAGGTTACTGTCACCAGAACCAGCATATCACCCAAGCCCTGCAGATAGATAGGTTAGTGTCACCAGAACCAGCATATCACCCCAGCCCTGCAGATAGATAGGTTATTGTCACCAGAACCAGTATATCACCCCAGCCCTGCAGATAGATAGGTTACTGTCACCAGAACCAGCATAACACCCCAGCCCTGCAGATAGATAGGTTACTGTCACCAGAACCAGTATATCACCCCAGCCCTGCAGATAGATAGGTTAGTGTCACCAGAACCAGCATAACACCCCAGCCCTGCAGATAGATAGGTTACTGTCACCAGAACCAGTATATCACCCCAGCCCTGCAGATAGATAGGTTAGTGTCACCAGAACCAGCATATCACCCCAGGCCTGCAGATAGATAGGTTACTGTCACCAGACCCAGCATATCACCCCAGTCCTGCAGATAGATAGGTTAGTGTCACCAAACCCAGTATATCACCCCAGCCCTGCAGATAGATAGGTTACTGTCACCAGAACCAGAATATCACCCCAGCCCTGCAGATAGATAGGTTAGTGTCACCAGAACCAGCATATCACCCCAGTCCTGCAGATAGATAGGTTACTGTCACCAGAACCAGCATATCACTCCATCCCTGCAGATAGATAGGTTAGTGTCACCAAACCCAGTATATCACCCCAGCCCTGCAGATAGATAGGTTACTGTCACCAGAACCAGCATATCACTTCAGCCCTGCAGATAGATAGGTTACTGTCACCAGAACAAGCATATCACTCCAGCCCTGCAGATAGATAGGTTACTGTCACCAGAACCAGCATATCACTCCAGCCCTGCAGATACATAGGTTACTGTCACCAAACCCAGTATATCACCCCAGCCCTGCAGATAGATAGGTTACTGTCACCAGACCCCAGCATATCACCCCAGCCCTGCAGATAGATAGGTTACTGTCACCAGAACCAGCATATCACTCCAGCCCTGCAGATAGATAGGTTAGTGTCACCAAACCCAGTATATCACCCCAGCCCTGCAGATAGATAGGTTACTGTCACCAGAACCAGCATATCACCCCAGCCCTGCAGATAGATAGGTTAGTGTCATCAGAACCAGCATATCACCCCAGCCCTGCAGATACATAGGTTACTGACACCAGAACCAGCATATCACCCCGACCCTGCAGACAGGTTACTGTCACCAGACCCCAGCATATCACCCAAGCCATGCAGATAGATAGGTTACTGTCACCAGACCCAGCATATCACCCCAGCCCTGCAGATAGATAGGTTACTGTCACCAGACCCAGCATATCACCCCAGCCCTGCAGATAGATAGGTTAGTGTCACCAGAACCAGCATATCACCCCAGCCCTGCAGATAGATAGGTTACTGTCACCAGAACCAGCATATCACCCCAGCCCTGCAGATAGATAGGTTACTGTCACCAGAACCAACATATCACTCCAGCCCTGCAGATAGATAGGTTAGTGTCACCAAACCCAGTATATCACCCCAGCCCTGCAGATAGATAGGTTACTGTCACCAGAACCAGCATATCACCCCAGCCCTGCAGATAGATAGGCTTGTGTCATTATAACCAGCATATCACACTAGCCCTGCAGATAGATAGGTTAGTGTCACCAGAATGCATATCACCCAAAAATATAGATGAAGTAGCAATATCATGGAGGCAAAACTAACAGGGGAAACACTGTTTGATTCAGGTGACCCTAACGTGTTAATGCTGGGTTCTGGGGACTGACTCCCTTTTAAGGTGCGGCACAAGTCATTGGTATCAGATTGGTGGTGGTTAGAGATGAGCGAACAGTGTTCTATCGAACTCATGTTCGATCGGATATTAGGCTGTTCGGCATGTTCGAATCGAATCGAACACCGCGTGGTAAAGTGCGCCATTACTCGATTCCCCTCCCACCTTCCCTGGCGCCTTTTTTGATCCAATAACAGCGCAGGGTAGGTGGGACAGGAACTACGACACCGGTGACGTTGAGAAAAGTAGGCAAAACCCATTGGCTGCCGAAAACATGTGACCTCTAATTTAAAAGAACAGCGCCGCCCAGGTTCGCGTCATTCTGAGCTTGCAATTCACCGGGGACGGAGGTTTCCGTCCAGCTAGCTAGGGCTTAGATTCTGGGTAGGCAGGGACAGGCTAGGATAGGAAGGAGAAGACAACCAACAGCTCTTATAAGAGCTAAATTCCAGGGAGAAGCTTGTCAGTGTAACGTGGCACTGACGGGCTCAATCGCCGCAACCCAGCTTTCCCAGGATCCTGAATGGAATACACTGTCAGTGTATTCCCGTATACCCGATATATACCCCCGATACCCGTTCCAACGGTGTGCCCCCCCACCTTCACCCCAGAAATACCCTGCAAGTCCCCTAGCAATAGAATTGGGGCTATATACACCCACTATTTTTGCTACTGCCATATAGTGCCATTGTCTGACTGGGAATTCAAAGAATATATTGGGGTTACGTGCACCCACAATTTTTACTACTGGTATACAGTGCCAGTTTCTGACTGGGAATTCAAAGAATATATTGGGGTTATAAATACCCTCATTTCTTGCTACTGCCATATAGTGCCAGTTTCTGACTGGTAATTCAAAGAATATATTGGGGTTACGTGCACCCACAATTTTTACTACTGGTATACAGTGCCATTGTCTGACTGGGAATTCAAAGAATATATTGGGGTTATAAATACCCTCATTTCTTGCTACTGGTATATAGTGCCAGTTTCTGACTGGGAATTCAAAGAATATATTGTGGTTACGTGCACCCACAATTTTTACTACTGGTATACAGTGCCATTGTCTGACTGGGAATTCAAAGAATATATTGGGGTTATAAATACCCTCATTTCTTGCTACTGGTATATAGTGCCATTGTCTGACTGGGAATTCAAAGAATATATTGGGGTTACGTGCACCCACAATTTTTGCTACTGGTATATAGTGCCAATTTCTAACTGGGAATTCAAAATGCGCAAGGCTCCCGGAAAGGGACGTGGACGAGGCCGTGGGCGAGGTCGGGGGAATGGTTCTGGGGAGCAAGGTAGCAGTGAAGCCACAGGGCGTCCCGTGCCTACTCCTGTGGGGCAGCAAGCATTGCGCCACTCCACAGTGCCAGGGTTGCTTGCCACATTAACTAAACTGCAGGGTACAAACCTTAGTAGGCCCGAGAACCAGGAACAGGTCTTGCAATGGCTGTCAGAGAACGCTTACAGCACATTGTCCAGCAGCCAGTCAGACTCTGCCTCCTCTCCTCCTATTACCCAACAGTCTTGTCCTCCTTCCTCCCAAAATTCCCAAGCTTCACAGAACAATAACCCCAACTGTCCCTGCTCCCCAGAGCTGTTCTCCGCTCCTTTCATTGTCCCTCAACCTGCCTCTCCACGTCACGATTCCACGAACCTAACAGAGGAGCATCTGTGTCCAGATGCTCAAACACTAGAGTCTCCTCCATCTCCGTTCGATTTGGTGGTGGATGACCAGCAACCCACCCTCATCGACGATGATGTGACGCAGTTGCCGTCAGGGCATCCAGTTGACCGGCGCATTGTGCGGGAGGAGGAGATGAGACAGGAGTTGGAAGAGGAAGTGGTGGATGATGAGGACACTGACCCGACCTGGACAGGGGGGATGTCAAGCGGGGAAAGTAGTGTGGATGTTGAGGCAAGTGCAGCACCAAAAAGGGTAGCTAGAGGCAGAGGCAGAGGTCAGCAGCTTAGGCGAAGCCAGGCCACACCCGGAATCTCCCAAGATGTTCCAGTTCGTACCCAGCCCCGAAAAACTCCCACCTCGAGGGCACGTTTCTCGAAGGTGTGGAGTTTTTTCAAGGAATGCGCCGAGGACAGATATAGTGTTGTCTGCACAATTTGCCTCTCGAAATTAATTAGGGGCTCTGAGAAGAGCAACCTGTCCACCACTTCAATGCGCCGTCATTTGGAATCCAAGCACTGGAATCAGTGGCAGGCAGCAACGGCAGGACAAAGGCCGCCTGCCGTTCACGCCACTGCCACTGCCTCTGCCACTGCCTCTGCCTCTGCCACTGCCACTGCTGACTGTGCTGGCGATGCACTCCAGAGGACGAGCCAGGACACCACTTCATCTGCCTCCGCCACTTTGTTGACTTCTCCCTCATCCTCCCCTGTTCCTGTCTTATCTCCTTCTCCTGCACCATCAAAGGCACCATCAGGCGCTTCTTTACAACAACCCACCATCTCTCAGACATTGGAGCGGCGGCAGAAATACACTGCTAACCACCCACACGCGCAAGCCTTGAACGCCAACATCGCTAAACTGCTGGCCCAGGAGATGTTGGCGTTCCGGCTTGTTGAAACTCCCGCCTTCCTGGACCTGATGGCAACTGCGGCACCTCGCTATGCCGTCCCTAGCCGTCACTACTTCTCCCAGTGTGCCGTCCCCGCCTTGCACCAGCACGTGTCACTCAACATCAGGCGGGCCCTTAGTTCCGCGCTTTGCACAAAGGTCCACTTGACCACCGACGCGTGGACAAGTGCATGCGGACAGGGACGCTACATTTCACTGACGGCACACTGGGTGAATGTAGTTGAGGCTGGGACTGCTTCCCAAACTGGCCCGGTGTACCTCGTCTCCCCGCCTAACATTCCTGGCAGGGACACGAGAAGAACACCCCCCTCCTCCTCCTCCTCTACCGCCTCCTCCTCCGCCACCGCCTCCTCCTCCGCCACCGCCTCCTCCTCCGCTGTTAGATTGACCCCAGCTACGAGTTGGAAACGTTGCAGCACTGGCGTTGGTAGACGTCAGCAGGCTGTGCTGAAGCTGATCAGCTTGGGGGACAGACAGCACACTGCCTCCGAGGTGAGGGATGCCCTCCTCGATGAGACGGCAATATGGTTTGAGCCGCTGCACCTGGGCCCAGGCATGGTCGTTTGTGATAACGGCCGGAACCTGGTAGCAGCTCTGGAGCTTGCCGGACTCCAACATGTTCCATGCCTGGCCCACGTCTTCAACCTAGTGGTGCAACGTTTCCTAAAGAGCTACCCCAATGTTCCAGAGCTACTGGTGAAAGTGCGGCGCATGTGCGCCCACTTTCGCAAGTCGACAGTAGCCGCTGCTAGCTTAAAATCTCTCCAGCAACGCCTGCATGTGCCACAACACCGGCTTTTGTGCGACGTCCCCACACGCTGGAACTCAACGTTTCAGATGTTGAATAGAGTGGTTGAGCAGCAGAGACCTTTGATGGAATACCAGCTACAAAACCCTAGGGTGCCACAAAGTCAGCTGCCTCAGTTTCTCATCCATGAGTGGCCATGGATGAGAGACCTTTGTGACATCCTACGGGTCTTTGAGGAGTCCACAAGGAGGGTGAGCTCTGAGGATGCGATGGTGAGCCTTACAATCCCGCTCTTGTGTGTTCTGAGAGAATCCCTGATTGACATCAGGGATAACTCAGATCACACAGAGGAGTTAGGGATAGCATCCGATCCGTCACAGCTGGAGAGTAGGTCCACACATCTGTCCGCTTCACTGCGTTTAATGGAGGAGGAGGAGGAGGAGGAGGAGGAGGAGGAAGAGTTGTCCGATGATGTGATGGTGATACAGGAGGCTTCCGGGCAACTTCGAATCGTCCCATTGTTGCAGCGCGGATAGGTAGACATGGAGGATGAGGAGGAAATGGAGATTGAACTTTCCGGTGGGGCCAGAGGAGTCATGCCAACTAACACTGTGGCAGACATGGCTGAGTTCATGTTGGGGTGCTTTACAACCGACAAGCGTATTGTCAAAATCATGGAGGACAACCAGTACTGGATCTTTGCTATCCTTGACCCCCGGTATAAAAACAACATCTCGTCTTTTATTCCGGTAGAGGGGAGGGCCAATCGCATCAATGCTTGCCACAGGCAATTGGTGCAGAATATGATGGAGATGTTTCCAGCATGTGACGTTGGCGGCAGGGAGGGCAGTTCCTCCAGTAGGCAACCAAGTTCTCACCGGTCCACACAAACGAGGGGCACACTGTCTAAGGTCTGGGACACCTTGATGGCACCCCCTCGCCAAAGTGCCGCCACGGAGGGTCCTAGTGTCACCAGGCGTGAGAAGTATAGGCGCATGTTGCGGGAATACCTTTCCGACCACAGCCCTGTCCTCTCCGACCCCTCTGCGCCCTACACGTATTGGGTGTCGAAGTTGGACCTGTGGCTTGAACTTGCCCTATATGCCTTGGAGGTGTTGTCCTGTCCTGCCGCCAGCGTCCTATCTGAGAGGGTGTTCAGTGCAGCCGGTGGCATCATCACTGACAAGCGCACCCGTCTGTCAGCTGAGAGTGCCGACCGGCTCACTTTGATAAAAATGAACCACCACTGGATAGAGTCTTCATTTTTGGGCCCACCTGTGTAAAGCACCCCAACATGAAACTCCATGTCTGTACTCAACCTCTCCAATTCCTCCGCATCCTCATACTCATCCACCATAAGCGTTGCACAATTCTGCTAATACTAGGCTCCCTCCACCCTGATTTCCCCCAACTCTGCTGGTTAGAGGCTCCCTCCACCCTGATTTCCACCAACTCTGCTGGTTAAAGGCTCCCTCCACCCTGCTTTCCCACAACTCTGCTGGTTAGAGGCTCCCTCCACCCTGCTTTCCCACAACTCTGCTGGTTAGAGGCTCCCTCCACCCTGCTTTCCCACAACTCTGCTGGTTAGAGGCTCCCTCCACCCTGCTTTCCCACAACTCTGCTGGTTAGAGGCTCCCTCCACCCTGATTTCCACCAACTCTGCTGGTTAGAGGCTCCCTCCACCCTGCTTTCCCACAACTCTGCTGGTTAGAGGCTCCCTCCACCCTGATTTCCACCAACTCTGCTGGTTAGAGGCTCCCTCCACCATGAATTGGTCCAAACTGGGCTGTTTAGCGGCTCCCTCCACCATGAATTGGTCCAAACTGGGGTTTTTAGAGGCTCCCTCCACCATGAATTGGTCCAAACTGGGCTGTTTAGAGGCTCCCTCCACCATGAATTGGTCCAAACTGGGGTTTTTAGAGGCTCCCTCCACCATGAATTGGTCCAAACTGGGCTGGTTAGAGGCTCCCTCCACCATGAATTTGCCCAAACTGGCCTGTTTAGAGGCTCCCTCCACCATGAATTTGCCCAAACTGGCCTGTTTAGAGGCTCCCTCCACCATGAATTGGTCCAAACTGGGGTTTTTAGAGGCTCTCTCCACCATGAATTGGTCCAAACTGGGCTGTTTAGAGGCTCCCTCCACCATGAATTTGCCCAAACTGGGCTGTTTAGAGGCTCCCTCCATCATGAATTGGTCCAAACTGGGGTTTTTAGAGGCTCCCTCCACCATGAATTGGTCCAAACTGGGGTTTTTAGAGGCTCCCTCCACCATGAATTGGTCCAAACTGGGGTTTTTAGAGGCTCCCTCCACCATGAATTGGTCCAAACTGGGGTTTTTAGAGGCTCCCTCCACCATGAATTGGTCCAAACTGGGCTGTTTAGAGGCTCCCTCCACCATGAATTTGCCCAAACTGGGCTGTTTAGAGGCTCCCTCCATCATGAATTGGTCCAAACTGGGGTTTTTAGAGGCTCCCTCCACCATGAATTGGTCCAAACTGGGGTTTTTAGAGGCTCCCTCCACCATGAATTGGTCCAAACTGGGGTTTTTAGAGGCTCCCTCCACCATGAATTTGCCCAAACTGAGCTGTTTAGAGGCTCCCTCCACCATGAATTGGTCCAAACTGGGGTTTTTAGAGGCTCCCTCCACCATGAATTGGTCCAAACTGGGGTTTTTTAGAGGCTCCCTCCACCATGAATTTGCCCAAACTGGGCTGTTTAGAGGCTCCCTCCATCATGAATTGGTCCAAACTGGGGTTTTTAGAGGCTCCCTCCACCATGAATTGGTCCAAACTGGGGTTTTTAGAGGCTCCCTCCACCATGAATTGGTCCAAACTGGGCTGTTTAGAGGCTCCCTCCACCATGAATTGGTCCAAACTGGGCTGTTTAGAGGCTCCCTCCACCATGAATTGGTCCAAACTGGGGTTTTTAGAGGCTCCCTCCACCATGAATTGGTCCAAACTGGGCTGGTTAGAGGCTCCCTCCACCATGAATTTGCCCAAACTGGCCTGTTTAGAGGCTCCCTCCACCATGAATTGGTCCAAACTGGGGTTTTTAGAGGCTCTCTCCACCATGAATTGGTCCAAACTGGGCTGTTTAGAGGCTCCCTCCATCATGAATTGGTTCAAACTGGGGTTTTTAGAGGCTCCCTCCACCATGAATTGGTCCAAACTGGGATTTTTAGAGGCTCCCTCCACCATGAATTGGTCCAAACTGGGGTTTTTAGAGGCTCCCTTCACCATGAATTTGCCCAAACTGGGCTGTTTAGAGGCTCCCTCCATCATGAATTGGTCCAAACTGGGGTTTTTAGAGGCTCCCTCCACCATGAATTGGTCCAAACTGGGGGTTTTTAGAGGCTCCCTCCACCATGAATTTGCCCAAACTGGGCTGTTTAGAGGCTCCCTCCACCATGAATTGGTCCAAACTGGGGTTTTTAGAGGCTCCCTCCACCATGAATTGGTCCAAACTGGGGTTTTTAGAGGCTCCCTCCACCATGAATTGGTCCAAACTGGGGTTTTTAGAGGCTCCCTCCACCATGAATTGGTCCAAACTGGGCTGTTTAGAGGCTCCCTCCACCATGAGTTTGCCCAAACTGGCCTGTTTAGGGGCTCCCTCCACCATGAATTGGTCCAAACTGGGCTGTTTAGAGGCTCCCTCCATCATGAATTGGTCCAAACTGGGGTTTTTAGAGGCTCCCTCCACCATGAATTGGTCCAAACTGGGGTTTTTAGAGGCTCCCTCCACCATGAATTTGCCCAAACTCGGCTGTTTAGAGGCTCCCTCCACCATGAATTTGCCCAAACTGGGGTTTTTAGAGGCTCCCTCCACCATGAATTTGCCCAAACTGGGCTGTTTAGAGGCACCCTCCACCATGAATTGGTCCAAACTGGGGTTTTTAGAGGCTCCCTCCACCATGAATTAGTCCAAACTGGGGGTTTTTAGAGGCTCCCTCCACCATGAATTTGCCCAAACTGGGCTGTTTAGAGGCTCCCTCCACCATGAATTTGCCCAAACTGGGCTGTTTAGAGGCTCCCTCCACCATGAATTGGTCCAAACTGGGGTTTTTAGAGGCTCCCTCCACCATGAATTGGTCCAAACTGGGGTTTTTAGAGGCTCCCTCCACCATGAATTGGTCCAAACTGGGCTGTTTAGAGGCTCCCTCCACCATGAATTTGCCCAAACTGGGCTGTTTAGAGGCTCCCTCCATCATGAATTGGTCCAAACTGGGGTTTTTAGAGGCTCCCTCCACCATGAATTGGTCCAAACTGGGGTTTTTAGAGGCTCCCTCCACCATGAATTGGTCCAAACTGGGGTTTTTAGAGGCTCCCTCCACCATGAATTGGTCCAAACTGGGGTTTTTAGAGGCTCCCTCGACCATGAATTGGTCCAAACTGGGCTGTTTAGAGGCTCCCTCCATCATGAATTGGTCCAAACTGGGGGTTTTAGAGGCTCCCTCCACCATGAATTGGTCCAAACTGGGGTTTTTAGAGGCTCCCTCCACCATGAATTGGTCCAAACTGGGGTTTTTACAGGCTCCCTCCACCATGAATTTGCCCAAACTGAGCTGTTTAGAGGCTCCCTCCACCATGAATTGGTCCAAACTGGGGTTTTTAGAGGCTCCCTCCACCATGAATTGGTCCAAACTGGGGTTTTTAGAGGCTCCCTCGACCATGAATTGGTCCAAACTGGGCTGTTTAGAGGCTCCCTCCATCATGAATTGGTCCAAACTGGGGGTTTTAGAGGCTCCCTCCACCATGAATTGGTCCAAACTGGGGTTTTTAGAGGCTCCCTCCACCATGAATTGGTCCAAACTGGGGTTTTTACAGGCTCCCTCCACCATGAATTTGCCCAAACTGAGCTGTTTAGAGGCTCCCTCCACCATGAATTGGTCCAAACTGGGGTTTTTAGAGGCTCCCTCCACCATGAATTGGTCCAAACTGGGCTGGTTAGAGGTTCCCTCCACCATGAATTTGCCCAAACTGGGCTGTTTAGAGGCTCCCTCCATCATGAATTGGTCCAAACTGGGGTTTTTAGAGGCTCCCTCCACCATGAATTGGTCCAAACTGGGGTTTTTAGAGGCTCCCTCCACCATGAATTTGCCCAAACTGAGCTGTTTAGAGGCTCCCTCCACCATGAATTGGTCCAAACTGGGGTTTTTAGAGGCTCCCTCCACCATGAATTGGTCCAAACTGGGGGTTTTTAGAGGCTCCCTCCACCATGAATTTGCCCAAACTGAGCTGTTTAGAGGCTCCCTCCACCATGAATTGGTCCAAACTGGGGTTTTTAGAGGCTCCCTCCACCATGAATTGGTCCAAACTGGGGGTTTTTAGAGGCTCCCTCCACCATGAATTTGCCCAAACTGGGCTGTTTAGAGGCTCCCTCCATCATGAATTGGTCCAAACTGGGGTTTTTAGAGGCTCCCTCCACCATGAATTGGTCCAAACTGGGGTTTTTAGAGGCTCCCTCCACCATGAATTGGTCCAAACTGGGGTTTTTAGAGGCTCCCTCCACCATGAATTGGTCCAAACTGGGCTGGTTAGAGGCTCCCTCCACCATGAATTTGCCCAAACTGGCCTGTTTAGAGGCTCCCTCCACCATGAATTTGCCCAAACTGGCCTGTTTAGAGGCTCCCTCCACCATGAATTGGTCCAAACTGGGGTTTTTAGAGGCTCTCTCCACCATGAATTGGTCCAAACTGGGCTGTTTAGAGGCTCCCTCCACCATGAATTTGCCCAAACTGGGCTGTTTAGAGGCTCCCTCCATCATGAATTGGTCCAAACTGGGGTTTTTCGAGGCTCCCTCCACCATGAATTGGTCCAAACTGGGGTTTTTAGAGGCTCCCTCCACCATGAATTGGTCCAAACTGGGGTTTTTAGAGGCTCCCTCCACCATGAATTGGTCCAAACTGGGGTTTTTAGAGGCTCCCTCCACCATGAATTGGTCCAAACTGGGCTGTTTAGAGGCTCCCTCCACCATGAATTTGCCCAAACTGGGCTGTTTAGAGGCTCCCTCCATCATGAATTGGTCCAAACTGGGGTTTTTAGAGGCTCCCTCCACCATGAATTGGTCCAAACTGGGGTTTTTAGAGGCTCCCTCCACCATGAATTGGTCCAAACTGGGGTTTTTAGAGGCTCCCTCCACCATGAATTTGCCCAAACTGAGCTGTTTAGAGGCTCCCTCCACCATGAATTGGTCCAAACTGGGGTTTTTAGAGGCTCCCTCCACCATGAATTGGTCCAAACTGGGGGTTTTTAGAGGCTCCCTCCACCATGAATTTGCCCAAACTGGGCTGTTTAGAGGCTCCCTCCATCATGAATTGGTCCAAACTGGGGTTTTTAGAGGCTCCCTCCACCATGAATTGGTCCAAACTGGGGTTTTTAGAGGCTCCCTCCACCATGAATTGGTCCAAACTGGGCTGTTTAGAGGCTCCCTCCACCATGAATTGGTCCAAACTGGGCTGTTTAGAGGCTCCCTCCACCATGAATTGGTCCAAACTGGGGTTTTTAGAGGCTCCCTTTACCATGAATTGGTCCAAACTGGGCTGGTTAGAGGCTCCCTCCACCATGAATTTGCCCAAACTGGCCTGTTTAGAGGCTCCCTCCACCATGAATTTGCCCAAACTGGCCTGTTTAGAGGCTCCCTCCACCATGAATTGGTCCAAACTGGGGATTTTAGAGGCTCTCTCCACCATGAATTGGTCCAAACTGGGCTGTTTAGAGGCTCCCTCCATCATGAATTGGTTCAAACTGGGGTTTTTAGAGGCTCCCTCCACCATGAATTGGTCCAAACTGGGGTTTTTAGAGGCTCCCTCCACCATGAATTGGTCCAAACTGGGGTTTTTAGAGGCTCCCTCCACCATGAATTGGTCCAAACTGGGGTTTTTAGAGGCTCCCTTCACCATGAATTTGCCCAAACTGGGCTGTTTAGAGGCTCCCTCCATCATGAATTGGTCCAAACTGGGGTTTTTAGAGGCTCCCTCCACCATGAATTGGTCCAAACTGGGGGTTTTTAGAGGCTCCCTCCACCATGAATTTGCCCAAACTGGGCTGTTTAGAGGCTCCCTCCACCATGAATTGGTCCAAACTGGGGTTTTTAGAGGCTCCCTCCACCATGAATTGGTCCAAACTGGGGTTTTTAGAGGCTCCCTCCACCATGAATTGGTCCAAACTGGGGTTTTTAGAGGCTCCCTCCACCATGAATTGGTCCAAACTGGGCTGTTTAGAGGCTCCCTCCACCATGAGTTTGCCCAAACTGGCCTGTTTAGGGGCTCCCTCCACCATGAATTGGTCCAAACTGGGCTGTTTAGAGGCTCCCTCCATCATGAATTGGTCCAAACTGGGGTTTTTAGAGGCTCCCTCCACCATGAATTGGTCCAAACTGGGGTTTTTAGAGGCTCCCTCCACCATGAATTTGCCCAAACTGGGGTTTTTAGAGGCTCCCTCCACCATGAATTGGTCCAAACTGGGGGTTTTTAGAGGCTCCCTCCACCATGAATTTGCCCAAACTGGGCTGTTTAGAGGCTCCCTCCATCATGAATTGGTCCAAACTGGGGTTTTTAGAGGCTCCCTCCACCATGAATTGGTCCAAACTGGGGGTTTTTAGAGGCTCCCTCCACCATGAATTTGCCCAAACTGGGCTGTTTAGAGGCTCCCTCCACCATGAATTGGTCCAAACTGGGGTTTTTAGAGGCTCCCTCCACCATGAATTGGTCCAAACTGGGGTTTTTAGAGGCTCCCTCCACCATGAATTGGTCCAAACTGGGGTTTTTAGAGGCTCCCTTCACCATGAATTTGCCCAAACTGGGCTGTTTAGAGGCTCCCTCCATCATGAATTGGTCCAAACTGGGGTTTTTAGAGGCTCCCTCCACCATGAATTGGTCCAAACTGGGGTTTTTAGAGGCTCCCTCCACCATGAATTGGTCCAAACTGGGGTTTTTAGAGGCTCCCTCCACCATGAATTGGTCCAAACTGGGGTTTTTAGAGGCTCCCTTCACCATGAATTTGCCCAAACTGGGCTGTTTAGAGGCTCCCTCCATCATGAATTGGTCCAAACTGGGGTTTTTAGAGGCTCCCTCCACCATGAATTGGTCCAAACTGGGGGTTTTTAGAGGCTCCCTCCACCATGAATTTGCCCAAACTGGGCTGTTTAGAGGCTCCCTCCACCATGAATTGGTCCAAACTGGGGTTTTTAGAGGCTCCCTCCACCATGAATTGGTCCAAACTGGGGTTTTTAGAGGCTCCCTCCACCATGAATTGGTCCAAACTGGGGTTTTTAGAGGCTCCCTCCACCATGAATTGGTCCAAACTGGGCTGTTTAGAGGCTCCCTCCACCATGAGTTTGCCCAAACTGGCCTGTTTAGGGGCTCCCTCCACCATGAATTGGTCCAAACTGGGCTGTTTAGAGGCTCCCTCCATCATGAATTGGTCCAAACTGGGGTTTTTAGAGGCTCCCTCCACCATGAATTGGTCCAAACTGGGGTTTTTAGAGGCTCCCTCCACCATGAATTTGCCCAAACTCGGCTGTTTAGAGGCTCCCTCCACCATGAATTTGCCCAAACTGGGGTTTTTAGAGGCTCCCTCCACCATGAATTTGCCCAAACTGGGCTGTTTAGAGGCACCCTCCACCATGAATTGGTCCAAACTGGGGTTTTTAGAGGCTCCCTCCACCATGAATTAGTCCAAACTGGGGGTTTTTAGAGGCTCCCTCCACCATGAATTTGCCCAAACTGGGCTGTTTAGAGGCTCCCTCCACCATGAATTTGCCCAAACTGGGCTGTTTAGAGGCTCCCTCCACCATGAATTGGTCCAAACTGGGGTTTTTAGAGGCTCCCTCCACCATGAATTGGTCCAAACTGGGGTTTTTAGAGGCTCCCTCCACCATGAATTGGTCCAAACTGGGCTGTTTAGAGGCTCCCTCCACCATGAATTTGCCCAAACTGGGCTGTTTAGAGGCTCCCTCCATCATGAATTGGTCCAAACTGGGGGTTTTAGAGGCTCCCTCCACCATGAATTGGTCCAAACTGGGGTTTTTAGAGGCTCCCTCCACCATGAATTGGTCCAAACTGGGGTTTTTAGAGGCTCCCTCCACCATGAATTTGCCCAAACTGAGCTGTTTAGAGGCTCCCTCCACCATGAATTGGTCCAAACTGGGGTTTTTAGAGGCTCCCTCCACCATGAATTGGTCCAAACTGGGCTGGTTAGAGGCTCCCTCCACCATGAATTTGCCCAAACTGGGCTGTTTAGAGGCTCCCTCCATCATGAATTGGTCCAAACTGGGGTTTTTAGAGGCTCCCTCCACCATGAATTGGTCCAAACTGGGGTTTTTAGAGGCTCCCTCCACCATGAATTTGCCCAAACTGAGCTGTTTAGAGGCTCCCTCCACCATGAATTGGTCCAAACTGGGGTTTTTAGAGGCTCCCTCCACCATGAATTGGTCCAAACTGGGGGTTTTTAGAGGCTCCCTCCACCATGAATTTGCCCAAACTGAGCTGTTTAGAGGCTCCCTCCACCATGAATTGGTCCAAACTGGGGTTTTTAGAGGCTCCCTCCACCATGAATTGGTCCAAACTGGGGGTTTTTAGAGGCTCCCTCCACCATGAATTTGCCCAAACTGGGCTGTTTAGAGGCTCCCTCCATCATGAATTGGTCCAAACTGGGGTTTTTAGAGGCTCCCTCCACCATGAATTGGTCCAAACTGGGGTTTTTAGAGGCTCCCTCCACCATGAATTGGTCCAAACTGGGCTGTTTAGAGGCTCCCTCCACCATGAATTGGTCCAAACTGGGGTTTTTAGAGGCTCCCTCCACCATGAATTGGTCCAAACTGGGCTGGTTAGAGGCTCCCTCCACCATGAATTTGCCCAAACTGGCCTGTTTAGAGGCTCCCTCCACCATGAATTTGCCCAAACTGGCCTGTTTAGAGGCTCCCTCCACCATGAATTGGTCCAAACTGGGCTGTTTAGAGGCTCCCTCCACCATGAATTTGCCCAAACTGGGCTGTTTAGAGGCTCCCTCCATCATGAATTGGTCCAAACTGGGGGTTTTAGAGGCTCCCTCCACCATGAATTGGTCCAAACTGGGGTTTTTAGAGGCTCCCTCCACCATGAATTGGTCCAAACTGGGGTTTTTAGAGGCTCCCTCCACCATGAATTTGCCCAAACTGAGCTGTTTAGAGGCTCCCTCCACCATGAATTGGTCCAAACTGGGGTTTTTAGAGGCTCCCTCCACCATGAATTGGTCCAAACTGGGCTGGTTAGAGGCTCCCTCCACCATGAATTTGCCCAAACTGGGCTGTTTAGAGGCTCCCTCCATCATGAATTGGTCCAAACTGGGGTTTTTAGAGGCTCCCTCCACCATGAATTGGTCCAAACTGGGGTTTTTAGAGGCTCCCTCCACCATGAATTTGCCCAAACTGAGCTGTTTAGAGGCTCCCTCCACCATGAATTGGTCCAAACTGGGGTTTTTAGAGGCTCCCTCCACCATGAATTTGTCCAAACTGGGGGTTTTTAGAGGCTCCCTCCACCATGAATTTGCCCAAACTGAGCTGTTTAGAGGCTCCCTCCACCATGAATTGGTCCAAACTGGGGTTTTTAGAGGCTCCCTCCACCATGAATTGGTCAAAACTGGGGGTTTTTAGAGGCTCCCTCCACCATGAATTTGCCCAAACTGGGCTGTTTAGAGGCTCCCTCCATCATGAATTGGTCCAAACTGGGGTTTTTAGAGGCTCCCTCCACCATGAATTGGTCCAAACTGGGGTTTTTAGAGGCTCCCTCCACCATGAATTGGTCCAAACTGGGCTGTTTAGAGGCTCCCTCCACCATGAATTGGTCCAAACTGGGGTTTTTAGAGGCTCCCTCCACCATGAATTGGTCCAAACTGGGCTGGTTAGAGGCTCCCTCCACCATGAATTTGCCCAAACTGGCCTGTTTAGAGGCTCCCTCCACCATGAATTTGCCCAAACTGGCCTGTTTAGAGGCTCCCTCCACCATGAATTGGTCCAAACTGGGGTTTTTAGAGGCTCTCTCCACCATGAATTGGTCCAAACTGGGCTGTTTAGAGGCTCCCTCCACCATGAATTTGCCCAAACTGGGCTGTTTAGAGGCTCCCTCCATCATGAATTGGTCCAAACTGGGGTTTTTCGAGGCTCCCTCCACCATGAATTGGTCCAAACTGGGGTTTTTAGAGGCTCCCTCCACCATGAATTGGTCCAAACTGGGGTTTTTAGAGGCTCCCTCCACCATGAATTGGTCCAAACTGGGGTTTTTAGAGGCTCCCTCCACCATGAATTGGTCCAAACTGGGCTGTTTAGAGGCTCCCTCCACCATGAATTTGCCCAAACTGGGCTGTTTAGAGGCTCCCTCCATCATGAATTGGTCCAAACTGGGGTTTTTAGAGGCTCCCTCCACCATGAATTGGTCCAAACTGGGGTTTTTAGAGGCTCCCTCCACCATGAATTGGTCCAAACTGGGGTTTTTAGAGGCTCCCTCCACCATGAATTTGCCCAAACTGAGCTGTTTAGAGGCTCCCTCCACCATGAATTGGTCCAAACTGGGGTTTTTAGAGGCTCCCTCCACCATGAATTGGTCCAAACTGGGGGTTTTTAGAGGCTCCCTCCACCATGAATTTGCCCAAACTGGGCTGTTTAGAGGCTCCCTCCATCATGAATTGGTCCAAACTGGGGTTTTTAGAGGCTCCCTCCACCATGAATTGGTCCAAACTGGGGTTTTTAGAGGCTCCCTCCACCATGAATTGGTCCAAACTGGGCTGTTTAGAGGCTCCCTCCACCATGAATTGGTCCAAACTGGGCTGTTTAGAGGCTCCCTCCACCATGAATTGGTCCAAACTGGGGTTTTTAGAGGCTCCCTTTACCATGAATTGGTCCAAACTGGGCTGGTTAGAGGCTCCCTCCACCATGAATTTGCCCAAACTGGCCTGTTTAGAGGCTCCCTCCACCATGAATTTGCCCAAACTGGCCTGTTTAGAGGCTCCCTCCACCATGAATTGGTCCAAACTGGGGTTTTTAGAGGCTCTCTCCACCATGAATTGGTCCAAACTGGGCTGTTTAGAGGCTCCCTCCATCATGAATTGGTTCAAACTGGGGTTTTTAGAGGCTCCCTCCACCATGAATTGGTCCAAACTGGGGTTTTTAGAGGCTCCCTCCACCATGAATTGGTCCAAACTGGGGTTTTTAGAGGCTCCCTTCACCATGAATTTGCCCAAACTGGGCTGTTTAGAGGCTCCCTCCACCATGAATTTGCCCAAACTGGGCTGTTTAGAGGCTCCCTCCACTATGAATTGGTCCAAACTGGGGTTTTTAGAGGCTCCCTCCACCATGAATTGGTCCAAACTGGGGTTTTTAGAGGCTCCCTCGACCATGAATTGGTCCAAACTGGGCTGTTTAGAGGCTCCCTCCACCATGAATTTGCCCAAACTGGGCTGTTTAGAGGCTCCCTCCATCATGAATTGGTCCAAACTGGGGTTTTTAGAGGCTCCCTCCACCATGAATTGGTCCAAACTGGGGTTTTTAGAGGATCCCTCCACCATGAATTGGTCCAAACTGGGGTTTTTAGAGGCTCCCTCCACCATGAATTTGCCCAAACTGAGCTGTTTAGAGGCTCCCTCCACCATGAATTGGTCCAAACTGGGGTTTTTAGAGGCTCCCTCCACCATGAATTGGTCCAAACTGGGCTGGTTAGAGGCTCCCTCCACCATGAATTTGCCCAAACTGGGCTGTTTAGAGGCTCCCTCCATCATGAATTGGTCCAAACTGGGGTTTTTAGAGGCTCCCTCCACCATGAATTGGTCCAAACTGGGGGTTTTTAGAGGCTCCCTCCACCATGAATTTGCCCAAACTGAGCTGTTTAGAGGCTCCCTCCACCATGAATTGGTCCAAACTGGGGTTTTTAGAGGCTCCCTCCACCATGAATTGGTCCAAACTGGGGGTTTTTAGAGGCTCCCTCCACCATGAATTTGCCCAAACTGGGCTGTTTAGAGGCTCCCTCCATCATGAATTGGTCCAAACTGGGGTTTTTAGAGGCTCCCTCCACCATGAATTGGTCCAAACTGGGGTTTTTAGAGGCTCCCTCCACCATGAATTGGTCCAAACTGGGCTGGTTAGAGGCTCCCTCCACCATGAATTGGTCCAAACTGGGGTTTTTAGAGGCTCCCTCCACCATGAATTGGTCCAAACTGGGGTTTTTAGAGGCTCCCTCCACCATGAATTGGTCCAAACTGGGGTTTTTAGAGGCTCCCTCCACCATGAATTTGCCCAAACTGGGGTGTTTAGAGGCTCCCTCCATCATGAATTTGCCCAAACTCTGCTGGTTAGAGGCTCAATCCACCCTGATTTTCAAAACAAATGTTGGTGCCAACCTCAACTTACTACAAGGGCCAAATTCACTGCTGGTGACAAGCTCTCCTCACTGCAAGTGCCAAATACACATGTTTCAAGGTGTTTTCCTACTGTCAGAGAGGTGGTATTGAGTGTGTAAAGTGTGTAGTTGTTAGGCTGTGATGTTGGGGTAATAGAGGGTCTTTGGTGTGTTAGATGCCCCCAGACATGCTTCCCCTGCTGTCCCAGTGTCATTCCAGAGGTGTTGGCATCATTTCCTGGGTTGTCATAGTGGACTTGGTGACCCTCCAGACACGGATTTGGGTTTCCCCCTTAACGAGTATCTGTTCCCCATAGACTATAATGGGGTTCGAAACCCGTTCGAACACACGAACATTGAGCGGCTGTTCGAATCGAATTTCGAACCTCGAACATTTTAGTGTTCGCTCATCTCTACTGGTGGTCTGACAACCCTCCCACTAACCAGCAGGTTTTAGTACAGTGTACAATCCTACGCAAAGAAGTCTATGAGGCCATAATAAACCTTTGATGCCTACAATTAGATGACTCTCTATCTTTCCCATCAGATGATTGGGCCATGGTGATGTCCAGGTAGCCTATGTTATTGACAGACTGATGGGCTTTGGTGGTCACCAGGGAGCTGGAAGAGAAGACTGGAGGATTCCTCGGAGGATCCCATCAAGGGTAAGTATTTTAGAGTATAATAACGATTTGTGGTGACCCCCCCAAAAATGTGGGCCAAAGCCAAAATATTTTGAAAGTTTGAAATGAACCAAGTTCGCTCATCTCTAGTCCTCACCAATTGCAGTTGTCTTCTGCTGGACATGGATTCCTCTTATTGAACCAATGCAACAAGGTATCGGAGTACAATGTGGCAGCACATGCCTGTGTCTTGTGTATACCGCTATTACTCAGCTGTATACACCACGTGTGCTACAGTATGGGCTCTCCCATGTGTTTACCTTGCAATCTCCATCAATCTTTCCCTATAGAGTCCCGGCATTGTGTCACGTAATAGACCATAATGGCGCGCTCGTACTTTGGCCGCGATATTCCCTCCGGTTCTCTATTTTGTCGGATAATGATGGTCAGGGATTTACACCATTGAAATGCAGAACACTTAGCGCATTTTTCAAGGTGTTTCAGACACGCAACAAACTGTGTCCAAAGTACAGTATATCCCCCCCCCCCCCTCGTGTCATTAGAACAAATGAAGTCATTATATGGGGAGAGAAAAAAAAAAAAGGGGAGATTATGATAAGTTGAATAATGTATTTTGTCCTGCCCACCAGGATATCTCTCACCAGCAGTCGGGGCTCTTAATTGAAATGGAAATGCATGCTAAATAATGGCAGAACGCATTAGGGAAGGTAAAACATGAAACGGCAAAGCGCAACATTGTATTCAGTGTGTGTGGGGGGGGGAATGGAAAAACTGAAGATAATATATAAGAAGTTAATGGTTCCGCGTTTCCGACCAAATGTATAATGCAAGAAAAGCGCCATTTAAATATAGACTAGCGCAGCATAATAGTTATTTGTAGATAAACTGTAACAGCAGAAGAATCAGCACAATGGAAGTTCTCACCGAAAGCCTTTTATGTCACTTCACATGACGATTTCTGCAAAGTCGACTTTTCTGTGTTTCTATCTGGGCGCGTTGTATATAAAGATAGACTTTACGGGAAACACGTAGCGCCTGATAATGAGTAGAAAGTACACAGCGCGAACTTCTGTAACTTCTGCACAAAGAGAAGCCGACGCAACGCGCAGCGAAAAGAGGTTTTAATGGAATACCCAATGTACTTAAAGGGAATAGCAGATCTATCACTTTATTCTAATCTGTTTTGGTAGATTTTTTTAATTCTGTTTTCTGTACATGATTATGGGGGCGGCCATCTTCCCTGAGCTTCTCCTCTGCCCTGTGTAACAGCATTTAGTGATCTGCTTTACAGCATGATAATGGCCGTCGGCAGCAATAGCCTGGAGCCAACTCATTGAGGTCTATGGGAGAGAGTTCTAGACATGTTCAGTGCACGGTGCTGGATATGCTGTGACATCATCTGTTGTCAGTAGTATTTATAGAGGTGTGAGCTTCTATTGTAATCCTGTCTGTGATAGAAATGAGATGACTGCTGCAAAGTAAATGACTGACAATTGTTAATCTGTTTAAAGCTATAGAGGTCAGAGTTGTATTTAGTGCTTAATAAAATATAGATAGTGATATGAAAATAAAAAGCATATCAAAAATGGCCCTCACTTCCCTATTGGAGGGCCGAAATATAGTTTAAAAAACTATTGACAAATTCCTCCCCACACAGTATTAAATTCTCCACAGTAGCCCCCCTCTCCACACAGTATTAAATGCTCCACAGTAGCCCCCCTCCCCACACAGTATTAAATGCTCCACAGTAGACCCCTCTCCACACAGTATTAAATGCTCCACAGTAGCCCCTCTCCCGACACAGTATTAAATGCTCCACAGTAGCCCCTCTCCCCACACAGTATTAAATGCTCCACAGTAGCCCCCTCCCCACACAGTATTAAATGCTCCTCAGTAGCCCCCTCCCCACACAGTATTAAATGCTCCACAGTAGCCCCCTCCCCCACATAGTATTAAATGCTCCACAGTAGCCCCTCTCCCCATACAGTATTAAATGCTCCACAGTAGCCCCCTCCCCCACATAGTATTAAATGCTCCACAGTAGCCCCTCTCCCCATACAGTATTAAATGCTCCACAGTAGCCCCCTCCCCACATAGTATTAAATGCTCCACAGTAGCCCCCTCCCCACATAGTATTAAATGCTCCATAGTAGCCCCCTTCCCCACACAGTATTAAATGCTCCACAGTAGCCCCTCTCCCCACACAGTATTAAATGCTCCACAGTAGCCCCTCTCCCCACACAGTATTAAATGCTCCACAGTAGCCCCTCTCCCCACACAGTATTAAATGCTCCACAGTAGCCCCTCTCCCCACACAGTATTAAATGCTCCATAGTAGCCCCCTTCCCCACACAGTATTAAATGCTGCACAGTAGCCCCCTCTCCACACAATATTACATGCTCCACAGTAGACCCCTCCTCACACAGTATTAAATGCTGCACAGTAGCCCCCCTCCCCACACAGTATTAAATGCTGCACAGTAGCCCCCTCCCCACACAGTATTAAATGCTCCACAGTAGCCCCTCCCCACACAATATTAAAGGGGCTCTATCATTGGGAAAAGTCATTTTTAACTAATAACATCCTTGCATAGGCTTTAGAAAGTCTATTCCACACCTACCTTTAGTATGTAGCTTGCCTCAGTGGTTTCTGGATAAGTCCGTTTTATTCATATGCTAATGAGCTTCCAGCCAGCACAGGAAGTTCCCAGCAGCACTCGTCTCTGTTATTATCTCCTATGTGTGTGTGCAAACAGGAATCATCATCAGCAGCAGCAGCCTCCCATAGGAAACAATAGCAAAGAGGGTGCACGATGTATCAACCAATCTAATTAGCATATGAATAAAAACTGACTTATTCAAAAACCACTGAGGCAACTTACATACTAAAGGTAGGTGTGGAATAAACTTTCTAAAGGCTATATTAAATGCTCCACAGTAGAACCCCTGCATCCCCCTCCCCCCCACACACACACACACATAAATGTACTTACCTGAAATCCCATGAAAAGCCATGGGGTGTCCTCCTCCTTCAGACTACAGGCGCTGATGACTTACGTCATCGTGCCTGCGCTGGGGCAGAGATCACACTCTGCAGTCAGTGTAGGCGACGGTCGTGCAAATTGCGGCCTAAAATTAAAGAAGGGATCACTCACTAACGGGAAATCCTGTACCAGATTCTCCGTTAATGAATGATCCGGGCGACGCCACACGTGCCACAGGTTCTCCATCACGGCCCTAGGAGCTTCATTATAGGTGCGCCCCTACTGGCAGGCCAGAAAAATGTCCTCGGCAGGCCACATGTGGCCCGTGGGCTGCAGTTTGAGGACCCCTGACTTAAAACATGTGTTTAAAGTAAAAACATGGTTTAAAAACTATGCAATTTTATGGTGCCATATCCCCTTTATACAGAATAGGCTGTTTGAGGTGTTATGACTCTCTGGGGAGCATCGATTCCTATTCACAGGCCAGTGATGTCAGGTTCGTCAGTCCCATGGCCATATTGCACCTCGGTCCCATTCAAGTGAATGTAACTAAGCTGTAGTACCGAGCACCACCACTATACAATGTGTGGCGTTGTGCTTGGTGACTGCTAAAGAGGATGCAACACTTGCCCAAACTCTTCAAATAGATGATCACAGAGGTCCTGGATGTAAAGCCCTTCAAATCTAATATAGATGACCTATCCTAAGTACAGTTCACCAGCATCAGAGACTCCATCAATCAGTTTAAGCATCGGTTCATATCTGGGTTCTGGTTTCTGTTCAGGGACCCTCCGAACAGAAACCTATATGTATTAAAAAGTGGTTACCTAAAGGAAACCCGCAGACCCCATAGACTATAATGGGGTCCGTGTGGTTTCTGCACGAAACATGCGGAGAGAAAAGTGAACCTTGCAGAGCTAATATTATACTTGCATTGGAGCAGCATGATGTCAGCATGCCCCATGTGACTGCTGAGGTCCATTCACAGGCCCCAGAATTTCCCCAGGGCCACTAACAATATTCAGGAGACTGGAAGAGGCCTAAAGTAGTTGGGGTCCCAGCAATGGAGCCAAAGGGAGGCAAGTTTGACTATTTATTACATATGTGCACCTCCCCTTTGTCTCTATTGATGGTACCCTGCAGTCTGCAGAGACCCCAGAGTATAATAATGGATGGCAAACTCCCAAAATTTTTGAGTTCGGCCAAACACAAAATTTTTGGAAAATTCCTAACAAACCAGAATCGTTACGAACTGGTTTGCTCAACCCTAATAATGATACAAACTGATTCTTCCATCTCTTGCAACAATGTATAAGCCACAATTCAACAGTCTCGACCAAATAAACAGGTATCACCCGCCCCGATCATACCGGAGGTCGTATCGCCACCACTTTATGCAAACAAGGTATTGAGATACAGGACTAGGGCAGAAAACAGAATCTTCATGATGGAAATCTCAGCTACGGCTCCGCTTCAGCAGATTTGTTCTTCTCGAGTAGAATATCCGCTCTATCACTCATCTCCGACATAAATATTCATAAAGCGGAGGAAACTCCAGCCCCGTACCTCCAGCGGCAGACAATGCACTCGTACCCCATAACTCTTCTTTACATAAGGCCGTCCACCACGCAGCCTTCCTCCATTGTTCGCCATTTGTTCACTTTATAAGCATCTGTCACCTCCTTCGGTGATAGTGTCATAAAACAATCCTCATTTACATTAGGCGCCATCGAAATGAATAAAGGAGTAAAAACTAATTGCAAACAGGATATAAATGGATGGGTGGCCGTAGATAAGCGCGGAGTAAATGGCAGCGCCTTGGCATCTAATATGCACAGCACATGTAATGTCATTGCTCTCCGAGCTGATGACATCTGTGATAGACTCGGCAATAAAGTGGAATCAGGCTGCCGGAGAGTTACCGGGGAAGAGGCAGCTACTTGGCAATTATAGTCTGTTCAAGTAATACTTAAAACTGATAAAAAATAATGAATGCCTGATGAGCGCTCCGCTGTGCCCAAACCTGCCAGGCCATTTCACATTCTGCGGTCACTTTATTCTTTTTAAGGAAGAAATCCTGCACCATCGGCTCCTTGTGAGTCGTCTCGTTCTGGTTATATCATTTTATGGGTACAGGATTAAGACAAAACAAAGCAGTGCCAGACCTGTCCTCACCTCAGGATTGGTCCTCAATTAGTAAGGATCCGACACCTGAGACCCCATAGACCAGCTGTATCCGCTTCACTGGATAGGTGACGTTACGTTCATCGATCACTTGTCCTGTTCGGAGCTCAAGTCAATGGGCTGAGCTGCAATTGCGAGCACAGCCACTATCCAATGTACGGCGCTGTGCTCGGTAAGTACCTGAGCGCTCTTCATACAGCTGATCAGCTAGGGGACTGGGTGTCGGACCCCTACCAATATATGATTAATAATATATCCAGCAAAGAACACGCAGATTCATCTTCTTTTGTTGTTTTTCTGTTTTCCTTTGGTAAATGAAGTGGCTCAACTTAATATTCTTCATGTCTTTTATCAAATAAACAGTGGAGAATTGGGGGGGGGGGGGGGGAGGCTCCTGCTGCAGCCAGTTATCTTACAGTCAGATACAGGATGGTGATGGGAAGAGGATGGTGATCATTGATTATTTCTCAGTTCTTATTGCCATACGAGACACAATAAGATCAAAGCAGAGTCCCAGAATTAGAGCTAAAGTGACCAGGATAAAGGGTCTGTGTACCAAACCAAACACTGTTCAGCTTAAAGGGATTGTAGAGGGCTTCAAAAAGATGGCTATCTTTTTAATCTCAGGAAGTGACATCGCCTACGTTGGTCACATGGCCATGCTGCAGCTTGGTCCCATTCATTTCAATGGCACTGAACCGTAGCTTTGTCATGTGACCAACGGGCATGATGTCACTTCCTGAAAAGAAGAAAGCGACCATGTTGTAGAAGCCTTCTGCAATCCCTGCAACTAAACTCAGCACATTATGAGTCCCAATTGAATGGAATTTAATTCAATGTCATCCCTACAGTCAATTTTAGTTTGTCTGAGACGAATCTCCAATTGTTTGATTTTCGTAAAAAAAAAAAAAAAAATTGAATATTGGGGTCAAACCCGGCTCAAGACAGTTCTCTCATCTCTAGGTTTCACTATTGCAGTTGCAACATGCATTGCAGTAAATTATTATACTCTGGGGTTTCTTTAGATATAATATTTCAGGGGAGGTATAAAAAAAAACAAACAAAAAAAACATTTATATTCACCCAGTGTTACTTCTTTTGGGCCTCCTTGTACCATCTGGTGCTCTGTCTCTACCTCCTCATGGCATCCAGTGCTCTTGTTTGATGTCACAGATGTGGCCTGTGATTGGGTCACGGTGGTGAAACGGGCATGCCAACTATAACGACATCATCATCGCTTCATCCAAACACAGGACAAAACAAATCTTCAAAGCTTCACCCATCTTTAGTGGCAAACCTCAAAATTTCATCTTCAAAATTTTTTGAAAAATTCACAACAAACCCAATTCATTACAATCCCATTTGCACTGCACCCGATACAGGGACAGAGCCCAGGACGGCTGAGTATGACTATTTATGTTGACGCCTCTGCTTATTATACTCTAAGGTATGAAGACACACTGGACTATAATAGAGATTCGTTGGCGGTCAACCCCCCAAAAATTGTTGACAAACTCGTAACCAGTTCCATGAGGAGAAATTCAGACAGGGTTTTTTTGGACAGGATTTTCAGGCCGTTTTCACCTCAAAATCCTGACCAAAAAGACGGTTCCCATTGAAATTAATGGGAGCCATTCAGGTGTTCTTTCCGGGAGCTGGCTTGTTCCGGCTCCTGGAAAAAGAAGCAAGATGCTCATTCATCAGTTCGTTTTGACTCGCGATCCGGCCTGAAGGCAATCCCTCCTCCCGGGTAAGTTCACACTGGGGTTTTTGGAGGTTGCCTCAGGTTCCGGTCCCAAAAATGGGTAGCCACAACTGAATGCTGATGCACTGCACTGGCATCCAGTCGTGCACTCTGCATTGAATGGGCCTAGTTGGGAGTGTCTTCAGGATGGAACACAAGGCGAAACGGCCTTAAGAATGAGCACCTTGCTTCTTTTCCCGGGAGCCAGAACAAACTGACTCCTGGAAAAACCACCTGAACGTCTCCCATTTCAATGGGAGCCATCTTTTTGGTCATGATTTCGAGAGGAATGCGATCTCAAAATCCTGACCAAAAAACTCTGTGTCAACTTAGTGGTCTGCACTAGAGATGAGCGAACAGTAAAATGTTCGAGGTTCGATATTCGTTTCGAGTAGCCCCTCAATATTTGACTACTCGAATCGAAAATCGAACCCTATTATAGTCTATGGGGGGGAAACTGCTCGTTTCAGGGGTAGGCAACGTTCAATCAAATTATACTTACCAAGTCCACGAGTGAAGGTCGGGCTGGATCCTCCGAGCAGTCTTCTCCTTGCAGCGTCCCCGCGGCGTCTTCCGGCTCTTCATTCACTCATGCCCGCACTACATGCGCAGTCGGCCCGATGCCTGGCAGAGTGAATGAAGAGCCGGAAGACACCGCGGGGAAGCTGCACGGAGAAGACTTCTAAAGGTAGGAGAAGAACCAGCATTGATTGGCCGACTGTATAGCATTCGGCCAATCAATGCTGGTTCTGCATCGAACTTTTACATTCGAACAGCGAGTGGTACTCGATCGAGCACGAGTATTTCAAATACCGTAGTATTCGATCGAATACCTACTCAATCAAGTACTACTCGCTCATCTCTAGTCCGCACCATAGGGAGGAAGTTACTTTATTGCTTCCTAATCCTGGATTTGTATGGCTTCCTCCAGTCCATAGCTTTGCACGTGTTCCCGAGCGGATCTACGACGCCATTCCCACTTCTTTGTGTTCTAATTATTGCCAATATCGCCGCCTCGAAATTGAATTTTGCGGTATTTTAAAATGATTGTACATTACTCATTTATTCCACTTCAGGCACTAAAATACTTCACCTGCATTTAATTAAACATGCCTATTTCTCATCGCGCCTTTCTAATTTTCCGTACGCCGCCGTCGTGTTTAGAGATATAAAGTAAATAAATTGACTCTCAAATCAGCAAATTCAAGTTGTTAGCGGAACCTTGTAGCCTGCCAATAACGGAACGGGAGAAAAAAAAATTGATGTCCTACCTTGCAGTGAACATAGAACATCGCTAAAGAGATTTCCGCACGCGCCTCCGTACTCGACAGCTTAATCCAATTAGTTCCAATTAAAGAGCTGTACTTTTCTTAAAACAGAGTTGAAACTATTTGGCACAGCGTGTTCCACTCGTGTACCCTCAGGAGAGTCCTTCAAATCGAAGTCAGACCTATCTGATACATACTAGGTTTTTTTTTTCTTTCTTCTTCTTCGACATCAAAGCGTTTCGCTTCCTATAAGCCAATTTCCTATTAAAGTTTCACGATTTCAATCATGGCTGGTGGGAAGGGCGACTTTTATCTCGTTTTTCTTCCAGGTATATTTTAATTAAAAAAAAAGAAAGAATTCTATTAGAAAGTCAAATGAACTGGAGACGTGAGACAATATAAAAAAAAAAAAAATCTGGTGAGTAAATACGATAAATAATAGTGGCAAATATTGAGACGTTTTTGGTCGCAGGATTTTACGGAGAATTTGGTTTGTATATTTTTTTAACCACTTTTTTTTTTTGCGGAATATTTTAGGAACCAAATTAAATAGAATCTGTCACGGCAGACTTCATTTCATAGGAAATTCTGTCCGCTTTCCGTGCCAAAAATTGGAGTTACTTTTTTTTCAGCAACTGTTGCCAGTTGGAGGATAAAGTAGAACTTCCTGATTTTCTGTTTCGTGTCCGTTTTAATCAATGTCACAATTTATTTCAATGTAACCAAATATGAAGTTTAAAAAGTTATTGGTGGGAATTTATCTAGACTGGCATTTTGTACGTCGGTCTCGATAATCCCTACGCTCCTGGAGGAGTCACCTGATTTACGATGAGATGTTCCCCATAAATCAGGAGCGGTCTATGGCAGGACTTGGCATTTACACTAAGGCTAAGGTTCACACGGGAGTTTTTGGGTCAGGATTTTGACGTGAAATCCCGTGTCATAATTCAATTCACTTCAATGGGAAATGGCCGTTTCCTTTCTCCGCGAGCGGGAAGCGACATGCCCTTTCTTCAGGTGGATTCCGCAGCGGACGTCCGCCTCGCGACACTCCCTCCCGACTAGGCCCATTCATTTGGGCCTAATCCGGAACAGTATACCACGACTGGGTACCAGTGCACTGCACTGGCATCCAGTCGTGGCTCCCAATTTTTTGGACCAAATTCAGAGGCGGCTTCCGCCTTAGAATCCGGTCCAAAAAACTCCCGCGTGTTCCCGAGTGAACCCAACCTAAGATCAATCTTACCATGAATGTGCCAATCTTTAGCATGGCTTAATGTCTCCCTTATACTATATGCCAAATCTCACCAAAATTTTGCAGTAAAATTCTAACCCACGAGAGGTCTGTAACGTCACTACAGAGTCCCGGACACAGCATGGAGTCGTGCCAGAGCCTAGGAGAGGTGAGTAACACTGGTTTTTATGTTTGTTCACCATCCCTAGACCTCCGTACATTATACTCTGGGGTCTGCAGAGACAACAAAGTATAATAATAGCAGTATTTGTTGGGATTCGCCTTAATGCCGGCCCATGGCTTTACTTACCAGATACCTTTTCGTGCTCATGACTGACTCCGCTTCCCCTTCTGCCCTCTAGGGGGACTTTGCATCCCATATTACATCTCTGAGGATGCATGGGGTGCCCTGGAGGGCAGAAGGTGAAGAGGAGCGGGCATCGGTAAGTAAATACGCCTTGTTATCTGCTCAGATTACTCCAGGCCTATTGAAAATAAATAAATAAATAAAAAAGCAGCAGGTCCCCCCATGCCCCCTAAGGTTGCAACCCCGTAGCTGTGCCCGTACTTATGCCACTACACACAACGTACAAAAGACATCCAACAACAGGCAATGGACATTAATAACAAGCATCAGGTTTAATGTACAGTATATATATTTTTCATATTCAAGCCAACAGGTTGCATTGTAGGATATTATATAGCATGTGCTGAATGGAACTGTTGCAAACCCAGTGGTCATACACGGTATTGCAAGCAAAACACACCATTTCAATGTGCAATAGTGTGCCGCTATGGACAGGCAAGGGGTTCGGTCAGCAACCTTAATGTTCCCCTATTTGGGTGGTCAATTCATTACATATCTTCTTCCTCCTGAATAGAAGGGGCTATATAAGCCATGTGATTGGATTAAACTGCATTGTGCTGCTTATGGAGTTTATTTCTTTTCAGCTCAACAGCACACCCAATGGTCTGGAGTGGTACTGCAAGTAACCTATATCACAGATTGATTATGGAAATCCTTACAATACCTGAAGGGTTGTTACTATTTGTAAGATACGTGCAGATATATAGAATAAACTATACCGATACTTACCCCGGCCACGTGTAGGATCCGAGCAGGTGCATTATGTATGGATGGCATATCTGTTAATTTCTTGTTAATGTTCCCGACACCTCGTCGCTTTATTTCAAGCACATATAAAAGCTGCTTTACATCGGCTTCTTCTGTAATGCATTTAAAAACCCTAATTTGTTTTTTTTTCTATTTTAACTAAAACTTTCATGGCAGAAGCATCCGTGGTAAACATGCAAATGGCGCGGCCTCGGAAATCATAGATCCTCCTCCTCTTAGAACCCACCAGTCATGAATACATTTACAAAGGTACATGTAATTGCATTCTTTCAATTTAGCAAACCAGTGCTGCAGAAAATTAGACACAGACTTTTTATGAAAACCGCTCGGCGAGCAAGCGATGAAATCCCGACTCTAAATACAAGACCTCTTTACAATAATATTTCCAAATCAAGTCTAAGCAATGCTTAAAAACAGACATTCATCTCGCCGGGCGGGTGCTATGTCACATCGTAAAACGGAAAATTCTACGCTTCTACACATCTAGGACGTTAGTCGGGATTATAATAACCACAAAGACGTGTTTACCAGGGAGGGGATGTCTGTTATCTGTTACGTACGGATACATTATAAAATATAGATATGAGAGAGAGAGATAGATAGATAGATAGATAGATAGATAGAAAGAAAGAAAGAAAGAAAGAAAGAAAGAAAGAAAGAAAGAAAGAAAGAAAGAAAGAAAGAAAGAAAGGAGATAGATAGATAGGAGATAGATAGATAGATAGATAGATAGATAGATAGATAGATAGATAGATAGGAGATAGATAGATAGATAGATAGATAGGAGATAGATAGATAGATAGATAGATAGATAGATAGATAGGAGATAGATAGATAGATAGATAGATAGATAGATAGATAGGAGATAGATAGATAGATAGGATATAGATAGATAGATAGATAGATAGATAGATAGATAGGAGATAGATAGATAGATAGATAGATAGATAGATAGATAGATAGGAGATAGATAGATAGGAGATAGATAGATAGATAGATAGATAGATAGATAGAAGGATAGGAGATAGATAGATAGATAGATAGATAGATAGATAGATAGGATATAGATAGATATAGATAGATAGGAGATAGATAGATAGATAGATAGATAGATAGATAGATAGGAGATAGATCGATAGATAGATAGATAGATAGATAGATAGATAGATAGATAGGAGATAGATAGATAGATAGGAGATAGATAGATAGATAGATAGATAGATAGGAGATAGATAGATAGATAGATAGATAGATAGATCGATCGATAGATAGACAGATAGATAGGAGATAGATAGATAGAGAGATAGATAGATAGATAGATAGATAGATAGGATATAAATAGATAGATAGATAGATAGATAGATAGGAGATAGATAGATAGATAGATAGATAGATAGATAGATAGATAGGAGATAGATAGATAGATAGATAGATAGATAGGAGATAGATAGATAGATAGATAGATAGATAGATAGATAGATAGGAGATAGATAGATAGATAGGAGATAGATAGATAGATAGATAGGAGATAGATAGATAGATAGGAGATAGATAGATAGATAGATAGGAGATAGATGGATAGATAGATAGATAGATAGATAGATAGATAGATAGATAGACTATTATGATAATATATGTACAGTATATAATGGCTATATCTCATATATCTCTCTGATACAATCCTCTGCTCATATTCACACAGTCACAACTTATATTATGTTGATCATGATGTCCCATCTGCAGACATTATCTTAGACCCTGTTCACATCAGCTGTATTAGAGGTGTCGGCACCCCCAGCCCCGGTATATAATGTGCAGGAATATTTGGATGGTAGAGTTTATTATTGTGTTCGGCAGATGCAGAATATTGGCAGAATATAAGAAGCTCCTATTATAAGACCCTCCGATCCGTCCTCATTAGCTCCCCCACCCCCGGTCGCTCCGGATGATGGGGGTTACACTCCAGTATGTTCCCTCCATCATATACTGGAGGATTCTGTGTGACCCCCCGCAGAGGTTTCTGATGTCTATTGAGTGTTTTGTGCTTTTGTGCGATGTTTCTGTGTAAATGTCACATGGGATTGTGTTTGCTGCTGCAAATATTAATACAAGTCCCTCAAACCAGTATAAGCCGCGGCTACTGTGCAAAAATATTACAGAACATTAGATGACAATACAGGGATTAGGGAGAAAGTATGTGCCCCCCTTCTATATGACCAGTAGTATTAGTGATGAGTGAACCTTCGTCTTGCATATATATTCTCAAGGCTCATCCACAAGTTTTTGATTGAACTAGAATAGTTATTATTATACTGCAGGTCCTTGAATATAATAATCGGAGGCCCCAGGGTGGTGCGAGACAGAAACAGCTCATACTCAGCTCTCCAGGGCTCTGCTGTGGCTTCCGATCTTCTCTTGGGTGGCCAAAGTGACCATGGGGTCTCTACTGAGACTTGTAATTTGGTGTCACCGGTCGCATCAAGGAGACTGGAAGATGTCTGGATAGAAGACTGGACACCATGGAGGAGCTCTGCAGAGATTAGCGGAGTACCAGCTGTTTACTATGTTTCTGCACCTCCCCGAATGGTTTGAGCTGTTTCCAGAGACACAAGCCCTTTGGTCTACAATGGGATCATGACCTAGTTGAGCTGAGCATGCATGTCTTCTTCTCGGTCCGGTTCTCTCGCATTTACAGGCCTTCAGAGCACCGTGCGCTCCCCTGCCTCCCAGGCTAGTGTTACTGATGTTGGGAGTAGGCAGGGCTTGTTGCAGCTTAGGAGAGTGTGGGCGGGTACAGGTAGGGGTTTGTGAGTGCATCACTCACGTCTCCCCTCCCAGTACCATCCCACACTCTCCTAAGCCACAAGGGGGCGCACACGTCGCTCTGCAGATCTTTTCCGATCCCAATCGCTCAACCCTATTAAGGGCACTTGCAATGGTAATTGTGGACTTTGGTGGTAGTAGTTACCCCTAGGACCCACCCTGTGGTAAGTCTCCCACCTTATGGTGGTTGGGGTGCCTTTTTTTTTTTTTTTTTCATGTAGATTGTGAGCCCCACATAGAGCTCACAATGTACATTTTTCCCTATCAGTATGTCTTTTTTGGAATATGGGATGGAAATCCATGCAAACACAGGGAGAACATACAAACTCCTTGCAGATGTTTTTTTGCCCTTGGCGGGATTTGAACACCAGGACTACAGCACTGCAAGGCTGCAGTGCTAACCACTGAGCCACCGTGTAGCCCCAGTGGGGTGCCTTTCTTGTTGCTGCAAGATTAAGGACTCACAAGATAGTTGAGAATGGTGCAAAGAGCTCACAACTTTAATGGAGTTTCAGATGAACATTTGATACAGCGACCTTCCACAACTTTGGACACAACTGGACTAGAAAAAAAACTTTACGATGGGTCAGACTATGTCTGTCTGGTTTTGGGAGTCTCCTTTAAGCGCTCTTTAGCATCAACAAAAATACTTGCAAATGCCCAAGTTGGGGGGTGCAGAATCATTGCAGAAAGGTTGCTGGACCTGGCCTGAAGCTCGTAGGTCAATCCAAAAACTTTTGTGACCCTCTTTGTCATGGACACAGCTCCGAAATGTGAGCAGAGCAATAACTCATCTCCATCTTGTCTGCAAAAATAACTTTAGTCCTGACTTGTAGATGTATACTAGATATATGGCCTTAAGCAGCTCTGCACCTCTCCATACACTGTATACAGCTTCTGGTCCCTACATTGTAGCAATGGAGCCTGGAACTTCAGCTCTCCCCATTCCCTTGAATAGAAGCAGATCTGCCTCTGGCCATACATGGTATACTACAGTCCTATGAAAAAGTTTGGGCACCCCTATTAATCTTAATCATTTTTAGTTCTAAATATTTTGGTGTTTGCAGCAGCCATTTCAGTTTGATATATCTAATAACTGATGGACACAGTAATATTTCAGGATTGAAATGAGGTTTATTGTACTAACAGAAAATGTGCAATATGCATTAAACCAAAATTTGCCTGGTGCAAAAGTATGGGCACCTCAACAGAAAAGTGACATTAATATTTAGTAGATCCTCCTTTTGCAGAGATAACAGCCTCTAGTCGCTTCCTGTAGCTTTTAATCAGTTCCTGGATCCTGGATGAAGGTATTTTGGACCATTCCTCTTTACAAAACAATTCAAGTTCAGTTAAGTTTGATGGTCGCCGAACATGGACAGCCCGCTCTCAAATGATCTGAAAACAAAGATTGTCCAACATAGTTGTTCAGGGGAAGGATACAAAACGTTGTCTCAGAGATTTAACCTGTCAGTTTCCACTGTGAGGAACATAGTAAGGAAATGGAAGACCACAGGGACAGTTCTTGTTAAGCCCAGAAGTGGCAGGCCAAGAAAAATATCAGAAAGGCAGAGAAGAAGAATGGTGAGAACAGTCAAGGACAATCCACAGACCACCTCCAAAGAGCTGCAGCATCATCTTGCTGCAGATGGTGTCACTGTGCATCGGTCAACTATACAGCGCACTTTGCACAAATAGAAGCTGTATGGGAGAGTGATGAGAAAGAAGCCGTTTCTGCACGTACGCCACAAAGAGAGTCACTGCCTGAGGTATGAAAAAGCACATTTGCACAAGCCAGCTTCATTTTGGAAGAAGGTCCTGTGGACTGATGAAACAAAGATTGAGTTGTTTGGTCATACAAGAAGGCGTTATGCATGGCATCCAAAAAAAACAGCATTCCAAGGAAAACACTTGCTACCCACTGTAAAATTTGGTGGAGGTTCCATCATGCTTTGGGGCTGTGTGGCCAATGCCGGCACCGGGAATCTTGTTAAAGTTGAGGGTCGCATGGATTCCACTCAGTATCAGCAGATTCTTGAGAATAATGTTCAAGATTCAGTGACAAAGTTGAAGTTACGCCGGGGATGGATATTTCAGCAAGACAATGATCCAAAACACTGCTCCAAATCCTCAGGCATTCATGCAGAGGAACAATTACAATGTTCTGGAATGGCCATCCCAGTCCCCAGACCTGAATATCATTGAACATCTGTGGGATGATTTGAAGTGGGCTGTCCATGCTCGGCGACCATCTAACTGAACTGAACGCGAATTGTAAAGAGGAATGGTCCAAAATACCTTTATCCAGGATCCAGGAACTGATTAAAAGCTACAGGAAGCGACTAGAGGCTGTTATCTTTGCCAAAGGAGGATCTACTAAATATTAATGTCACTTTTCTGTTGAGGTGCCCATACTTTTGCATCGGTCATATTTTGGTTTAATGCATATTGCACATTTTCTGTTAGTACAATAAACCTCATTTAAATCCTGAAATATTACTGTGCCATCAGTTATTAGATATATCAAACTGAAATGGCTGTTGCAAACACCAAAATATTTAGAACTAAAAATGATTAAGATTAATAGGGGTGCCCAAACTTTTTCATAGGACTGTATATGGCTTTTGATAGCCAAAACAGCTGAACAATGAAAATTGGCTTGTAAAGTGAACATGCCCTTCAAGACCACAGTGCTTATGTTTCTTTGAGAACAAGGCTGCAGAGTATTAAGAAATGCAAAACTTCCTTGAGTCTTCTTGTTTTATGCCATGAGAAGGAGGAAGAAAGTGAAAGTCATTCCGAAGAAGTCATAATATATCCATAAGCAGTAAAAACACAAAGGGTTGGGGCAGGTGAATGGAAGTTCTGTCGCATTCGTCACGGTAATTCGGAAGACAAGGATAATGATGATGATAATGAGAAGGAGGACGAGGATGATGATGATGATGAGGAGGAGGAGGATAATGATCATTGTTTAATAAAATGTTAATACTGAGCGTTTCAGGCATAATTTGTTTAATCTCAGAAAATAAGTTGTACTCATAAAGCATGGCAGATGCCATCAAGATCATTGCCACCACCACGCCATGTTTGCTCAGCTGTTTCAGGCAATAATGTTTCCGTTTTTTGCAGTTTTTGCAATTATTGTGCAGAATTTTCTCCCTGAAAGATTAGTCTAAGATGCTTAATACTTGCTAGGACGGTCTTTTGCTCTTGCAGAATTGCAGATAACAAATATAAGTACATTGGGACGATTATAGCTTGACCTTGACGCTCTTGTTTTATGTTTTGTAACTAACTTACTAACGGCAGACGTAGACGAGGCGTAAACTACGGAGACGAAGTGATTGAGAGTTTTCCATCCTTAACATCTGCAAGGAGGTGAGGACTTTCTCAGGAAAACTTCAAGTTACTATATGGCAGTAGGCTGTGTTAGCAATGGATAGTATATAGAGATGGCTGTACCAAGATGGTAGGCAGAACAATCAGGCAGTTATGGATGGTCAAGACCAGAAGAGCGCGGTCACCAATGGTGGACCGGACGTTGTCAGGATGGGAGGCAGATGAGTTGTCAAGGTTAAAACTGAACAGAAGAAGAAGGACCATTCATCTTATGGAAAGCAGGAACCAGGACGAGGACTGCTTTGTATGGACTACTGGATTGTAACAATGTCTCCATTTTATTAAATAATTAAAAGTTATACTTTATTATAATTTTTCTCTTCAGTGCTGAAATATATTTGTCAAGTCGTGAAGATTCAATAAGTCTTTTGTCCAAGATCTTTTTTGTGCACCGGTTTTCCAACAATATGGATACTTATTACCCGTATTTTTCGGACTATAAGACGCACCTAGGTTTTAGAGGAGGAAAATAGGGAAAAAAATTTTGAAGCAAAAAATGGTAAAATATTTAATATATGGGAGTTGTAGTTTTGCAACAGCTGCAAGGCCACATTGACAGGTGACCCTGCAGCTGTACGGGGACGCATAGAGTGTTTTTTTTTGCGGGGCCAGAAGTACTTTTTAGTTATACCATTTTGGGGAATATCTATTGCTTAGATCACCTTGTATTGAAAAAAAACTCGGCGGTTTATGATATATGATTTTCTACTTTTATATATATATATTCTAGGGACAGGAGGTGATTTAGAACTTTTATTTATTTCATATTTTTATTATATATTTTTAAAGCTTTTTTTTTTTTTTTTTTTTTTTTACTATTTTATCCCCCCCAGGGGCTTGAACCTGCGGTCACTTGATTGCAAGTCCCATAGACGGCAATACAACTGGGACATTCTGTATATTAGTATTACGGCGGCTGGTCATAGACTCAGCCGCAATACTAATACAGCAGTGACAGGCCCGGGAGCCTCATTAGGCTCCCAGTTGTCACCCGAACAGGTCGGCTCCTGCGTTATCGCCGCGCAGGAGCCGGCCTGCAACTTCACAGGTACAGGGCTGGTGGGGACCGGCCCCGGGGGAGAAGGGGCCACCGATACTGACCCGGCATCCGCTGTACTAGAGAGGCGGATGCCGGCGAGGGATAGACGCCGGCACAGGTGCCGGGGCCTGAGACATCGCTCCTCTGCCCTGCCTGAAGCCAGCGGCGGGGGGACGGAGGAGCGGAATAGCATCGCCCCTGCCGTTGCTGGCTTCATGCAGGGCAGAGGAGCGTAGCGATGTCTCAGGCCCTGGCGTCTATCCCTTGCCGGCATCCGTCTCTCTATTACAGCGGCGCCACATTCGGACTATAAGACGCACCCTTCTTTTCCCCCCAAATTTGGGTGGAAAAAAGTGCGTCTTATAGTCCGAAAAATACGAGTGGTCAGTGAGATGTGTTTTTTTATTTTTTCATTGACTTGACTACAAATGTAGCCAATGTGTGACATGATCAAAATCTTACAACTACCAGAAAAACTTGGAGCAACCACAGAAATAGTAAGAACAATGAGTAAATCCCCTCGCAGCTCTCCACAGTCTCTGTGACCCGCTTCCAAGTCTTCTGTCCATCACTAGTCCCAAAGTCTAAGCAGAGCACGGCATTATTCTCCAGGGTGAAACAGGACCCAGGTCTATTTAAAGAGGACATTTCATCATATTCACCAAGTCCAGCTCTTTACCTTATTTAATAGTTGTAATCCAAAAAATAAAGGTGCACCAGCTACATCCAGAATGGAAATCAGAAATATTGCAGCAGATATGTAAAATTTAACTTTTATTCTTCATTTTCCGATAAAAAAGTTACATCGTAACTATGGTGGTACATCAACAATAAAGCGACGCGTTTCGAGACATGTAGTCTCTTCCTCTCGGCTTCTTTGGGAGGAGTCCACCCAACACCGTGCTCTCTGGAATTGGGACATTTCAAGCATATATGGTGAGCTGAATTACTACTTTTTCCTTATTTAATAGTTGTTGATCTACTGATTCTGGAGCAGGTAGAATATTTTCTCTAGCCCCCACCTTTCCTGAGCAATTAATGCTGTTTTGTTTTGGTGCCTGATATACGATTGAGTCTCTGTACTGTCAGGGGGGCGGTGTCAGGCAGGAGCAGGCAAGGGGTGTGACTCTGAGCTCTGACACTGGCTGCCTCTGATTGGAGCTCTGAATGAAACCCCCTGCCTGACCCCGCCCACCTGACATTGTAGAATGTAAACACATCAGGTGCCCAAACTAACTGCACTTACATTTTCCTGCAGTCACCTTTACAAACATGACTGGTTCTCTGGAGGTCTCCAATGCAACAAGTCACTTCCTAAAATTTGCCAATGCTCTGCTGACTCAATAGCTGCAGAGCCTGAACTTTCTCCTGCATTAACATAGTTACATAGTTACATAGTAGATGAGGTTGGATAAAGACATCAGTCCATCAAGTCCAACCTATAACTCTACAATCCCCTACCATGTTGATCCAGGGGAAGGCAAAAAACCCCATGAGGCTCATGCCAATTGCCCCATTTCAGGGGAAAAAAATCTTTCCCGACTCCAAATCTGGCAGTCAGTATAAAAACCTGGATCAATGTGCCCTTATAATCTAGAGACCATAACCTGTAATATTTTTATTTTCAAGAAAGGCATCCAGGCCCTCTTTGAACTTGTTCAGTGAATCCGCCATCACCACTTCCCGGGGCAGAGACCTCCAGAGCCTCGTTGTTCTTACTGTGAAGAATCCCCTTCTATGTTTCTGGTGAAACCTTCTCTCCTCCAGATGTAGAGGACGTCCTCTTGTCACTGTCACTGGCCTAGGAGTAAAAAGATCCTTATAAAATTCTTTGTATTGTCCCTTCATGTATTTGTACATTGTTATTAGATCTCCCCGTAGACGTCTTTTCTCTAAACTAAATAACCCCAAGTTTGTTAATCTATCGTTGTACTCCAGTCCACCCATTCCCCTAATAATCTTGGTTGCTCATCTTCATCAAGACTGGGAGCTTCATGGTATAGGTTTCCATGGCCAAACAGTTGTATGCCAGGCTTATTTCTCAAGTGATGGATGGAAAGGTGTTTTGGACAATTGTCACGTCCAACTTAGTGGGAACATTTTGGGAAAGACTTTTTTCTGTTCTAGTATGACAGTGTCCAAGATCACAAAACAACCATAAATTCTCAGCTGGTTGTAACTGGTGTGGAAGAACTTGACTGGGCCCTACATACCCCTGACCTCAACCCCATGCAACACCTTTTCCATGAACCATAACCGGATTGTTAGGCAGGACTAGAGATGAGTGAACGGCATTTGATTGAACTGATATTCGATCGAATATCAGGCCGTTCGAGGTATTCGATTACAATTCGATTACAATCAAATACCACAAGGCAAATGCACTAAAAATTTGTATCCCCTCCCACCTTCCCTGGCACGTTCTTTGCACCAATAACTGTGCAGGGGAGGTGGGACAGGAACTACGACAACGGAGGCATCGAAAAAAAAATCGTAAAAAGTAATTGGCTGCCGAAATCAGGTGACCTCCAATTTATACGATTAGTGGATTTAAGATCCGGGTCATATGAGATTGTGAACTATGTGACTGTGAGACAGGGATAGATGTACTGGCAGAGTTAGCTAGGGATTACCTAGCTGAGCTCTGCTACGTCTCAGTGTAGTAGGGCTCAGCGCACGGCCAGCTTTGCTACAACTCAGGTGTAGTAGAGTTGTGCGCTCAACACTGCTACATCTAAGATCGGACTGTGGACTGATCTTAGACTCCGCCTCCTCCGGCACTCAGCTCTGCTACATCTCTGGTGTAGCAGAGCTCAGCGCACACTCAGCTCTGCAACATCTCGGGTGTAACAGAGCTCGGCGCACGGCCAGCACTGCTACATCTCAGGTGCACAGAGTCTGTGCGCTCAACACTGCTACATCTGAGATCGGACCACAATGGAGACTGCTGTGCACCGATCTTAGACTCCGCCTCCTCCAGCAGAACCAGCGTTGATTGGCTGAATGCTGTACTCTGTATGGCATTCGGCCAATCAATGCTGGTCAACGCATTCCTATGGGAAAAAGCTAGCTTCTGCATAATGCAAGCTGACAGGGATCCCGACAAGATAGTGGTGTAATACAGGTACGTGGGCTTGTTAGATGCCCCCAGACATGCTTCCTCTGCTGTCCCAGTTGCATTCCAGGGTGTTGGCATCATTTCCTGGGGTGTCATAGTGGACTTGGTGACTCTCCTGAGTCGAAGTGTGGCTTCCCCTGAAACGAAGCATTTTTCCCCATAGTCTATAATGGGGTTCGACATTCGTTCGAATAGTCGAATATTGAGGGGCTACTCGAAACGAATATTGAATCTAGCCAGGACTTTTCATCCAACAGCACTGTTTTTCCGAGAAAACTCTGGTCCAAATATCAAAGGCATCTATAAGTACCAATTGGAACTCTTAAGAGTGTGTTTTCGGCCTCTGCTGGACAAGTATATATCAGTTTAGTTTTTGTAAACATAGTAGCTTATGGGTGTCATTAGAGACAACTATCATAGGTCTATGATAGGATATGGTTCCCATGTATACCCCTGTTGGACAATGCAAAATACAGTGTGACATCGCTCTATCCTATATACAAAAAAAAGCTGAAAAACCAATTCAAAAATTGTTTGCTGCCCTAGAGGTTAAACCACCATTTTTTTAATGAACAGTTTTTATCGACTGTCTCTTTCTCCAAAAAATATAGAGAGAGACCATTAACTTGACAAGTGTTGTAGCCCTGTCCTATCTCTTCAGAAAACTTTTCCCATCTCTATAAAAAAAAAAAAAACACGTCTTCAAAGAAAACCAAAAAAACCCGTGGCATGATGTCACCGCCGATATAAGTCTATATTACGGCCACCCTATAAAATCTGAAGCTTTCAGAAGCAATTTTCTCCTTTAAAGGTATAGGTAAGGCTCTCAATAAATAATGCCTTGAAGGTTTGATACGAGTTAATAAGAAAATATATAGATTGGCCAAGATGGAGAGAAGAAAAAAAAACAGAAAAGAGAAAAGTAATAGAAGGGAAGAAAGTTTTGATTTATTTGTGTTGCGGATGACGGCCGCTCTCACCGGGTGTCGGAGAACGTGGCCATCGTACCCAGTTAAGACCTAATGAAAGCCGCTCGCGCATTATTTATTGGGCAACCGTTTTGCAAAAATTTACAAATATTCGTTTGCAAAGTGTTACATGTTGACGGAATATTTTGATTTTACATACAAGATGGAACGTCATAAAATATAACTCAGGGAGCAAATCTACCCATCGAGTGAAATAGCTCCGAGGCAGTAATAAAGTTCCCCGCTGTTTCCAGCCGCCGCTTTGTGTGATTTCAGCGCTTTAACTGCATTTCTGTTTTGTGGTAGTTTCAGAATATTTTTTTCCGTTGCGATGAAAGAATTCCCCGTATTAGCTTTAGTTAGACAGTAATAGCTTTCGTTCTAGGTAGACGGCCATTCCGCACATAATAGCCCAGATTGTCAAATCTGTCCCCGTTCTAAAGCAGATTAAGTCAAATAGTTTATTAACAGATGGGAACGTTTGGCGGGAAATGGAAGCAATCGCGTCGCGGCTACGTTAGTGCTGGAGGACGTGCCGAATGGGAAAAATTGGAAAAAAAAAATCCAGACCTGCAAGCGATGGTGTAATCTTTTGATGGAGTCCTTAATCTGAAGATGATGATTTACTTGTATTCTTCTTTCACGTCGTTTCGTGCCACGGGGAAAGAATGTTTTTGGTTTTTTTTGGAAAATTCCAAACTAATCTTTCTTCGTGAAGAGTATTTTGTCTCCAGATAAGAGACGTCTCCGGCGTTTTTAATGCATGTACAATTTGTTCGAGATTTACTTTAGAATAACATGATTTTCCCGAATAGAAAGAAACATTTTTAACCTCCCATGTGAATAGCAACACGAAGATGAAACGACTTCCGTGAAGTGACTAAGACAAGGCCTTGCGTGTAATGCTGAATGGAGCGCGTGTATTGGCAGAAAAATTATTTTGTTCGTAGAGAAAACATTAGGAAGAAACCGGATTTTGAGGCAGGTGATTTAAAGAAAATTTGTCCGTTTTTGTTATGGATGGAATTTAATGGAAGTCGATTGAAACATTGAAATTCCACATTGTGTGAATCCTATAGCTAGGCTTGCTCTGTGTGTACATGAAAGAAGAGAAAGAGAAAGGAAACTTTGATAGAGGGGCAAAATAGTCACCAAATAGAAGAAAGCATTGGGTTAAATCATGGATTTCAGGTATCTCTTTCATTCCCTATGTAGATATTGATGCCGGAATTTAGTGTCTACAACAGTGGCACCATTTTTAAGGTCTTGACATTGAAGAAGTTAATCCTCCTGGGCCTTAATGAAAATTCTGTAATAAGAACCCCCTGAGGTGTCCAGTCTTACCTCAAACTTTGTTAAGGACCTTAGTTTCTCCTGACTGAAAACCAGCTCAATACAATGTTTAATCATAACACACAAGCAAAACCCTTGACACATCCACTTTTTTCCCTCATTTATGCATAAATAGGATATGTTGTTTTGAAAAGCTGATCATCTCATGACACATTTGTAAGGTCAAGTAGAAAGATGAAGAGAATGATGTGTGCACCGAGCAGATCAATGTAATGTTAGTCCAAATCCTTAAGGGAGTCTCTGATTGGGAAGACTGGCCTTCTACTTAGTATCCGCCTCAAAACCCTGACCAAAAAGATGGCTCCCATTGAAATCAGCCGCTCAGGTCTTTTTTTTCCGGGAGCTGTTTCTTCCGGCTCCTGGAAAGAAGAAGCAAGCTGCTCATTCTTCAGGCCATTTCGCCTCGTGATTTGTCCTGAAGACACACCGTCCTCTGGACTAGGCCCATTCATTGGGCCTAATCCGGAGCAGAGTGCGTGGCTGGATGCTGGTGCAGTGCACCGGCTTTCAGTCGCGGTTACCCGGTTTTTGGTCTGGAACTTGAGGCAACCTGCGCCTCAGTTTCCAGATCAAAAAACTCCATCTGAACTTAGCCTAAGTGGTCAGCAGCAGTTGATTTTACACTCCCAAACTGAGGAGGAATAGAATGGACCTACCAATTGACCAACAGGGCGTTCCTACTTGATAGGGGTAAGCTCAAAGATAGACACTGAGCTAGAGCCAACTAGTGTAAATTCAGATTCCTTTATTGAAGACATGTACCAACACTAGAGATGAGCGAGTAGTTAAATACTTCGATATTCGATATTCGTTTCGAGTAGCCCCTCAATATTCGACTACTCGAATTGAATATCGAATCCTATTATAGTCTATGGGGGGAAAATGCTCGTTTCAGGGGTAGGCAACATTTGATCAAATTATACTTACCAAGTCCATGAGTGAGGGTCCGGTTGGATTCTCCGAGAAGTCAAAGCGGCCATTTTCTTGTAGCGCGGGCATGCGCAGTCGGCTCTGCCCAGGCTCGATCCCTGGCAGAGTCAATTCAGAGCCGGAAGATGCCGCGCGGAAGCTGCACAGAGAAGACTTCTAAAGGTAGGAGAAGAACCAGCATTGATTGGCCGACTGTATAGCATTCGGCCAATCAATGCTGGTTCTGCATCGAACTTTTCCATTCGAATAGCGAGTGGTACTCGATCGAGTACGAGTATATCGAATACCTACTCGATTGAATACCTACTCGCTCATCTCTAACCAACACCAGTCGGCTCTAGCGCAGTGTCCATCTTACCCCTATCAAGTAGGGACGCCCTGTTGGTCAATTAGTCTGTCCAAGAAGAGAGATGAGGAAGGACAAAGCGGTATAATACTGTCTTATTTTGTGGCGGTGGCCTTTGGACCCTCTTAGGCATCAGGATCCATTGATAACTTCTACCCCCCCCATCCCTTACATCTACGCTCTTATATAATACACATCAGTTTACCCTTAAAGATTTGCTCAAGAAGCTCAGTAGCAACTCCTATCCATACTTCGATCAACTGACTCTTTCATTCGGACCCATTTTTGGACATTTTTGTAAATTCTTGTTCACGCTAAGAGTTATTTCCGTGGTGCTCATTTCCTTTCGCCTATTACTCCGCACGCAGGCACAATTGAGGGCACCGGCTCTGCCACGTCTTGATTGGGAACCTAAAAGAATCGGTTTGATGAATTCAGAAAAAAAAACCTTGCCGGAATTGAAAATACAATGTAACGCGTAATAAAGGTCGCCAGATTTTAATCTCGCTTCTTGTTTACCGTGGTTTAACCATTTGGGATCCGGAGGACGGTGAGGGTGGAATGAATCACTCGCTTTCTGTAAATCTCGGAGTAGCTCTTCAGAAATTACCGATAAGTCTGTCTCCCCGGCAGCGCTATTAATTTTCCAATATCCTTTGTGTTTTTTCAGCAATGACATTCATGCTTCAAGAAAGAATTATTATCAAATTCCAATCATCTACCTGAATGATCATAACGCTTTGGATGGTGGAGAATGATAGGATTTTGTGATACGATATTGAGTGACAGAATACTCAAAGCCTCAGTAACTCCCTAATCTACATTATTAGGCAGGTCAATGCATTCTGGCTATGCTCCTAATGATTAGTTTTTCTGAAACTAATTTGAAGTGACAACATTTCGTGCTATGAGAAGAACAAGCGGAAAAAGCTACCGGAGATTAGATGTTACTTAAAATGTAATTTTAAATGAGATTATTTATTAAGATTGGATGTGCAGATATTATTACGGGATGGTAATCGCGCTGATGCTATATTTATGTTGTTGTTTATGTCCAGAAATTGGCAAGTTTAATGGAGGTCATTGGTTATTTCCTTTGAAGAGTCTTTACTTTTCGGTTGTGGGTCCGGGAGGGTAGTAACATTGAAAACTTTCTAAAGAAACCGCATGTCCGTCTAGTTCAAAGCTTGACACAGAGGAAGGCAAAAATACCAGGGCTCATCAGAAAATGTTCTTAATCTGGGTGAAAAATAATTCCAAATTTGGGCCTCAGCGGTCACAGGGTACATTGATGTAATGGCGCTGGTGTCGAAGCTGAGAGTGATTTCGATTGGGCCATAGGGAGTCTGAAAGACACTCCGGAACAAATACTGAATGTAGTAAAGGAGACAAGGATATGTATGTGAGTATGACCGTGTATTAAGGTTGAGCCAATCTTGGGATTTCAGGATCGATTTTAAAATCCGATTTCCGATCATTTTCCAGCCGATCCCGATCGTGAAATTTGCTCGATCGCCGATCGGAATCCGATCCTGATCGCTCAACCCTACTGTGTATTATTTTTGGTACCTCTCCTGGGCCTCCAGTTATTTTACTCTGGGACTGAAGATTTGTGAGTATTACAAAGAGTGATCAGCAAACTGATCGTGAAATTTGCTCGATCGCCGATGGGAATCAGATATTTTCTGATCCCAATCGCTCAGCAATAGTCAATGCTTCTCTATGGGAAAAGTTGCTTTTAGGGTTGAGCCGATCTTGAGATAACCTCCGACCTCGATCCCGCTGGAAAAGATCGGGATCGGAATTCCGATCGCGAAATTTACTTGATCGCCGATCGGAATCCGATCCTGATCGCTCAACTCTACTGTGTATTATTTTTGGTACCTCTCCTGGGCCTCCAATTATTTTACTCTGGGTCTGAAGATTTGTAGGTATTACAAAGAGTGATGAGCAAACTGATCATGAAATTTGCTCGATCGCTGATCGGAATCTGATATTTTCCGATCCCGAGCGATCATCCCTAGTCAATGCTTCTCTATGGGAAAAGTCACTGGTCCATAATGAGTTGAGTTTGTTGTGAATTTTTAAAACAATTGGAGTTCCTGGGGAGGTACCAAAATAATACACAGTCATAATATATATATATATATATATATATATATATATATATATATATATATATATATATATATGTTGTAGTTGTTACATCACCCCTCCTCCAGTCCACCAAATTGGCTGCCATGTTTAAAAACTTGACATTGACCATGATAGTGATGAGGATGTTGGGAAAGGGTCAAAGAAGACCTTTCACCCCCTTCACCAGCTTCACAAATTCCAACTCTTTGCTCCATCGATTCTGCTATGGTTGGAGTTTTGTTCTCTAGCCCCACCATCAAATAACGTGAGACATCTCCCTATGGCTAAACATTTCTCTGGTTCTGACTAGGGTTGAGCCATCGTGATCGGAAAAGATCGTATTCCGATCGGCGATCGAGCAAATTTCACAATCGCGATCAGGATCGGCTGGAAAATGATCGGATTTTGAAATCTCAAGATCGGCTCAACCCTAAAAGTGACTTTTCCCATAGAGAAGCAATGACTAGGGTTGAGCGATCGGGATCGGAAAAGATCGGATTCCGATCGGCGATCGAGCAAATTTCACGATCGGGATCGGCTGGAAAATGATCGGAAATCGGATTTTAAAATCGATCCTGAAATCTCAAGATCGACTCAACCCCAATTCTGACTATAATACCTCAAAAATGAAGCAATCAATACTAAAAGGCAATTTCAGATCCCGGAGGACAGGAGAGTCTGGTATTACAAGCTTGTGACAACCTTTGGCTCTCTTCACACAAGACTGTATTTATGTATGTAAATCTTTGTAGATAGATCCATATCAGTATCCTTGTCATATGACAAATCAAATTACCCTTGATCAATACAGGCGTATATGCAGCAAACGTTAACATGACACGTTCTAGGACATGCTGTGCTACGTGTACTATAAGTTGTCGCAGCGCTGCTAAATCTTCTCTGTTCTATTGCTTGTAATAGCTTCTAAATAAAATATAATAGTAATAATAGCAGAAGCCATAAACAAGACAGGACAAGCGGTCCATCTACTCCGCAGGGAGGGCGGCAATAATGGCCGAGCAAGAGGTTAGTGAACAATACTTGAAAAGTTGTGATAAGTTAGAGAATGTCGTCCTTCACTTCCTTGTCGCTGTAATTTCCTGATTTCCCCGATGTTTTTGCTTTCTTCGTTTCGGTGTGGAACAATATTTTACATTTTGTACAAGAATATTTAGTTGGAGATATAAAAGTCCATCCTACAGCGCGTGCGCTTTATGGCATCTGCAGTGGGATTATTACAGTCCATCCTCCAGAGACCAGGAAGAGACAGGGAAACAGTATCTAGAGCCTTATCTAGTGTTACTATCTGGACACGTCGTGAGCTCTAGAAGTTCAGTGCAGGGGCCATTAAAGGGGTTGCTCCAACCAGACGTAGCTCTGCTCCTATAGAAATGAATGGGAGTGGGCTGTGGTTCCAGGTGTCACTGCTACAGTGTACAGACCATAAGCTGTATACAGTATACAGAGCACTGGACTGGGGTGCCAGGGAACTGTATCCCTGTTCCCATTCACTTAAAGGGATTCTACCATTAAAACATTTTTTTTTTTGTGGATAAGACGTTGGAAAAGTCATTAGAAAGGCTATTCGTCTCTTACCTTTAGACGTGGTCTCTGCCGCGCCGTTCCTTAGAAATACCGGTATGCAAATGAGTTCTCCCGGAGCGATGGGGGCGGGCGCTAGCGCTCAAACAGCGATGAGGGCGTCCCCACCGCTGCCAGAGAAGTGTCTCCAAGCGCCGCCGCCTTCTTCGTCCGCTGCATCATCTTAAATGTCTTCTTCCGGCGCAGGCTCATAACTTCTAGCAGAGCAGAGCAGACTGCGCAGGCGCACAGGTCACGGTAAAATGGCCACTTACACAGTATTGTTAGTGGCCATTTTCCCGTGGCCTGTGCGCCTGCGCAGTCTGCTCTGCTCTGCTAGAAGTTACGAGCCTGTGCCGGAAGAAGACATTGAAGATGACGCTGCGGACGAAGAAGGAGGCTGCGCTTAGAGACACTTCTCTGGCAGCGGTGGGGACGCCCTCATCGCTGTTTGAGCGCTGGGGCCCGCCCCCATCGCTGTGGGAGAACTCATTTGCATACCGGTAAAAAACGGTATTTCTAAGGAACAGCACAGCGGAGACCACGCCTAAAGGTAAGAGACGAATAGACTTTCTAAACGCTATTCCAACGTCTTATCCACAAAAAAAAAAATGTTTTAATGGTAGAATCCCTTTAAGTAGGAACAGGGCTTTATAAGGGGCCTTCTGGAGGCCACATCAATCGATCACTGAGGGATCCAGGTGTAAAACCTATAGCTAATCAGTTACCATAACTAACCAACCAACCAACCAACCAACCAACCATAACTCAGTAACTAAACATAGCTTATCAGTAACATTTATTTTTAGGTTCTGGACAACCCCTTTAAATTACCTTTCTAATAATAATGAGATGACTCTGCTCATCATATGGAAGTCTACACAGCAAAGTTGGCACATGCACCACAGATAACAGGGAGTGTTTGGTAGATTCCATTGGGGTATTCTAGTTTCCTCCCACAGTCCAAACACTTACTGATAGGGAATGTAGATAATGAGCACTACTTAGGAAAATATTCCTAAAGTGTTGCAGAATGTGTTGGAAATATATAAGTAAGCCAGAAACATATATTAAAGTAGCAGTGCATTATTTTTATTGCACCCCTGTGCGGTGGCGTAACGGTTAAAGTTACTAGTTATGGTATTCAGCAGATATAGCGCCTTGCTCTACCCCATATGACTTGTTTCTGAGTTGCCAAAGGTCAATGTCGAATTCACTGAACTTTAACTCAATGTATCCCTATGGAATTCACAATGGTGCATAGTGAAGCATAGGGCATGATATCTGTAGAATAACATAACTAATAAGTTTAACCCTTAAACCACCTCACCGAACAATCAATGTCTAAACGAGCAGGAAATAAAATAATGGGCTGCGTCTTTAAGGGTAAAACGTCACCAGAAAATGACCGATGGTTTAAATCACATCTTTATGATAGGCATCTTTTCAAGAATTTTTGGGAGTGTTGTTTTTAACTTCCCATGTTATCTATAGTTTATTTAAAAATCCTTAAAACCTTGCAATTCCAACTCTTACCACTAAACCTAAATTAATGTGTGCTTTCCTGTCTCCTTGTCCGTAGACCCAAAGGTCTGAAACAGAACCTATTGACTTCCATGGGAGAATTATCTGGTCTACTGTGACCTCTGCAGAGGTCATTGTGTAGGGTGTGTGTGTGTGTGTGTGTGTGTGTGTGTGGGGGGGGGTAAATAAGATGCTAAATCACCTGTTATCACTGGTGGATTCTGTGCCTTATTTACATATGTATGATAGCTGTGATCATCACTGAAAAGCGAGATGGCTTCTGCAAGGAAATCTACAGCTCTCAGCATATTATTTTGTTTAGTGGACAGAGTCATAACTGCTGGATTTTTTGAAATTACAAAAAAAAATAAAGATAATAACCTGGAATTTTTTTTAATAATCTCACCAAAAATTCTTTAAAAACATTTTTAACACAAAATGTGATCACTTGATCGTTTTCTGGTGATACATTTGGTCAAGATTAATATCCATAGACCCCTCCCGTAGGCAACGTGCATTGGTCACCTTTACAAGCCGCGTACCTATGAGGTGTAATATCGAAGTAACACATCTTGAGCTGGAGTCTAATTGTCGCCACCAGAGACGTTGTATTGCCGGCGCTATGTTTGTCTTCCCACGCTATTTACAATCCCCGTAATTACTTTTGGAAAGAAAATCTCTTATTTTGTGAAAAATTTATTCGCATGGTTGGCCGGTGGAAAGAACAATGACAGGAGAACTAGAGAGAAATCTGTGACAAGGCTGAAGGGCAAAGTCAAGGAAATGTGTTTGCGACGTTCCATTCCTTGATATTGTCAAACAGATTATAGACATGTATATGTGTTACTAGACAGACGGCGAAATCTGAGCAAACAAAATCAAATTAATTCAATGCTACTTTGTATCAAGGAAAGCCATCTCAAATACACTCAGCGCAACATTTGTGTCTCTCGTCATTTCTAAGGGATGACATAGTTATACTCAAGGTGATCTGACTGAGCTCCACATCAAAGCTACTTCGTAGTCTACAGTCTGTGTATATAGGGGATATATTGTATTTACTGAATGTATTCTCTATTTCTAGACGTGTCCTCGCTGACCTTTCTCTTCCCTGAACATATCCAGATGTGTATTAGCTTTTCAAGATAATGCCGTTCTGTGATACTGTGTCACAAAGTGATATGCTATACTGTATGTGCCAATGTGCAATCTCCAAGGGGCTGTCTTGTGAGGATTTGGTCAGTATATTGCAATAGTGTATTGAAATGGTTTCTTAAGAAATTGGAGTCCATGACTAAATTCAAGGGAAGTTAAAGAAGTTGTCCCATGAAGGACACTTATAGGGATAGGGGAAGGATAAGGGATAAGGGTGAGATCATTTGGGGTCCATCCGCTGGGTTTCCTTGTTTTCTTCCTCTTCCCTTTATACATTCTTTCATTTCACCAACTTTATCCACCTTCCTTTCCTCTTTCCTTCTTTCTATCCTTCTTTCCTTCCTTCCACCTTCCCTCCCTCCTTCTGTCCTTGCTTCCTTCCTTTCTCCTTCCCTCTCTATGTCCTTTTTTTCTTCCCTCTTCCCATCTTCCTTACATTCATCCTTCCTTCCTTTCCCATTCACTCACCTTCCTTCCTTCCTTCCTTCCTTCCTTTCTCCTTCCTTCCTTTCCCCTTCCCTCCTTCCTACCTTCTTTCTTTTCCCCTTCCCTCTGTCCTTCCTTCCTTTCCTCCCTCCATCCTTCCTTTCCCTTCCTTCCTTCCTTTCTTCCTTCCTTCCTTTCTTCCTTTCTTCTTCCCTCCCTTCCTTCCTTTCTTCCTTCTTTCTCTCTCCCTTCCTTCCTTCCTTCCTTCCCTCCCTCCCTCCTTCCTTTCTTCCTTCCCTCCCTCCCTCCCTCCCTCCCTCCTTCCTTCCTTTCTTCCTTCCTTCTTCCCTTCCTTTCTTTCTTTCTTTCTTTCTTTCTTTCTTTCTTTCTTTCTTTCTTTCTTTCTTTCTTCCTTCCTTCCTTCTCTCTCCCTTCCTTCCTTTCTTCCTTTCCTCCCTCCCTCCTTCCTTCCTTCTTTCTCTCTCCCTGCCTTCCTTCCCTCCCTCCCTCTCTTCCTTCCTTCCTTCCTTCCTTCCTTCCTTCCTTCCTTCCTTCCTTCTTTCTTTCTTTCTTTCTTTCTTTCTTTCTTTCTTTCTTTCTTTCTTTCTTTCTTTCTTTCTTTCTTTCTTCCTTCCTTCCTTCCTTCCCCCTTCCCTCCTTCCTTCCTTCCTTCCTTTCTCCTCCCCCCTTCCTTCCTTTCCTCTTCCCTCCCTCCTTCCTTCCTTCCTTCCTTCCTTTCCCCTTCTCTCTCTCTCCTTCCCTCCTTCTTCCCTCCCTCCTCCCTTCCTTCCTTCCTTTCCCCTTCTCTCTCTCTCTCCTTCCTTCCTTCCTTCCTTCCTTTCCCCTTCCCTCCTTCCTTCCTTTCTCCTCCCCCTTCCTTCCTTCCTTCCTTCCTTCCTTTCCCCTTCCTTCCTTCCTTCCTTTCTCCTCCCCCGTTCCTTCCTTCCTTCCTTCCTTCCTTCCTTCCCTCCCTCCCTCCTTCCTTCCTTTCCCCTTCTCTCTCTCTCTCCTTCCCTCCTTCTTCCCTCCCTCCTCCCTTCCTTCCTTCCTTTCCCCTTCCTTCCTTCCTTCCTCCCTCCCTCCCTTCCTTCCTTCCCTCCTACTTCCCTCCCTCCCTCTCTCCATTATATATTGCCTAGTTATTAGATAATATGTTACCATATTTCTTTATAGTATCAGACATCGCTTCCTCTATTTACACGTGACGTCTTCTGCCCGGCTCTTTCGCAGATAAGATGTTATTTTATATTTGAGAAGGATCTTTTGATTCCTACGGAAAGAAGGCGATACTGTAGGTCAATGATGGAAATCAAAGGGCGGTGTAAGAATGTATTGGAGAGCGGAACAGACTATATTAAAAGATAAGCGGCTGTGATGCCGGATGGTGAACGCTGATTCCAAGTGACAGTTAATTGTAAGAGAAGGGTCTGCAGGTAATAGAATCCAAGGAGGAACATTTCACATACAAGGATCTTCCTTCACATGTGCGGCGCCCTCCTTCCCACTCCTGTTTGATAAGACTTTGTTGCTTTTTTCTTTTTACAATGTTTTTGTATTATGCATAGATTAGGATTAGATTACTTCTACTACTCTAGTGCTACAATGTATGTAAGTGATAGTTCTGTATGTTGGCCAGGCTTTTTGTATCACACTATATTTTGTGTATGTCTTGTGTTTAACTAATATCACCTAGTGCGGGAATCCCTAGATTATGGACAATCCACTTATATAATATGTATAACATGCTCCACTTGACTTTGCCTTTGTTCTTTGTCTCTATGTTAGCATTTTGGATTAGTATTGCGTGTATTGTAGAAGTGACTATTCCTCGTCCTTACTGGGGCCTAATAAAATGTTTACAAAATAAAAATAAGTAAATTGTCAAATATTCTAAAAGAAATTATAACCATCCATTGACTCTATAGCCCTTTATTCACTAACCTATGTGAGTGACCCCTCTGTAATGGCCCATACTATAAAAATAAATGGATATTGTATCTAATAGGGAACACAGTGAATAATAAAGATAAAAAAATTAAGGCAATTTTTTTTTTGTCACATTGTCTCCAATAAATCAAAAGCAACATGATCTCACATAACCCAAAGTGGAACCAATAGAAACTATAGCTCATTGCACAGAAAACAAGATCTCACATACATGGCTCCATCCATTGCAAAAAAAGAAAAACCCTAGGATGACATCAAAGGAAGTGACTTTTGTAAAAACTAATTTGCAGAAGTAGTACGTCAGAGATGGGGCCGGTGAGACCCTAAATTCTAAGATACTGTACTGGAGACTATGGCCTGTCCAGCGTGGATAAGGGGTTGGTATTCTGACAGATATCCTTGTACTCCCTACCCCCCAGCCCAGTGGTTTTACCCATGCGTAGAACTCAATGGTCAAAAATTGGTCAGAACTGGAATATCCTGTCTAGTTATTTGTTCTCTAAGGGTGCATTCACACTGAGTAAACGCTAGCTTATTTTGTAGAGTAAAATTACACTTGTAAATATTGCTATCCCATTGACTTCAATGACATTTTACAGGCGTATTTTTACAGGCGTATTTTTTACAGGCGTATTTTTACACTTGTAAAAAAAAATCATTGAAGTCAATGGGATAGCAAAATTTACAAGTGTAATTTTACTCTACAAAATAAGCTAGCGTTTACTCAGTGTGAATGCACCCTAAATTTGCAATTCTTCAAAATTAAGAGTTACATAAAAGATTGCAAAAAATTAGATCATCACTTTTCACTTCTTTACAAGGGAGAGCGGGAGAGTTTGCATCTCTGATGGACTGTTCTCAAAGGAGAGGTCAAGACGAAGATTGTAAATGGATGAACTGCTCGAATACTTGGAATTCATCCTATTACATCCTCAGTTGGCAGCTGAGCCAAGATCAGAGATGTCGTGCCAACCACTCCTATGCTTGTGTGGTTTAGGAAATTGCAGTCACTTGACTCCGTGTTACGACGACTTTCCTTCCTTAAATATAGGTCACGTTTTACCAGAACATGTGCTCTTCCTTCTCAGCACGCTAAACGCTTCCACAATCTCGACCTGCTGATAATAAAATAACCACGTCAATCAGTAATTTTATGTCTTTTTCTCCAATTCTTGAAAGGCCGGTTGTATTTCATAGACTCTGGTATCAAAATGACATTGGACTTGAGACGAAGGTAAAGTCCCAAACATAAAGTCATTTTCTCGTTCTGCATAATGGGACATGGTTGGGTTCCTATTTAGTGGCCACGTGCAGATGGAAAGGTCCTATGGAAAGAGAAGCTGAAACATTGCAACACCGAGAAGGACAAGCTGTAAGGTTATACAAGACGAGGAAGTAATCGGTGAGGCTAAGATCTACAAGTGATGACATTTTCAAGCCTCTAGCTCCAATCTTTGGCTACATGAAACCTATAAAATCAGAAAAAGCAGGAAGATTGTGTGATGCCTTGTGGTGGTCGATGTGCCTGTCAAAGGGATTCTACCATTAAAACTTTTTTTTTTTGTGGATAAGACGTGGGAATAGCCTTTAGAAAGGTTATTCATCTCTTACCTTTAGACGTGGTCTCCGCCGCGCCGTTCCTTAGAAATACCGGTTTTTACCAGTATGCAAATGAGTTCTCTCGCAGCAATGGGGGCGGGCCCCAATGCTCAAACATCGCTGCCAGAGTAGTGTCTCCTGTGCCGCCTCCTTCTTCATCCACGTTCAATGTCTTCTGGCACAGGCCCGTAACTTCTAGCAGAGCAGACTGTGCAGGCGCACAGGCCACGGGAAAATGGCCGCTAACAACACTGTGCAAGTGGCCATTTTCCCGTGGCCTGTTCACCTGCGCAATCTGCTCTGCTCTGCTAGAAGTTACGAGCCTGCGCCGGAAGAAGACATTGAGGATGACGCGGCGACGAAGAAGGAGGTGGCGCTTGGAGATACTTCTCTGGCAGCAGTGGGGACGCCCTCATTGCTGTTTGAGCGCTGGAGCCCGCCCCCATCGCTGTATGAGAACTCATTTGCATACTGGTAAAAAACGGTTTTTCTAAGGAACAGGGCGGCGGAGACCACGTCGTAAGGTAAGAGATGAATAGACTTTCTAAAGGCTACTCCGATGTCTTATCCACAAAAAAAAAAAGTTTTAATGGTAGAATCCTTTTAATGTCACTTGTCCCAAACTGAGAAGAACGGGATCCTAGAACTTGGACACCTTAGTTTTTCTCCACGGCAGCTCTCTATACGCCTTGACCGAGAGGACATTGTTGTGTGGACAGATGGTTTGGAGACCAACGACAAACTCAATTGACAGCAAGAGGTGTATACAGGTGACCACTGCCTGGACGGATCATCTGGTGCGTAGAGATCCATTTTGTACTGCTATGGAGACTAGACATCATGTAATCCTAGGACAGGAGATAATGTCTACACCAGAGCTTCCCAAACTTTTTTTTCGCGTTGACCTCCTTCAAAATTTTACTGGTTTCGGTGGAACCCCTGCTGCTACATTTCTACTATATTCCCAAAACTCGTCAAAAAAATGTGAAGATTAGATCTAACGATGGAAATTTGCGTCGCGGCTGAAACCCCTGAGGGTCCACCTGGACCACTTTGGGAATCACTGGTCTACACAAACCATCAGAATGCATTTGCATGACACTGGGCTACAACCTAGATGTCCAGCTACAGTGAAGGCTCTCAAGGGCTTTCTCAAGATGGCAGTGAAGACTGGAAGGTTTATCCTCTTCAGCATTGAGTCACGCTTTTGGTAGGTAGAGATTGGTCTGGAGACCACTTGGGCAATGCCATGAAGAGTCAAGGGAATGTCACAATGGTCCTCTTCCCAGGGTTATGGTGTGGGTGGCTCTTCTAGTTTTCATTTCAGGTGTAACATTCTTCAGACACCATCAATAACCTCACTGGTAACATGCCAAGGTGTGCACGTGCGGGGAGAGTCAATACCAAGACTTTTCCTTCTTGTTGTAGCAATTTCAATGTTGGGGAATGTAAATATTTTTTTTTCTTAGAGTGGAACGTAGAAACTTTCCAGCGACGGAGGGATATGTTCATTCTCGTAGACTGTGTGCTTTTCATTTTCAACTAATTGAGTAAATACCTGCCAAGCGGAACAGAACTCTTCATTTGCCTGAATTGGTAAAAGGTTGGAAAGAATCAGCCGGTGTAGAACAGAATAATGTTCCCGGGTTCTACATGAACGGCCAATGTAAACGGAGAGACATTTCCCATGTAAATGTTCTCGGTCCCTGGTATAATATGTCGGTGATTGTTTTATTTAATAGGACGTGCACATGCCAAGGCTCCAGATTAGTTACTTTGATGGAAAAAGCTAACCAGAATTCTCAGGCTCTAAGAACGGAATCCGAGGATCAGTTTATAAGCATGTATCCGTCAATCCTCAGACTTCTTTATGGAAAAGCAATTAAAAAATTTCAATAAATACCCAAGAATCTATCTGTGTAATGAGAGACCTGTCAATCAAGTCAGGCTGGGTGGGGAGGTGAGCGGCGGCTGCCCGGATAACTACCTGTACTGGGAAGGGTTAGGAAAGACAAAGAAAGGGCAAGGGGATAGAGAGCTTCAATGGTTAAAGGGGTTTTCTGAGATTTATATTTTACACATAGACATAAAATGTCCTAAAAATAAATTTTTTCGAATTGAGACCACATAAAGATGTCCTACCCTTTGGCAGAACAGTTAGGGTAAGTTCACATGGAGATTTTTGGTCAGGATTTTGAGGCCGTATCCGCCTCAAAATCCTGACCAAAAAGATAGCTCCCATTGAAATCAATGGGAGCCACTGATGAGTTTTTTCCGGGAGTGAGGTGCTCATTCTTCAGGCCTCACGATTCGGCCTAAAGACACTCCCCTCCTCCAGACTAGGCCCATTCATTGGACCTAATCCAGAGAGAAGCACGTGGCTGGATGTCGGTGCAGTGCACCGGCTTTCAGTCGCGGCTACCCGGCTTTTGGACCTGGCCTCAGGTTCCTGGTCCAAAAAGCTCCATCTGAACTTACCCTTATAATCACTTCCCTGTTGGTCTTGATAGTGTGCGGCTCATTGTGCACATGACTTCAGTTCTTAGCCACACCCATCATGAGTGTGATGTCATTACTGAGGAAAACAAAACTTGTCTAATCTCTATTGACTGCCAGAGCAGCCAGGAGGAAGTAGGGCAGTTCCTGATCGCCGGAGTAGCCGACACAGCTTCACACATCTAGATGATCGGTGGCAGCAGGAGCAGCGACAAGTAGACAAACACATTTTTATTTGTTTTTTTAAATATTCAAGCCTTTCCCCTACCGCCATTAGATTGGCTTCCCTCCGTCAGTGTGGGGAGGGCGTTATAGACAATGATTTGCTGACAAAATGAAAGAGATGAGCAACACGTTTACTCTTCCCTGCACGGTATATGAATGCTTTATCATTAACATCATGAAAGGTCCCACTCAGGTTGCATTTTTCCTAAAATATTGGAAAAATTTAATGCATTTCAAAAACGCCTTAAGCATGTGACTGTGTGCATTGTCAGGGTGCTAGCGGTGTTTTTTGTGTAGGGGACCTTGAGCCTAGGATAAAACTCAGGACAGGTCTTATTTTACAGCCTAGGTTCACTAAAGCTAACTGATGGGTCCATGGATAAATGGGCGGCACATCCATGGGCCATCTGTGCCGTTCAACCACGGAGGCATCTAATGTACACAACATGTGCATGAGGCCTGAGGGCCCCACAAGAAACAAAAAAAAGCTGCAGAAAAAAATGCAGCAGAAACGCATCATGTTTTTTTTCTGCAAGGTCTTGCCTAGTGCCAGAGTTTCGGCAGGTATAATTGACATGCACCGGGTGTTTTTGAAAAAGCATCTTTTCTGCATTAGATTTTTTTCTGCAATGTGTAGATGGGATTAATCAGAATCTCATTCACTTTGCGGTTACTGATACATGCAGCATTTTCGCAACGTGCGGCTTTAGCCTAATGTCTGCATTTTGTAATCCGGTTGGGGAGTCTGCATGGGGACCCCCCCAATGGAATACCGAACGCATTGGCAAACAGAGAGTTTATGAGAGCACATGGACCCCATAGACTATAATGGGGTCCATGTGCTTTCCGCGCGATGTCCATTTGTGATCTACTTTCCTGTCCACATGGCTCGTGTGGGCAGTGCCTGGAAAATATGCAGATCCCATTATAGTCTATAGGGTCTGTGTGCTCTCATAAGCTCTCTGCTTGCCAATGCATTCGGTAGTTCGTTCCCCATGCAGACTCTCCGAACGGATTGCCAAACGCAGATGTGAACCAGGTATGAGAGTGTTTCATTGTAGAACAGCATCATAAGAGGGACTCCTACTCCTACGGGCACAGCTGAAGACAGACTTGGTCCTTGGTTATTTTTGGCTTACTAGGAATAGACAAGCAACTTTTTTGTAAAGCCCGATCTAGAAGGCGGAGGAGCTGCAAGTTTATCGAACTGATCTGTATAAAGTTCACACGACTGCGCTCATCTCTGTGGGAAAAGGTTTTCTTCTGCCATCTGTTTAGCAAAAAAAAAAAAAAAAGCTAAAAAAAATTCAGAGCGAATCTACTTGTGATATTTAGTCATTTTGCCAACATCTGAATAAAACCAATGATCCACATCAATAATAATGCCAAGCGATTCCTCCAGTGACTGTAGGATGTAACATGCGAGAACTATCTGTCGAAGAACAAAAGAGGACAAACATATCTGACATTTATCACCGAGGCTCTGCCTAAAATTACAATAACCTTTCGCAGGCAGCAGGAAACTCGTCTCCCATCACCAGCATTTGCTTAGAACAATATCTGGAAGAGGCGAGTAATTAACAAATAAAGGGTAAATCTGCATATTGTACGTTAGAAAGTGTCCAAATAATATTCTCTAGGTTTTTCTTTTTTTTTTTTAAGTTTGGAAAATTGATACAGTGATGTTACAATGTTATTCTAATGACGAATGTAGTAATAGAGACAATGAATCCTCTATGGGACGAGGACACAAATTTGCATGGGAATTGGTCTTTTTGGGGGCAAAGAGAAGCGTGTAGAGAATACAGGGTGTCTAATGGAGGCAGAAACAAGTACAGCCCCCAGACCCACAAATAATGAGGAAAGAGACAAAAATCATGTAGATGGGCATAATACATACACGAGATACTCCAACCACACATAACCATAGGGGCACACAACTCTTACTCCCATGGTGACCTGCACAGTTTCTGATTCAAAATGGCCCCATCCTTCATGGTATCCCTTCAAATCATGCCCCCCCCCCCTTATGGCTCCACTCTCATTCCTAGTCTCTAGGAAATATCTCTTTTGATCATGGTCCTTATCATGGTGCCCTGTCATTCCTGGTGCACAGTATAGTATCCCTTTAAATCTTCAGCATTGTTTCCCTTTCATTCTTAGCCCACACAACATCCCTTTAAATCTTCAGCATTGTTTCCCTTTCATTCTTAGCCCACACAACATCCCTTTAAATCATCAGTATTGTTTCCCTTTCATTCTTAGCCCACACAACATCCCTTTAAATCTTGGTCCTCAGCATTGTCCCCCTTCTAGACTCCACTATGGCTTCTCTTCTCATTCTTGGCTCCTGCCATACCCCAGCTTGGCAATTCTATTCTCCTCCTTCACTGATAACCTTGACAATACTCTTTGACACAACAAAAATATCCATTTTGGTTGGGTATACATAAAACTTGACTCTGAGATTGTCTTGGCAAAATTGGGGCTGTTGTTATGTCCAGTATGTCAGCACCTCGGAGGCAGATTGTATTGACTATGACATGGACTCTCTTCTCCAGGGTGATGCCGGTGAATTTTCTCCCGTCACGTCCCCTACAAGCCTCTTGCTCGCTCCAGTCCAGTGATGCAGTATAATCCACATGCAATACAATGGCCCTCACGGTACTCCAACATGTTATGCAATGGCCCTCATTCTGGGCAGGTGGGATAGTGGTTATAGATGTTTACCTATGGGGAATTGAGTACAGCAGGTTGAGAATAGAGATGGGGAACTTCCCAAGATTTTACTCATTTTAGATTTGGGTGGCTCGGGCACTTGATTCATTTCTGGTTAAAATTGTAATAATTTCCTGCAATGTATGACATTATAGTTAATCTGAGAAGAATCCCCAATTGTTCAGTTTCATTAAAAAACATACAATTTGGAAAATTCGGGGATAAACTGGCTAGTGACAAAGCGGTTTCCCCATCTCTAATTGAGAACCACTGGTCTAGAGCAGTTACAGGGTTAATGTAGGGATCTATGGTGGCTTAGAACAGTCAAATGGTTCATCCTCAGATCATTGGGAAAGAACAGTGGATGGGATAATGCTACATACCTGAGGTCCAATGGCTACAAGGCCCCCATACTCCAGTACTGTCTGACTGTGATTAGAGATGAGCGAACACTGTTCAGAACAGCCGTTCCGAACAGCACGCTCACAGCACGCTCCCATAGAAATGAATGGAAGCGGCTGGCACGCGGGGGGTTAAGCGGCCGGACGCCGGCAGAGTCTGCTTCCATTCATTTCTATGGGAGCGTGCTGTTTGGATCGGCTGATCCGAACAGTGTTCGCTCATCTCTAATGGTTCAGCCTCCTAGTTCTTCCCTGCACTGGCCATAGAAGTGAGTGCAGGGAGGAGATAGAGAGAACTGTGTGATTGTACCTGTATGACTGCACAGTTCTCTCTATCTCACCCCTTTCAATGACCATTTTTGTCTTCTGTGATAAGATATCATGCTGTGGCAAATCAAGTTAAAGGGGTTGTCCAGGAATTGGACAAATCCCTGTGGAGGCCGGGAAAGATGCAACAGTTAAAATAAAAGCATACTCGGTCCTATTCACATCCGTGTTTGGATTTCCATTCAGGGAGCCCACTTGGGGACTCCCCGAATGGAAACCTATACGCATAAAAAGCTGTTACCAAAGAAAACCCATGGACCCCATAGACTATAAGGAGGTCTATGAGGTTTCCACTTGGTTTCCACAAAAAGGCCATGAACGGAAACCCGAACGCAGATGTGAATAAGGCCTCACCTGTCAGTGATTCTCCACCAGTGCTCATTCAGTCTTATGGCCAGAAGTCTTGCACCCCCAAATCAGTTGTTGGTAAGGAACTGGTGATGTATGGGAATGAAGGTCTGACCAATACCTGATGGGGTTCCCCAATTATTAGTGTATGGTCACCTCAAAGCTTCCATTTCCAGAGCTCTTCTTCTGCTGCTGTCGGTGGTCTTGGATGACTTGGGTCTTCTATAGTCCTCTGGTTACTTGTTCTCCCCCTGACTAATAGAAGTATCACATATCCAAGATCACTTGCTTTACAATGACACTAGAAACTATTCAATAAAGCAGAAAGAAATCATCCAATACAACATGGGATTTCTTTGAAGCTGAGGAAATCATTCCATGTCATTCCCCACCGGCACAATTTGTATTTGAAGTAAACTATATTCTTGATGTCAGCGTGTTTGATATGTGCGAGCGGCAAATATGGTGAATTACAATTTAGATTATCATCAGAATTAATATTCATGTAGATACTGTAAGCAAGGACACAAAAAGACAAATTGAAAAACAACTTGTTTTCATAAGTAAAGCTGAGCCCGGAGCGGTGAAGTTTATCTGACCTCACGGAAATTCACTAACTTTGTCCGCAGTGTCGGAGCTCAGATATGGATACTAAGTGGAAAGTCTGCCTGCAAAAATCACAATATGAATTATATGGCTTTAGGCTTTGTAGACTCACGTCATCCGCTCTCCAGAATGCCAAGTGCTTTCTCCTTTTTTTTATGGCCTTCAGTTTCGGAAATGTACGCTCTTGTGAATGATCGCTTAGAGAATAGAGGGATGGAGTCGCTATAGGGGGTACAGATGGTGACCCCGTGTCACCGTGCCTAGAGGAACCCTATAGGGTCTGGCTAGGACAATTAATTATACAGAAGATACAGATGTATCCAACTTAGTTGTAATTCTAAACCAGCTCGATACAATATCGGAACTGATAGCCAAGTCTTTGTCAGATTGCTATACCCAACCCAGCCACTGGGAGGCGCACATGGGCACTAGAGATGGGTCAGCCTCACTCGATTCATTTCACGCCTATTCACCCAACAGATTCATGTGTTTGTTTATACCCCAGGGTCTCTTCTGCGACATCAGAAGAAGTTCGCACGACTTGTGGAAGAGATAAGGGAAGGTGAGTGTGAATTTTTTTAATTTTTGTCACCTCTCCTGGACCTCCAGCTAATAGACTCTGGGGTAGGAAAAGTATAATAATACCCCAGGCGGTGGCCATTTTCATTAATCCAAGACGAATTCCAAATTTGGGATGAGTCACTTCTCCCATCTCTAATCTTCAGTAGGGTTGAGCGATCGTGATCAGAAAAGATCGGATTCCGATCGGCGATCGAGTAAATTTCACGATCACGATCAGAATTTCGACCTGATCTTTTCCAGCAGGATCGAAATCGGAGGTTATCTCAAGATCGGCTCAACCCCAAAAGTGACTTTTCTCATAGAAAAGCATTGACTAGGGTTGAGGATCGGGATTGGAAAAGATCGGATTACGATCGGCGATCGAGCAAATTTCACGATCGGGATCGAGATCGGCTGGAAAATGATTGGAAATCAGATTTTAAAATCGATCTTGAAATCTCAAGATCGGCTCAACCCTAATCTTCAGTATTAAAAATGCACGAGGGGTCGGAAAACCCTTCGGTTAGGAGTTGGGTATACTATATTTGTGCTGCCCCCTGGTGGTAGAGATGTCAGCTGCCGCCTGAGATAATGTAAGGAGTCCTTAAGGAAAAGTAATGGTGGACACATCAACCACTAGTAAGACAAAGCCTAAGATCTTGGAATTATCTTAAGATCAATGGAATCCCAGGAACGGGGCAATTTACAATGCAAATGGCCGCACGGACTACGTGAGATAATGGAACGCTAAAATCAGATTCCGTCTTTGACCAGATTAATAATCTAATAAGCGCCTGGTGCACGTTTCTCCAGCCATCTGGTCTACAGTATGCCGATGACTAAGTGGACTCTTGACACGGAGGGGAATCACAGAAATGTCACCGTTAATGTCCTGTCCCTTTTCAATTACCATTAGTCTGGTGTGTGATTAACCGTTAGGTGCATGATGGGAATTTTTTTTTCTTTTTTTTCGTAATAGATGCGTTTAGAACTTTCGCAAACATTGATCTTCATTATGCAAATACGCTCGATGGGCTTTGTGTTTGTTTATATTGCAGCTAAATGAAGGAATATTTTGGCAGGAGCGGCGTGTCTTCTAGAAGTCATATGCTGTTGATTAATCACACATAATGGGCAGGCAGCATGTGGGGTAAAGTCATTTCATACCAATCACAACCCATTATTTAAGATTGCTTTGACAGCCTGTCTTGTCTTTCTCGTCATCGGCGCAGATTTTGAAGGCAGTAGGGAAAAATTAAAAGTAAGTTCGGGAGATGGAGTCACGCTGATCTCAAGACAAGAAGATTGCGTTACCTTGTGCAGCGCGTCACGTTAGAAGAAATCGCTCCTTCTTGGAGATAAGTAGAAGATGTTTCGACAAATATGTAGGAATGGCTGAGCCTCGGAAGATTCATTTTGTTTCAGGTTGGGTGATAGGAAATTGCTAGGACTGCAATTAGCTGCTGGAAACCCTGGGAAAGGGACACAAGAGACAGTGAGCCCCAAGCTGAAACCCCCCACTGTCCCTTCCTGCTTGCCTGCTCCTATCCTAAGTAATAGGCGGCAACTGGGCGACGGACCCTTCCTAAATATGTGACACACAAAATGCGGACAGGACAAACAACAAGGGAGGTCAGCTAGCCAGGGGTCAGTAACAGTTGAATAATGCAGTGTCAGAAATCTAGGGAAAGCCAGAGGTCAAGAATGAGAATACAAGAATAAACAGCAAGAGAAAAGCCAGCACGCACAAGGCAATAGCAAGCACCAGTGTGAATGTGAGCCAAGAATAAATAGGAAGGAAGAATCCACCCTGGAGTTGATAGGTGGACAGGCTGTCAATCACAGGGCAAGGCTAAAGTTAACCAATTGATGAACAGAGAAAAACAAGGGCAGAAGACGGGTGTGGTGGAAATTCAATTACAGAACTAGAGCAGTGTTCACACAGTACAACCAAAAACTCTAAGCAAGGAATGAAACTGCACATGCCTCCTGCACCGCAGCATGCAAGCAGATTGCGGTACAGTGACTCGAACAGGCAGAGACGTTACATTGGGATCATTCATTCCAAAAACTTATTTCAAGTCAAATTAGACTGCAGAGTATCATGGATGGAGGCTTTGGAGAGGGGTGAAAAAATAAAAAAAAATGTTATACTCATTTTCCCTCACCTCTTCTGGGCAACCGGTAATCCCTCTGGGTCGTCTTCTGTCCTCCTACGGCCATGCTCTGGCCTCCTCCTAATGTCATGCTCTCCAGAGTCACTTACTATCTTCAAGTCATGATATCAACACACCCCATGAGACCAATGATGACCCTGGGGGTCATGGCATCATGCAGGAGGCCAGAAGATGTCCAAGAGGGAGGACCAGACTCCATGAGAGGTAAGAGAAGGTGAGTATAAATGTCTGTTATTTTGTCACACCTTTCCTGGGCCTCCACCTTCTATACTCTGGGATTTGAAGAATTCAGAGCCTGCACCGATTGCTCAGGAATGGTGGGGATTAGAGACAAAAAATTCCATGCTTAAGTAGAGCGGAGCCTATTGACAAATGCTAAGAACCGGAGTTGGTGGGGGTGGCAAAAGGTCCTCTTTAAGGAATCCAATGTGGTATTGACTATCAGGCAGTATATGTCTGCAAACAAGAGGCTTTCATTTTTGCTGGAAAAATACTTTAAAGGGGTTTTGCGTTCCGGGGGCTATTCTTGATACTGATGACCTAAGCTCCGGGGTCATTTCAATAGAAGCAGAACTACAGTCCTCCGGCACTGCCACCATACAATAGACAAGACCTTCTGCCACCCCCGTATAGCTTGAGAGTTGGCCGGCTTTATGTGCCAGACGCCCAAAGATCTGATACTGTTCACCAATCCTCAGGGCAGATCACCACTATTAAAAATGGCTACTGCGCCGCAAAACCCCTTTAAGGCTTTTGAACTATTTGTAGAAGATTTTTGAACATGAACAGGAATTGTCATCTCAAAAATACCAACAAACCTAATAAATTAACAAAAGGCACATGAATCTTCTAAATTCAGCCCCGCCCCCCAAAGACCACCACTGATAGGAAACTGCAGCCTTTAATAAGGTTTTTGCTGTTTCGTCTTTGATTTTTTTTTTTAATTTGAATTAAAACTCATCGAAATATCAGATATGTCCCAAGATGGTATAAAGAGTAAATCTGAAACCACAAAAAAGCCCATTTTATGCAGCCCCGTATACAGAAATATAAGAAAAGTTACAGATGTCAAAATATGGCGACTCCAAGAAATTTTTTATTTTATTTTAGATTTTTTGCAAAGTTTGGGATTTTTTTTAAAGGGCTTAAAGGGGCTCTATCAGCAAAATTATTCTGTATGAGCCCCACATTTGTGTGACTAGCCTTTAAAAAGCCTATTCAGGCACCGCTTATTTTATTTTATTATCTTATTTTAAACCCCCCCGCCCGTTTTTAAATAAAACTATAAAAACATATACAGTGTTGGCAAAAAGTATTGGCACCCCTGCAATCCTGTCAGATAATACTCCGTTTCTTCCAGAAAATGATTGCAATCACAAATTCTTTGGTAATATCTTCATTTAATTTGTCTTCAATGGAAAACCACAAAAAGAATTGTCAAAAAGCCAAATTGGACATAATTTCACAGCAAACATAATAAAGGAGGTGGACAAAAGTATAGGCAATGTTTGAAAAATCATGTGATGCTTCTCTAATTTGTGTAATTAACAGCACCTGTTACTTACCTGAGGCACCTAACAGGTGGTGGCAATAACTAAATCACACTTACAGCCAGTTGAAATGGATTAAAGTTGACTCCACCTCTGTCCTGTGTCCTTGTGTGACCACATTGAGCATGGAGAAAAGAAAGAAGACCAAAGAACGGTCTGAGGACTTGAGAAGCAAAATTGTGAGGAAGCATGAACAATCTCAAGGCTACAAGTCCATCTCCAAAGACCTGAATGTTCCTGTGTCTACCGTGCGCAGTGTCATCAAGAAGTGTAAAGCCCATGGCCCTGTGGCTAACCTCCCGAGATGTGGACGCAAAAGAAACATTGACCAGAGATTTCACCGCAAGATTGTGCAGATGGTGGATAAAGAACCTCGACTAACATCCAAACAAGTCCAAGCTGCCCTGCAGTCCGAGGGTACAACAGTGTCACCCCATACTATCCAGCGTCAGCGTCTGAATGAGAAGGGGCTGTATGGTAGGAGACCCAGGAAGACCCCACTTCTTACCCACAGACATAAGCCAGGCTGGAGTTTGCCAAAACTTACCTGAGAAAGCCAAAACCGTTCTGGAAGAATGTTCTCTGGTCAGAGGAGACAAAAGTAGGAAAAGGCATCAACACAGAGATTACAGGAGAAAAGAGGCCTTCAAAGAGAAGAAGACGCCCCCTACAGTCAGACATGGCGGAGGGTCCTGATGGTTTGGGGTTGCTTTGCTGCCTCTGGCACTGGACTGCTTGACCGTGTGCATGGCATTATGAAGTCTGAAGACGACCAACACATTGTGCAGCATCATGTAGGGCCCAGTGTGAGAAAGCTGGGTCTCCCTCAGAGGTCAGGGGTCTTCCAGCAGGACAAGGACCCAAAACACACTTCAGGTCAGCACTAGAAAATGGTGGTGAGAGAAAGCCCTGGAGACTTGTAAAGTGGCAGCAATGAGTCCAGCCCTGAATCCCATAGAACACCTGTGGGGGAGGGGGAGAGGTCTCTTGGTGGCAGTTTGGAGAAGGCCCCCTTCACATCTCAGGGGGGACCGCGAGCAGTTTGCCAAAGAAGAAGGGTCTAAGATTCCAGCAGAGCCTTGTAAGAAACTCATTGCTGGTTAGCGGAAGCGGTTGTGCGCAGTTATTGTGTCTAAATAGACACAGAGAAAATTGTCCCTAGAGATTGAACTGACATCACCTACGACACCCTTGTGGCCCACATGACTGCTGGGGCCTAATCACAGTGGTCAGTGATGTCATTCAGGAGGCCGGAAGAGGGATGAAGAGGACGAGGTCCTGTGCCCAATGGAGTGACACTGTTATGTCACTCATCTCCCATGGGCCTTTGGTAATTATATTCTGGGGTCTGAATATAATTAATAGCAGTCCAGAATCATATCTGTCTGAATTAAACCACCAGATGACCCCCATGAATATTTGTGAGATGAATATAAGATTTGCCCCACAAAGACTCACCTCTAATAGACTCCTGTGCAACACCACAGTAATACATTGTATTGGTGGATGCCAAAATGGTTGATTACTATGTAATAATGGAAGCAAATGTACAATTGCCCCTAGGCTCCTTTGTAGTTTTGTTCCCTGGGCAACCACGCATTTTGCCCCATCATAATCTGCCCCTGATGGACTCCATGGCTCACAGACTAATCCAGAATATCTCCACTTCTTCATTAGTGAGGAAACCTGGCTCTGTAAGCCATTTCCCCAGTAGTGTCTGATAGAGGAGTCATAAGGTCACCCCAAATACTAGAGGAAGGAGTGAGGAGCAGATGTTCTTGTTTGTAGTGTCCAAAGTGTGGCTACTGCTTGTTGTAATTGAACTTTGACTCCATATTACAGGTAACCTGTGCCGCAACCATCAACCTCTTTGCTTCTTCTGCCTCATCCGCACTCACCATCAAGGGCACCCCAAAACACCAACGTGCAGAAGATCCATAGCAGGACCCTAGGGACCTTCTCTACCATCACCTAATAGTGACCCTCTTATCACTGAGCTATACCAGGGCCTGAAGAAGACTTGGCGCCGCCATCTTGGGCCTACTCGCACTGCTAGGCCTGGCACCTTGAGAAAGAATACGTCCCCAGTTGAGTCTGTGTCTTCCAAGATCATCCCTTAAAAAAGGGTTAAAACAAAAATTAACCAATAGCAAAAAAAAACCATGGTATATATATAGTCAATTACATCCTGCAATGGGCCTTGGATTTATATCACAAGAAGTAATAATTAACAACACAAATCCATTGGTGATGAAAACCAAGTCATAAAATGCTCTAGTTACCTCCGGGGCCCGGAGAAGAAAATTGGACAATTAACAGAAAATTACAGAGTATAAAAATGGCTACACCGTGTTACATTGTATCTGAGGAAGCCAAGAAGTAACATTGTAACTATGGAGATAGTTCTGGAAAGAAGAGAGGAAAAATGAGTTTCTTGACAGCTAATATGGCTGATTTTATGTAACTAGATGAAAGCCATAATGCGAGGGATGCCGAGAGCCGCTCCGGTGATGCTCGTAGAGAATGGACGGTAATAGAAAAGGAAACATTATTGACGTGGACATCGGGCGGTGCAGCCGGTATAAGAGAATAGAATCATTAAGTTGGGGAGAATCGAAATATCGCAACGAAACCCATCACGTTATACAAGTAATACATTTCACAGGCGGCAACTCATACCAATGGCGCCGGCCGCCTAATACTCTGCATTATCAACTCATTCTAGTTCTAGAAAAAATAAATAAATTCATGACTAGGGTTGAACGATAGAGATCGGGATTGGGAAAGATCGCATCCCGATCGGCGATCAAGAAAATTTCACGATCGGGATCACCTGGAAAATGATCGGAAAACGGATTTTGAAATCTCAAGATCGGCTCAACCCTCAAAGTGACTTTTTCCATAGAGAAGCATAAGCATTGACTAGGGTTGAGGGATCGGGAAAGATCGGATCCTGATCGGTGATCGAGCAAATTTCACGATCATGAATCCAGAAATCGAGCCTGAAATCTCAAGATCGGCTCAGCCCTATTCATGACATGTAAAAAGTATGCACTTAGTCGTTCATTAGGATGTATTTCTTTCACAGCACACCATGTGGTGATTCATGGAATTGCAAGTAAAACCTGCTGAGACCCCCAACAACCAGCTGTAGGGGAACCCTGACAAAGTGTTTCCAACTCTACATTTTTCAGTAAAGTTCACTCCACTGATTCTGGCACTGGTGGAATTTTTTCTCTAGCCCCAACTATCCCCTACCAATCATTGCTGTTAGTTTCCTGTTAGTACCCAATAGGCTAAGTAAACTTTCCACTGTCAGGCTGCTTTCACACTCTCCGCTCATTCTGCCACGTACGCAGGTTCAGAGTGAGCGGCGTAAAACAGAATCCCATTGAGTTCAATAGGTTCGGTCTTACGTGCGCTACCCATTGAAGTCAATGGGATGTTTTTTTTACCTATTGCTTTCAATGTGATTTGCGTGTATAGGTAAAAAAGCCTCCCATTGACTTCAATGGGTAGCGCACGTAAGGCCGAACCTATTGGGTTTTACGCCGCTCACTCTGAACGTGTTTGCGTGGCAGAATGAGCGGAGCGTTAACTCCGTGTGAAAGCACCCTCAGACTATCTGCCCCAGACTAGGACCACCCACCTGACAGTAGAGCCTAATTATCATATTAGGTGCTCAAAGTATCAGAACTGATTGCTTAGGATCTAGAACTAGAGGAAAAAATTCTAACTACATCAGAATCAGTGAAGTCACACCCAAAGGATGGAAGAAGCTGCAGTTGGTGGAGGTGCTGAGAGGTCCTCTGTAATGTAATTGCTTCTCTCTCTGTCCAAGAAACAAGAATCCTGTACAGAGGACGCCCTCTAATAATAGGCAAGGATACTGTACAAAGAATGCCCGCTAATAGAAGAGACAAGGATCCTGTGCAGAGCAGAGGGCACCATATAATAAAAGAGATGAGGATTCTGTACAGAGGACGCCCTCTAATAAGTGACAAGGATTGTGTACAGAGGACGCCCTCTAATAAGTGACAAGGATTGTGTACAGAGGACGCCCTCTAATAAGTGACAAGGATTGTGTACAGAGGACGCCCTCTAATAAGTGACAAGGATTGTGTACAGAGGACGCCCTCTAATAAGTGACAAGGATTGTGTACAGAGGACGCCCTGTAATAAGTGACAAGGATTCTATGCAGAGGACGCCCTCTAATAAGTGACAAGGATTGTGTACAGAGGACGCCCTCTAATAAGTGACAAGGATTGTGTACAGAGGACGCCCTCTAATAAGTGACAAGGATTGTGTACAGAGGACGCCCTCTAATAAGTGACAAGGATTGTGTACAGAGGACGCCCTCTAATAAGTGACAAGGATTGTGTACAGAGGACGCCCTGTAATAAGTGACAAGGATTCTATGCAGAGGACCCCCTCTAATAAGTGACAAGGATTCTGTACAAAGGACGCCCTCTAATAAGTGACAAGGATTGTGTACAGAGGACGCCCTCTAACAAGCCAGAATTCACTAATAGTGGAAATGAAAATTAGTTTTCTAAAGTTGATAAACTCTGTTATATAAATGATGTTTGGGATGTATTTGGGGTGTACGGTACTTTATGCTTATGCGGTATTTTGTGCTGAGCACTTTTTATTGTGGAGAAGACAAAGTACATTAAACTGGCACAAAACATGAACTCGATTTATTTAAGGCTGCGTGCCTTTTATCTGCAGTCATGTGTGACCTTATCTCCTCGGATATCGTTATTCTTTTTATTCCATCTATTATTTTATGCGCAAATAAGCGTTAAGTGAACTTTTAAGTTACAATGTAATTCACTGGCGTTGAAAGAACATCCAGACATTAACAGAGAGGAAGGAACTCGGGGAGAAAAGTTTACATAGAAGAGCGTTGTCCTGATCTGACTGATCAAATTTACTAAACTATACAAGTACTAACATATATTAACTCATAGAACTGCAAGAAGACAGGCCAAAGCAGAAGAAGCTTGATGGGGGGGGGGGGGGGGCGACTAAATATTGTGGATGAAAAGAAGGTCATAGGAATCGGCAAACCTGTTCGTAATGAAGTGGGTTTAGAAAAAAAATTGTAGATCGACAAGTTTTTGCGATTCAAAATTTAAGGGATTCGGCACAAAATCCACCACCAGGGTGCCATAGGCCTCATTCATGTGTCCACATGTCATTAGTGTGATAGATCCATGCATCAGCATTTTTTGTGGTCCTATACATAGATGTCCGAATACATGCATCGAAATGAGTTGGTACGTATGACATTTGTGGAAGATTCAGATGCCACATGTACACGATATGTGGATGTGTAGCTAAGACCTTACTCACCTCTCCTGGGCTCTGCCACATCAGCCATTGCAGTGCCCTTCTTCTTCGGGCTTCTGCGGCCACCTGAATGATGTCAGTGGCCCCCGGGGGACTAGTGAGAATAGTGATTGCTTCTCAGTGGTCACATGGGGCAATATAGCCTCTTGACACTCAGATGTGATGGTCACAATTAGAGATAGGTGAACCTCTAAAGATTTGTTTCATCCGCATTTGGAACAAGTGATCCTCCGATTCTAGTTTGAATAGAACCAGAATTGAAATGGTTACAATTGGGCGGCTCTTCAGAAACCAAAGTATAATAGGTGGAGACCCAGGGGAGGGGTAAATTGTAAAGAAAAAAAAAAAAAACTTTCATACTCACCTTCTGTTACCTCTTTTTGGCATCTGTTACTCTGGGTAACGTCTGTCGCTCTCCTGTTACGTCATATGTCCGGGGTCACTGTTGAGGCCTATGATTGTGTCATGGCCACACTGAGCATTACTAAAATGGCATAATGTTGTGGCAAACATTTTAGTTCATCTAAGATAGAACCCAAATAGTTCGGTTTCCTTAAAAACTGAACAACTTGGAATAGTCTGCTCAAATCCGGTTTGTTACAAACCAATTCATCTATCTGTAGTCACGAGAATTCTGGGCTACTTGTATTTGGTGTGCTGGTGCATGGAGAGTGTGCTGGTGTATGGAGACTATGCTCGTGCATGGAGAGTGTGCTGGTGCATGGTAAGTGTGTTAGTGCATGGTGAGTGTGCTGGTGCATGGTGAGTGTGCTGGTGCATGGTGAGTGTGCTGGTGCATGGAGAGTGTGCTGGTGCATGGAGAGTGTGCTGGTGCATGGTGAGAGTACTTGTGCATGGTGAGTGAGCTGGTGTATAGAGACTATGCTGGTGCATGGTGAGTTTGCTGGTGTGTGGAAAGTGTGTGCTGGTGTATGAAGAGTATGCTAGTGCATGGAGAGTATGCTATGAGTGTACTGGTGCATGGAGAGTGTGCTGGTACATGGAGAGTATGCTGGTACATGGAGAGTGTGCTGGTACATGGAGAGTATGCTGGTACATGGAGAGTGTGCTGGTACATGGTGAGTGTACTGGTACATGGAGAGTATGCTGGTACATGGAGAGTGTGCTGGTACATGGAGAGTGTGCTGGTGCATGAAGAGTATGCTGGTGCATGGAGAGTATGCTATGAGTGTACTGGTGCATGGAGAGTGTGCTGGTACATGGTGAGTGTACTGGTACATGGAGAGTGTGCTGGTACATGGTGAGTGTACTGGTACATGGAGAGTATGCTGGTACATGGAGAGTGTGCTGGTACATGGTGAGTGTGCTGGTACATGGTGAGTGTGCTGGTGCATGGTGAGTGTGCTGGTGCATGAAGAGTATGCTGGTGCATGAAGAGTATGCTGGTGCATGGAGACTATGCTAGTGCATGGAGAGTATGCTGGTACATGGAGAGTGTGCTGGTGTATGGAGACTATGCTCGTGCATGGAGAGTGTGCTGGTGTATGGAGACTATGCTCGTGCATGGTGAGTGTGCTGGTGCATGGTGAGTGTGCTGGTGCATGGTGAGCGTGCTGGTGCATGGTGAGTGTGCTGGTGCATGGAGAGTGTGCTGGTGCATGGAGAGTGAGCTGGTACATGGTGAGTGTGCTGGTACATGGTGAGAGTACTTGTGCATGGTGAGTGAGCTGGTGTATAGAGACTATGCTGGTGCATGGTGAGTTTGCTGGTGTGTGGAAAGTGTGTGCTGGTGTATGAAGAGTATGCTAGTGCATGGAGAGTATGCTATGAGTGTACTGGTGCATGGAGAGTGTGCTGGTACATGGTGAGTGTACTGGTACATGGAGAGTATGCTGGTACATGGAGAGTGTGCTTGTACATGGAGAGTATGCTGGTACATGGAGAGTGTGCTGGTGCATGGAGAGTATGCTGGTGCATGGAGACTATGCTAGTGCATGGAGAGTATGCTGGTACATGGAGAGTGTGCTGGTGCATGAAGACTATGCTGGTGCATGGAGACTATGTTGGTGCATGGAGAGTATGCTGTTACATGGAGAGTTTGCTGGTACATGGAGAGTTTGCTGGTACATGGTGAATGTGCTGGTGCATGAAGAGTGTGCTGGTGCTGAATCACACCATTATACTCTTGTTACCATATTAGACACCGCCTCCATTTTGCTCCTGGTAGAAGTTGCGTACCTCATTGTGCAGGTATTTCACGGCTGCCTTTGCTAGATTACAATTTTCTTTGGTGTTTATCTGCTAGGAATGATTGTATTAAAAGCCAAAGATATTTATTTCATCTCGGAAGATGTCTGCACCGTCCTAGAAGGAGAAATAATCGAGTTTACAAGAAAGCTAGTAATTAAATTGGTCACCGTGCTGCAGGAGAGTCTGGCTCTGAGAGGTTATCACGGCTGACGATTTATGACTTATATTTACGGTAAAACTCTCAGAAAGGATGACTTTGGAGATGCGCGGTGTCACCGCAGCCAGACGAGCTCTCGGCTTAGATGGGATCTGGAGCGAAGTTTCTCGGCTTCATTAATACTTATTGCACAAGTTGTTTACTAGGAAGGGAAATGAACTCCTTTGTGAATAAATAAATTGAAGTTTCGTATTTATTTACAGATTTCTGATCTTAATAAGATGTTTCGCCGCTGAACACCATCCGGTTATTTTACAATTATTGAGATGAAAGTTGATTTTTTTCTCTTCTTCTCTCTATCAATATGAAATTGCCAACTGGAGCTAATGCGTAATCTTCTTAGAACACAGGTAGATTTGTTACATATTAAATTGTAATATTGTGAATTGTATTTTCATAATTGCGCTGTCGGCTACAAAGACGACGGGACTCGCTTAAATTATTCTTAACCCCTTCCTGTCGTTGTCATGTACACGGATGTCATGGACAAGTCCCTTTCCCACATCTCATTGGACATGGATGTGATGGTGTTTGGAATGGGACAGAATCTGTCCCCATATGGTCATCCATTGGGTGATGACAGCCCCCCGTCAGCACTAAAAATAGGGATCGGAGACAGTTCTGATCCTGGCTGTTAAATAAGCCTACCAATGCATTCCCTCCTTCAGGGCTCATTTTATTACCTTTGCGTAGGGCAGTTGGGGAGGCCGACTCTTATTCCTCAGTTTCCCATGCTGGGGCTCCGACTTTTTGTTACATGATTGATTCCGCTCTACTCAATGGACCTGCAGACTGTGTAGACGGGAGTCATTGATATCAGTGAGAGTTGGCGCAGCCGTAGGCAAGAAGAGATCTGCCCTCCCCAGCTGCCCTCCTTAGAGGTAATAAATGGGACTCCAGGGGACCAGGGTGTATATTATTAATAGAGCTGGGATTAGGGTTGAGCGATCGGGAACGGAAAAGATCGGATCCTGATCGGCGATCGAGGAAATTTCACAATTGCCATTCAGGATCGGCTGGAAAATGATAGGAAATCGGATTTTGAAATCTCAAGATCGGCTCAACCCTAAAAGTGACTTTTCCCATAGAGAAGCATTGACTAGGTTTGAGCTAACGGGATCAGGAAAGATCGGATCCCCATCGGCGATCGAGCAAATTTCATGATTGCCAATTGGGATTGGCTGGAAAATGATCGGAAATCGGATTTTAAAATCGATCCTGAAATCTCAAGATCAGCTCAACCCTAGCTGGGATGCTTTATTATTCCTTGGGTATCCCCTTTAACTACTGCAATTATTGCCAAGGATCTCTTTGTCTTGTTCTTGTGAGTACAAAATGCTATATGATATACCACATTTGATTGGTGCCATACCTGCTGTACAATATGGCCCCTGGCAGGATATATGTCGATGTTAAGTGCTGGGCCGTAGCTTCCACTGCAATGCACAAAGGCTGCAGGCCCACTCTACCAGCTGCGCAGGGTCCATTGCTTCCAAGTCCTTCAGGAGGAGGACTTTAACCTCTGCAATAGTCTTGCCAGTCTCCTCCTGGGGCCAGAAACCAGACTTCCAGGGTCAGGGGTCAGTCGGTGAGCCGGAGGCTATTTAGGCCTAATTCTGGCTCCGGCTCACCGCTGATTATTCAGGTCTTGTATGACCCTGCTTGCCTTCCAAACCTCCTCTCCTTGACCTGTGATTCTGAACCACGTGACCTCCAGTGTATGACCCAGGTTGTCTGAGGACCACCTCTCCTTGACCTGCGGCTCTGTACCTCGTGATCTACAGTATATGACCCGGCTTATCTGATTACCTATTTGCTTCACCCTCCTGTACCACGTGATCTCCAGTGTATGAGACTTGTTCGACTACTGTCCCTGGAAACTGCATGACCTCCTGGCTACTGACCCAGCCTGTACGACTACTCTGCGGTGCTTCCGCCATCTCCCAGCGAACTCCCATTATTGCACTCAACTTCGCTGACCAGATTCATCTGTTTCTTCACCCACCAAGTTGAGTGGTTTTCTGGTCCTGTTGTAACTTGGGGTGCACTGTGCGTGTGACGCCCTGTGGACGGCTGCAGTCCTGGGTCCCAGATTTTACTAGTCCATCTCCACCATCCATCTCTGGTGAAGACTTCTGGCACCTGGTTCTGCTCCTGTTTGGATGCTCAGTGCTGTTTTGCCTCGGTGTGCAGGAGACTCTAGTTGCCCGGGACTCTGCCCGTTCTATACTGTATTTGGCTCCTAATAGTAGATTAGTTCTTGTGCACCAAGAAGTTGGGAACCCTTTATATTCTTTGGCGTCCCTCTGGCCATGGGGTTGCTGAGTGACTGCCCTTTGACAGATGACACAGCAGCAAGAAATGTCATTGTACCCCGTCTTAAAGGCATGGGGCAATACTATATCAAAATATTGCAAAACAGATGGAAATTGTGTAGGACAAAATAAATCAGTGGGGAATATACTCAACAGTAGCAGTCCGAGCAAACAGCAACAGTACTCCGGGGAGCGCTCCTAGGGGCCCGCACACTACAGATGGCCTCACGTCTAGTTTAACCCCTACATGTTATATTGTTCCGTATGTTCCAGACACTCTTTCCTATGGGGAATTTCTAGTAACTACAAACATCTCAAGTATCCTTTTTCAACCTAAATAACAAAGACAAAGTAAAGTTGCTGTAGAAGTTTAGACGTTGCAAATCTCCTGAGAAAACTCTGTTCAGACTTTACGGATAAATTACAACCGAGATAATCGACAACATGAAACTTCTATTTAATGCATTCTCTTGCATTCTCAAGCACAACCAAATTTTCTTCTAGACATTGACATGTTAATGAATGCTTTACATAATGTGTTCCGTGTACATTTTGTACCAAGTGGTGGATCTGCCGTGTCTTCACTGGGGATATTTGCATTTTGTATATACAGAGCTTTATATGCCAAGGATAAGCAAACACAGAGTGGATTCAGAAATCCTCCACCGATCCACCATCAGGCTTGTCTTGGCTAAATTGAGGGTTAAATCTAATGATGGTAGAAAGATAAGAGGTATAAGATATATCTGGAAATAGACAATATTGGATCGGCAAATGTTGATGAATGGTTCATGAATGGCTGATATGGATTTGGACAAGTACCCCTTAGCTTATCAGAAAGTGGGAGAGCCTTGAGTTAGGTATAAATAGAGGATTTTCCCACCATTAGAAAGAAATGTGGTGACAATCACCGACTAGGCCTAAAGCCTGAGGTGAGGCCTAGTGTAGCAAGACCTGCAGAGACTGGGCCCAAGTTAAACCAGGGCCTTGATTAGTCCAGGAGCAGCGGCCATACTGGGAGCAGAGGATAGTGAGATAGCTTGGGGTCAGAGAAACCAATATGCCATGAGACCAGTAGGGCTGAGCGATCGTGTTCAGAAAAGATTGGATTGCAATCGACAATCGAGAAAGTTTCAATCGCCATCGGAATTCCGAACACAATCTTTTTAGGTGGGATCGAGATCGGTGATTATTTCCCACAATGCTTTGTTACTGGCCAAGCATTGTGGGAAAAGCTAACAATGTTAGCTCATTCTGAGCGGAGCGTATACTCAGTGTGAAGGCTATTCTGTGGTTCCATAAGAATGAATGAAAGCAGCCGGCACACAGCCTTAAACCCCTGCACGCCGGCTGCGTCCATTCATTCTAATGGGAGACTAGCTAACATCTCTAGTAGCTACTTACCTGCAGAGATGGCTGGTTCGGTGCCCCGTGTTCTCGTTCTTCTTCGCCTCGCTGCCCCCGCCTCCCAGGTTAGTGTTTAAAGAGCTAGGAAGAAGGTGGGGCTTGTGGCTTAGGAGAGTGTGGCCGGGTACAGGGCGGGGAGATGTGACGTCTCCCCTCCCAGTACCCGCCCACACTCTCCTAACCTGGGAGGCGGGGGCAGCGAGGCGAAGAAGAACGAGAACACCGGGCACCGAACCAGCCATCTCTGCAGGTAAGTGGACACCAGGGGGGGGCTAAGTAGCCAGAGGAGTAATAAAAAATCCTCTGGCTACTTAGTGATTAAAAAAAATCACTACACAGCGTGGATTCTAACAATTAAAGCGTTCAGTTGTTAGATTCCATGCTGTATAGTGAATAGGATTGTTTTTAAAATCCGACCTCCGATTAGTAAAAAAATCCTATTGACTTGCATTGGGATCAGAATTGGGATCGAGATCGGGTTCGAATTAAAAATGATCTGAAATCGGATTTTAAAATCGATCCTGAAAAGTCAAGATCGGCTCAACCCTAATGGCAAGTGGTCAAGTGGCAGCGAGGCCCAAGTTTAAAGGAGGTGACCAATAAATGACCAGAAGGAGTGTCAGAGCCTGCCGGGTACTGAGAGTGCAGGACATGGATGTCCAAACCTGGGGGACAGTAAGAAAGAACGGTGATCTGAGGCCCTAACTGCAAGTCAGAGATGGGCAGGAGCCGCTCTGTATCCTGTGGAGTGGTGGATGTAAGGACTGGAGAAGGTAGAGTCAGAAGGAACAGGTGCCCTTGATAGTGAGTTGAATGGATTTCCGGAGGATGAGATTTAGTCAAATTAGTAGTGTCCTACAATAACAGTAGACCAGTGGCTTAGACAAGATGACGCCCACCATAATCACAGACAGAAAATGATTTTTTTTTTTTTTTTTTTCAGTGTCCGGTTTTTACTTACGGTCTTACTTTACTTACACTAGGCCTTACTTTACTTTTACTTACGGTCTTTAATTAAAGGTATGCCAAATTTGGCACAGCACTATTCAACAAAGGTTCAGGCGGGACAGCCTGAAGAAACGACCATCGCTACTAAAATAGTTTGAGTCCATTTAGGTTACCAGGTAGGGATGGCTGAACCTTCCAAGACTCCTTTGGTGAATATTCTTGCAAATTTAATATTTGGTCTAATCTGTGCTCACTACTACTATATTTGGGGGTCTCTTTGAATGTCAAAGTAGGATGAGGTTAAATCCCTAAATGTGACCAATGAGGCCCAATGACAGATATCAACAGTGACCGAAGATCTCTCACGTCACAGAAGATGCCAGGGGGTCCCAGAAAGAAGATTGGAAGGTGATACATGGTGAATGTGATGGGTTATATTTTATGCACCTTCTCTGGACCTATGATTATTATACATAATAACATATAAAATATACATAATATAAAATATAATATATTAATAATAAATATTTATTATTATTATTATTATTATTATTATTATTATTATTATTATTATTATTATTATTATTATTATTATTATTATTATTATTATTATATTACACTATATTAAACCACTATAATAATGGTTTTTGGGTGGCAAACCTAAATTTTTGGGATCAGTTCCAAACCATTTCCTGCATCTTTATTACCTAGTTGTCCATGTAACCATAAACTTCAGCCAAGAAATCAAAAAATTGCAAATACGGTAATATAAAATGTATCTGGATAATCCCAAGAAAATTCTGTTACGCTTCATACACCTTGAGACTCCCAATTCAGCTCCTGTGAAATATCAGTCTCCTCTACCCCCTAATCATATAAAATGGTCAGATTGTACAACACTTGGTGCTAACACGGAGAAAATCTGTCATCTTCATTCATTCCAGCCCTTGTTTCATTTCCACTTACAGAAAACTCATCCGAGCGGCCGGATCATTTTTTTCTCTCCAAGACTCAGAAGGCACTTACAAATATCCTTGATGCACATGGTCCATTTCTCTGCAACACCATGATCATGTAACCGAAGCGCAGAGCTGGAAAAAAAGGAATCAGAGGCTAAATATGATATCTGAAATGCATTACCTTTCCAGCTCATTACCACTTTATATTACAACTCCCACATACATAGAGTAATAGACAATCCATAAAATTCTTGTAAATTTTGATTGGCTGAGCACAAGATGAATGTTTTCTTTTAACCTTCATTACATCTCGGCGGCTCTTTATAAGGACACTTCCTTCGTGCTAAAGTCATTATTAGCAATGTATAAGAGGAGCCGCATTGTGTCACAGCCGATTGTCTGGGCCTGGCCTCCATTGTTACCTTGTTACTAGAGTATACAATACAAGAGATACAATGTAGGCGAAGCTATGTGATAAGTGGATAGGATTGTCTAAGTGAATGCCATACTGTATACAGAGGTGTCTACACTTACTGTAGCTCATATACTTAAAGGGAATGTGAAAATTACCTCTTTTTTAGAATATCATTTATATGTTAAATATAGTTATTAAGCATGTTTGATAACCTAACAAAAATTCCTAGTCCCATATATAATTTTTTTTTATTGTTTTCCGCAGTATACAACCCATACCTCATTTGCATCACAAGCATGATTACAATAGAAGATAACACATCGATAGATGACACCACAAACCTATCATTACATCACTACTGACAATAGATGATGTCACAGGTTATCCCCTCCCCCTTCCTGCATGTCTAGAAAACTCTACCGTAGACCTTGATGATTCGGCTCCAAACTATTGCGGTTGATGCTGTAAAGCAGATCACTAAATGCTGTGCAGAGGAGGAGCTCAGGCAAGATGGCCGCCCCCATATTCATATACAAAAATCTAGATTAGGGTGACACAGTGACATCCTATGTCCATGTGTGCTGGGGCTATTGGGGTCTTGCTGTTGCTATTGTCTGTGGAGTAGCCCAGAGGTGGAGTATGGAGAGCACAGGAGTCTATAGGGACCTCCTGAATGCCTTGAGGCCGCTCCAGTGATAAAGAGCCTGCACTATGGTTGGTGCTGGTTGTAGTTTTCCCGGGTACACCCTGCAGTCTCGTCTCCTGCCTGAGCCTGGTTGGGTTGCCCTTGATGTTGCTGTAGGTCAGGATTAATGGCTCGGAAGACATTAAGAACAGTGCAAGCCAGGCCTGAGTCTTACCGCAATCTCAGCAAGGCCAATGCACCGTTGGAAAAGAATCTTCCACAAGATGTAGCCACGGGGTCAGGACAACACTTGGCTGGAGCTCGTGCTTGAAGAACGTTCTTCGTGGTAATGGTTGTCTAGTTCTGCCAATCTCTCTCAATATCTGCTCTCTCTCTCACTTTCCTAAGCTTCACCAAAAATACCTGGAATTGCCAAGCTGTAGAACGCAGGTCCCCCCAAAAAAAGGTTGCCAGGCCTGGACTGAAGCTGTGGCTCCTCACAGACTACAAACTAGAGTGTGGCTACCAGACTTAAGGTGGCCTGAGTACACACTATACACCTGACTACAAACCTGACTACATACTACACACTATATGTCACTCACTCCTCTTCTCTGCTATGACAGAGTCACTGGGACACATTTATCATTTTCTGGTCTTCCGTTGCGTCACTAGGCCCAGAATAATGGGTCTAACTAATGAGGAGTCTTGAGCTACGGCCTCCACATTGAAATCACCTGCAGCAAGATTGAGCAGGACACTTATTAGCAATGCGATCCCTGCCTCCCATTGAAAACTCTCTTAAGGAGAGGCTTAAAGGGGTTGTACAACTCTTATTTTTATTATTTAACTAGCCTCTGGCCACAACTTCGTCTGTGGGTTGTTGGCGTGGATGATCCGCCTATATCCAGCAAATCGCTGCCGTTGATGGTTTGCCTGCTCCGGTGTTTTGGCAGCTCTCCAGTTGTCCTGCTCCTGAACTTGTTCCTCACGCTGTGCCTGTGATTGTTCCAGCATCTCAGAAGCTCACTGGGACGCCATATAATGAGCGTGTTGCTGATGTTGATGATCCACCTGCTCTGGCGTTTCGACAGCTGTCAAGCTGGCTTGTCACTGAACGTGTTCCTCATGTTGTGCCTGTGATTGTTCCGGCATCTGAGCAGCTCACTGGGAAGTCATATAATGACCGTGTCGTTGGCATCGATGATCCGTATGCTCTGGCATTTCGGCAACTATTAAGCTGGCCTGCCGCTGAACTTGTCATCGCGCTGTGACCATGATTGTTGCAGCATCTAAGCAGCTCGCTGGGACTCCATATAATGCATGTGTTATTGACATTCATGATCCCCCTCAGCTCCGCTTGAGGAAAACTCTGTGACTTCTGGCTTCCCTCATAGCTCTCGTTGTTTGCGACAAATTAGATTTTCTTTTTCCCCGCATGTTTAAAATTGACAAACTGCCAATTTGAATTAAAGGTGTTTGCCCATGTCAGTTTTTCAGCACTGCCAGGAGCAGATCAGATAATATGCAAATGCATGAACACTGAGGGTTAGCTGAATGTTTACACATTAGCCTACGACTAAGACACATCATGTGTCGAAACGCGTCAGTCAGTGTCTACTAGCGTTTGCTAGTTATTCGATGTAGCTCACTGTACAGCATATTCTGTCTTCTCAGAGGTTACTTAAGAGACACTTGAGGATTTTTTAACTTAAAGTTTTTTTTATTAAAAGTTATTTTTCATTAACAAGGACATTTATGCTGGAGTTTTACATTTTGAGAAGTTATCTATCTGCAGGGCTGGGGTGATATGCTGGTCTGGTGACAGTAACCTATCTATCTGCAGGGCTGGGGTGATATACTGGTTCTGGTGACAGTAACCTATCTATCTGCAGGACTGGGGTGATATGCTGGCTCTGGTGACACTAACCTATCTATCTGCAGGACTGGGGTGATATGCTGGTCTGGTGACAGTAACCTATCTATCTGCAGGGCTGGGGTGATATGCTGGTTCTGGTGACAGTTACCTATCTATCTGCAGGGCTGGGGTGATATGCTGGTACTGGTGACAGTAACCTATCTATCTGCAGGGCTGGGGTGATATGTTGGGTCTGGTGACAGTAACCTATCTATCTGCAGGGCTGGGGTGATATGCTGGTTCTGGTGACAGTTACCTATCTATCTGCAGGGCTGGGGTGATATGCTGGTCTGGTGACAGTAACCTGTCTATCTGCAGGGCTGGGGTGATATGCTGGTCTGGTGACAGTAACCTATCTATCTGCAGGGCTGGGGTGATATGCTGGTCTGGTGACAGTAACCTATCTATCTGCAGGGCTGGGGTGATATGCTGGTTCTGGTGACAGTTACCTATCTATCTGCAGGGCTGGGGTGATATGCTGGTTCTGGTGACAGTAACCTATCTATCTGCAGGGCTGGGGTGATATGCTGGGTCTGGTGACAGTAACCTATCTATCTGCAGGGCTGGGGTGATATGCTGGTCTGGTGACAGTAACCTATCTATCTGCAGGGCTGGGGTGATATGCTGGTACTGGTGACAGTAACCTATCTATCTGCAGGGCTGGGGTGATATGCTGGGTCTGGTGACAGTAACCTATCTATCTGCAGGGCTGGGGTGATATGCTGGTACTGGTGACAGTAACCTATCTATCTGCAGGGCTGGGGTGATATGCTGGTCTGGTGACAGTAACCTATCTATCTGCAGGGCTGGGGTGATATGCTGGTACTGGTGAAAGTAACCTGTCTATCTGCAGGGCTGGGGTGATATGTTGCTTCTAGTTTGGACACTTTATAAATCCTAGAAATCCAATATAAGAATAATGTCATTATAATCCATTTCTTATCCCCACAATCCTATACAATCTCGATATCGTACACGTTATTGAATAAAAAATCCCAATAACAGTAGAAAATCCTTGAAAGGACAAGACATCGGAGCAGCTTCTGATTCCAATAGTCTAGATTGACAATTGTTCAGTGCGGATCTCCCAGCTATTGTTTACTATGCAGCGATACCAGAACAGATCTATAAATAATTATCTGATAAGATGGAATTGCAGGTCTGTGGTGGAAATAAGCGGCTATTGATTGTAACAAGGCTGAATGAATAAAGGCGGCCAATATAAGGATTACACTGTAGCTTCTGAGGGTTCGGGGGATGGAGGGAGGGGAGGGGTTAATAGAAATGATACATATTGCCTATTGTAATGTCATTGTTTACAAAGCTCATGGACGTTTCATAGGGATGAGTTGGGCGATTTATCAGCCGGAATATTTCTTTTCCGGGAAAACCTGATTAAAAGAACCATAAACGTGAAAATAAAACTAAAATAAATTGTCAAAAAAAAATTCTTGTCCGATTGAAATCAGGGCTGTGTTATAGGAACGTCCGCTGTCTAGAAAAGGGTTTGCCTTTAGGTTTCCAAAATGTGTCAAAATAAAATCTGGGATTATAAAAGCCGATGGGCAATTTTTTTCACGGTGGGTGAATACTAGAGATGAGCGAACACTAAAATGTTCGAGGTTCGAAATTCGATTCGAACAGCCGCTCAATGTTCGTGTGTTCGAACGGGTTTCGAACCCCATTATAGTCTATGGGGAACAGATACTCGTTAAGGGGGAAACCCAAATCCGTGTCTGGAGGGTCACCAAGTCCACTATGACACCCCAGGAAATGATGCCAACACCTCTGGAATGACACTGGGACAGCAGGGGAAGCATGTCTGGGGGCATCTAACACACCAAAGACCCTCTATTACCCCAACATCACAGCCTAACAACTACACACTTTACACACTCAATACCACCTCTCTGACAGTAGGAAAACACCTTGAAACATGTGTATTTGGCACTTGCAGTGAGGAGAGCTTGTCACCAGCAGTGAATTTGGCCCTTGTAGTAAGTTGAGGTTGGCACCAACATTTGTTTTGAAAATCAGGGTGGATTGAGCCTCTAACCAGCAAAGTTTGGGCAAATTCATGGTGGAGGGAGCCTCTAAACACCCCAGTTTGGGCAAATTCATGGTGGAGGGAGCCTCTAAAAACCCCAGTTTGGACCAATTCATGGTGGAGGGAGCCTCTAACCAGCCCAGTTTGGGCAAATTCATGGTGGAGGGAGCCTCTAAAAAACCCAGTTTGGGCAAATTCATGGTGGAGGGAGCCTCTAACCAGCCCAGTTTGGACCAATTAATGGTGGAGGGAGCCTCTAACCAGCCCAGTTTGGACCAATTAATGGTGGAGGGAGCCTCTAACCAGCCCAGTTTGGACCAATTCATGGTGGAGGGAGCCTCTAAACAGCCCAGTTTGGGCAAATTCATGGTGGAGGGAGCCTCTAACCAGCCCAGTTTGGACCAATTCATGGTGGAGGGAGCCTCTAACCAGCCCAGTTTGGACCAATTAATGGTGGAGGGAGCCTCTAACCAGCCCAGTTTGGACCAATTCATGGTGGAGGGAGCCTCTAAACAGCCAAGTTTTGGGAAATTCATGGTGGAGGGAGCCTCTAACCAGCCCAGTTTGGACCAATTCATGGTGGAGGGAGCCTCTAAACAGCCAAGTTTTGGGAAATTCATGGTGGAGGGAGCCTCTAACCAGCCCAGTTTGGACCAATTCATGGTGGAGGGAGCCTCTAAAAAACCCAGTTTGGACCAATTCATGGTGGAGGGAGCCTCTAAACAGCCCAGTTTGGGCAAATTCATGGTGGAGGGAGCCTCTAACCAGCCCAGTTTGGACCAATTAATGGTGGAGGGAGCCTCTAAACAGCCCAGTTTGGGCAAATTCATGGTGGAGGGAGCCTCTAACCAGCCCAGTTTGGACCAATTCATGGTGGAGGGAGCCTCTAACCAGCCCAGTTTGGACCAATTAATGGTGGAGGGAGCCTCTAACCAGCCCAGTTTGGACCAATTCATGGTGGAGGGAGCCTCTAAACAGCCCAGTTTGGGCAAATTCATGGTGGAGGGAGCCTCTAAACACCCCAGTTTGGGCAAATTCATGGTGGAGGGAGCCTCTAAAAAACCCAGTTTGGGCAAATTCATGGTGGAGGGAGCCTCTAAAAAACCCAGTTTGGGCAAATTCATGGTGGAGGGAGCCTCTAACCAGCCCAGTTTGGACCAATTAATGGTGGAGGGAGCCTCTAACCAGCCCAGTTTGGACCAATTAATGGTGGAGGGAGCCTCTAACCAGCCCAGTTTGGACCAATTCATGGTGGAGGGAGCCTCTAAACAGCCCAGTTTGGGCAAATTCATGGTGGAGGGAGCCTCTAAAAAACCCAGTTTGGACCAATTCATGGTGGAGGGAGCCTCTAACCAGCCCAGTTTGGACCAATTAATGGTGGAGGGAGCCTCTAACCAGCCCAGTTTGGACCAATTCATGGTGGAGGGAGCCTCTAAACAGCCAAGTTTTGGGAAATTCATGGTGGAGGGAGCCTCTAACCAGCCCAGTTTGGACCAATTCATGGTGGAGGGAGCCTCTAAACAGCCAAGTTTTGGGAAATTCATGGTGGAGGGAGCCTCTAACCAGCCCAGTTTGGACCAATTCATGGTGGAGGGAGCCTCTAAAAAACCCAGTTTGGACCAATTCATGGTGGAGGGAGCCTCTAAACAGCCCAGTTTGGGCAAATTCATGGTGGAGGGAGCCTCTAACCAGCCCAGTTTGGACCAATTAATGGTGGAGGGAGCCTCTAAACAGCCCAGTTTGGGCAAATTCATGGTGGAGGGAGCCTCTAACCAGCCCAGTTTGGACCAATTCATGGTGGAGGGAGCCTCTAACCAGCCCAGTTTGGACCAATTAATGGTGGAGGGAGCCTCTAACCAGCCCAGTTTGGACCAATTCATGGTGGAGGGAGCCTCTAAACAGCCCAGTTTGGGCAAATTCATGGTGGAGGGAGCCTCTAAAAAACCCAGTTTGGACCAATTCATGGTGGAGGGAGCCTCTAACCAGCCCAGTTTGGACCAATTAATGGTGGAGGGAGCCTCTAACCAGCCCAGTTTGGACCAATTCATGGTGGAGGGAGCCTCTAACCAGCCCAGTTTGGACCAATTCATGGTGGAGGGAGCCTCTAAACAGCCCAGTTTGGGCAAATTCATGGTGGAGGGAGCCTCTAAAAAACCCAGTTTGGACCAATTCATGGTGGAGGGAGCCTCTAACCAGCCCAGTTTGGACCAATTCATGGTGGAGGGAGCCTCTAACCAGCCCAGTTTGGACCAATTAATGGTGGAGGGAGCCTCTAACCAGCCCAGTTTGGACCAATTCATGGTGGAGGGAGCCTCTAAACAGCCCAGTTTGGGCAAATTCATGGTGGAGGGAGCCTCTAAAAAACCCAGTTTGGACCAATTCATGGTGGAGGGAGCCTCTAACCAGCCCAGTTTGGACCAATTAATGGTGGAGGGAGCCTCTAACCAGCCCAGTTTGGACCAATTCATGGTGGAGGGAGCCTCTAAACAGCCCAGTTTGGGCAAATTCATGGTGGAGGGAGCCTCTAAAAAACCCAGTTTGGACCAATTCATGGTGGAGGGAGCCTCTAACCAGCCCAGTTTGGACCAATTAATGGTGGAGGGAGCCTCTAACCAGCCCAGTTTGGACCAATTCATGGTGGAGGGAGCCTCTAAACAGCCAAGTTTTGGGAAATTCATGGTGGAGGGAGCCTCTAACCAGCCCAGTTTGGACCAATTCATGGTGGAGGGAGCCTCTAAACAGCCAAGTTTTGGGAAATTCATGGTGGAGGGAGCCTCTAACCAGCCCAGTTTGGACCAATTCATGGTGGAGGGAGCCTCTAAAAAACCCAGTTTGGACCAATTCATGGTGGAGGGAGCCTCTAAACAGCCCAGTTTGGGCAAATTCATGGTGGAGGGAGCCTCTAACCAGCCCAGTTTGGACCAATTAATGGTGGAGGGAGCCTCTAAACAGCCCAGTTTGGGCAAATTCATGGTGGAGGGAGCCTCTAACTAGCCCAGTTTGGACCAATTCATGGTGGAGGGAGCCTCTAACCAGCCCAGTTTGGACCAATTAATGGTGGAGGGAGCCTCTAACCAGCCCAGTTTGGACCAATTCATGGTGGAGGGAGCCTCTAAACAGCCCAGTTTGGGCAAATTCATGGTGGAGGGAGCCTCTAAAAAACCCAGTTTGGACCAATTCATGGTGGAGGGAGCCTCTAACCAGCCCAGTTTGGACCAATTAATGGTGGAGGGAGCCTCTAACCAGCCCAGTTTGGACCAATTCATGGTGGAGGGAGCCTCTAACCAGCCCAGTTTGGACCAATTCATGGTGGAGGGAGCCTCTAAACAGCCCAGTTTGGGCAAATTCATGGTGGAGGGAGCCTCTAAAAAACCCAGTTTGGACCAATTCATGGTGGAGGGAGCCTCTAACCAGCCCAGTTTGGACCAATTAATGGTGGAGGGAGCCTCTAACCAGCCCAGTTTGGACCAATTCATGGTGGAGGGAGCCTCTAAACAGCCAAGTTTTGGGAAATTCATGGTGGAGGGAGCCTCTAACCAGCCCAGTTTGGACCAATTCATGGTGGAGGGAGCCTCTAAACAGCCAAGTTTTGGGAAATTCATGGTGGAGGGAGCCTCTAACCAGCCCAGTTTGGACCAATTCATGGTGGAGGGAGCCTCTAAAAAACCCAGTTTGGACCAATTCATGGTGGAGGGAGCCTCTAAAAAACCCAGTTTGGACCAATTCATGGTGGAGGGAGCCTCTAAACAGCCCAGTTTGGGCAAATTCATGGTGGAGGAAGCCTCTAACCAGCCCAGTTTGGACCAATTAATGGTGGAGGGAGCCTCTAAACAGCCCAGTTTGGGCAAATTCATGGTGGAGGGAGCCTCTAACCAGCCCAGTTTGGACCAATTCATGGTGGAGGGAGCCTCTAAAAAACCCAGTTTGGACCAATTCATGGTGGAGGGAGCCTCTAAAAAACCCAGTTTGGACCGATTCATGGTGGAGGGAGCCTCTAAACAGCCCAGTTTGGGCAAATTCATGGTGGAGGAAGCCTCTAACCAGCCCAGTTTGGACCAATTAATGGTGGAGGGAGCCTCTAAACAGCCCAGTTTGGGCAAATTCATGGTGGAGGGAGCCTCTAACCAGCCCAGTTTGGACCAATTCATGGTGGAGGGAGCCTCTAACCAGCCCAGTTTGGGCAAATTCATGGTGGAGGGAGCCTCTAAAAAACCCAGCTTGGACCAATTCATGGTGGAGGGAGCCTCTAACCAGCCCAGTTTGGGCAAATTCATGGTGGAGGGAGCCTCTAAAAAACCCAGTTTGGACCAATTCATGGTGGAGGGAGCCTCTAAACAGCCCAGTTTGGGCAAATTCATGGTGGAGGGAGCCTCTAACCAGCCCAGTTTGGACCAATTAATGGTGGAGGGAGCCTCTAAACAGCCCAGTTTGGACCAATTAATGGTGGAGGGAGCCTCTAACCAGCCCAGTTTGGACCAATTAATGGTGGAGGGAGCCTCTAACCAGCCCAGTTTGGACCAATTAATGGTGGAGGGAGCCTCTAACCACCCCAGTTTGGACCAATTAATGGTGGAGGGAGCCTCTAACCAGCCCAGTTTGGACCAATTCATGGTGGAGGGAGCCTCTAAAAAACCCAGTTTGGACCAATTCATGGTGGAGGGAGCCTCTAAACAGCCCAGTTTGGGCAAATTCATGGTGGAGGGAGCCTCTAAACAGCCCAGTTTGGGCAAATTCATGGTGGAGGGAGCCTCTAACCAGCAGAGTTGGTGGAAATCAGGGTGGAGGGAGCCTCTAACCAGCAGAGTTGGGGGAAATCAGGGTGGAGGGAGCCTAGTATTAGCAGAATTGTGCAACGCTTATGGTGGATGAGTATGAGGATGCGGAGGAATTGGAGAGGTTGAGTACAGACATGGAGTTTCATGTTGGGGTGCTTTACACAGGTGGGCACAAAAATGACGGCTCTACCCAGTGGTGGTTCATTTTTATCAAAGTGAGCCGGTCGGCACTCTCAGCTGACAGACGGGTGCGCTTGTCAGTGATGATGCCACCGGCTGCACTGAACACCCTCTCAGATAGGACGCTGGCGGCAGGACAGGACAGCACCTCCAAGGCATATAGGGCAAGTTCAAGCCACAGGTCCAACTTCGACACCCAATACGTGTAGGGCGCAGAGGGGTCGGAGAGGACAGGGCTGTGGTCGGAAAGGTATTCCCGCAACATGCGCCTATACTTCTCACGCCTGGTGACACTAGGACCCTCCGTGGCGGCACTTTGGCGAGGGGGTGCCATCAAGGTGTCCCAGACCTTAGACAGTGTGCCCCTCGTTTGTGTGGACCGGTGAGAACTTGGTTGCCTACTGGAGGAACTGCCCTCCCTGCCGCCAACGTCACATGCTGGAAACATCTCCATCATATTCTGCACCAATTGCCTGTGGCAAGCATTGATGCGATTGGCCCTCCCCTCTACCGGAATAAAAGACGAGATGTTGTTTTTATACCGGGGGTCAAGGATAGCAAAGATCCAGTACTGGTTGTCCTCCATGATTTTGACAATACGCTTGTCGGTTGTAAAGCACCCCAACATGAACTCAGCCATGTCTGCCACAGTGTTAGTTGGCATGACTCCTCTGGCCCCACCGGAAAGTTCAATCTCCATTTCCTCCTCATCCTCCATGTCTACCCATCCGCGCTGCAACAATGGGACGATTCGAAGTTGCCCGGAAGCCTCCTGTATCACCATCACATCATCGGACAACTCTTCTTCCTCCTCCTCCTCCTCCTCCTCCTCCTCCATTAAACGCAGTGAAGCGGACAGATGTGTGGACCTACTCTCCAGCTGTGACGGATCGGATGCTATCCCTAACTCCTCTGTGTGATCTGAGTTATCCCTGATGTCAATCAGGGATTCTCTCAGAACACACAAGAGCGGGATTGTAAGGCTCACCATCGCATCCTCAGAGCTCACCCTCCTTGTGGACTCCTCAAAGACCCGTAGGATGTCACAAAGGTCTCTCATCCATGGCCACTCATGGATGTGAAACTGAGGCAGCTGACTTTGTGGCACCCTAGGGTTTTGTAGCTGGTATTCCATCAAAGGTCTCTGCTGCTCAACCACTCTATTCAACATCTGAAACGTTGAGTTCCAGCGTGTGGGGACGTCGCACAAAAGCCGGTGTTGTGGCACATGCAGGCGTTGCTGGAGAGATTTTAAGCTAGCAGCGGCTACTGTCGACTTGCGAAAGTGGGCGCACATGCGCCGCACTTTCACCAGTAGCTCTGGAACATTGGGGTAGCTCTTTAGGAAACGTTGCACCACTAGGTTGAAGACGTGGGCCAGGCATGGAACATGTTGGAGTCCGGCAAGCTCCAGAGCTGCTACCAGGTTCCGGCCGTTATCACAAACGACCATGCCTGGGCCCAGGTGCAGCGGCTCAAACCATATTGCCGTCTCATCGAGGAGGGCATCCCTCACCTCGGAGGCAGTGTGCTGTCTGTCCCCCAAGCTGATCAGCTTCAGCACAGCCTGCTGACGTCTACCAACGCCAGTGCTGCAACGTTTCCAACTCGTAGCTGGGGTCAATCTAACAGCGGAGGAGGAGGCGGTGGCGGAGGAGGAGGCGGTGGCGGAGGAGGAGGCGGTAGAGGAGGAGGAGGAGGGGGGTGTTCTTCTCGTGTCCCTGCCAGGAATGTTAGGCGGGGAGACGAGGTACACCGGGCCAGTTTGGGAAGCAGTCCCAGCCTCAACTACATTCACCCAGTGTGCCGTCAGTGAAATGTAGCGTCCCTGTCCGCATGCACTTGTCCACGCGTCGGTGGTCAAGTGGACCTTTGTGCAAAGCGCGGAACTAAGGGCCCGCCTGATGTTGAGTGACACGTGCTGGTGCAAGGCGGGGACGGCACACCGGGAGAAGTAGTGACGGCTAGGGACGGCATAGCGAGGTGCCGCAGTTGCCATCAGGTCCAGGAAGGCGGGAGTTTCAACAAGCCGGAACGCCAACATCTCCTGGGCCAGCAGTTTAGCGATGTTGGCGTTCAAGGCTTGCGCGTGTGGGTGGTTAGCAGTGTATTTCTGCCGCCGCTCCAATGTCTGAGAGATGGTGGGTTGTTGTAAAGAAACGCCTGATGGTGCCTTTGATGGTGCAGGAGAAGGAGATAAGACAGGACCAGGGGAGGATGAGGTAGAAGTCAACAAAGTGGCGGAGGCAGATGAAGTGGTGTCCTGGCTCGTCCTCTGGAGTGCATCGCCAGCACAGTCAGCAGTGGCAGTGGCAGAGGCAGTGGCAGAGGCAGTGGCAGTGGCGTGAACGGCAGGCGGCCTTTGTCCTGCCGTTGCTGCCTGCCACTGATTCCAGTGCTTGGATTCCAAATGACGGCGCATTGAAGTGGTGGACAGGTTGCTCTTCTCAGAGCCCCTAATCAATTTCGAGAGGCAAATTGTGCAGACAACACTATATCTGTCCTCGGCGCATTCCTTGAAAAAACTCCACACCTTCGAGAAACGTGCCCTCGAGGTGGGAGTTTTTCGGGGCTGGGTACGAACTGGAACATCTTGGGAGATTCCGGGTGTGGCCTGGCTTCGCCTAAGCTGCTGACCTCTGCCTCTGCCTCTAGCTACCCTTTTTGGTGCTGCACCTGCCTCAACATCCACACTACTTTCCCCGCTTGACATCCCCCCTGTCCAGGTCGGGTCAGTGTCCTCATCATCCACCACTTCCTCTTCCAACTCCTGTCTCATCTCCTCCTCCCGCACAATGCGCCGGTCAACTGGATGCCCTGACGGCAACTGCGTCACATCATCGTCGATGAGGGTGGGTTGCTGGTCATCCACCACCAAATCGAACGGAGATGGAGGAGACTCTAGTGTTTGAGCATCTGGACACAGATGCTCCTCTGTTAGGTTCGTGGAATCGTGACGTGGAGAGGCAGGTTGAGGGACAATGAAAGGAGCGGAGAACAGCTCTGGGGAGCAGGGACAGTTTGGGTTATTGTTCTGTAAAGCTTCGGAATTTTGGGAGGAAGGAAGACAAGACTGTTGGGTAATAGGAGGAGAGGAGGCAGAGTCTGACTGGCTGCTGGACAATGTGCTGTAAGCGTTCTCTGACAGCCATTGCAAGACCTGTTCCTGGTTCTCGGGCCTACTAAGGTTTGTACCCTGCAGTTTAGTTAATGTGGCAAGCAACCCTGGCACTGTGGAGTGGCGCAATGCTTGCTGCCCCACAGGAGTAGGCACGGGACGCCCTGTGGCTTCACTGCTACCTTGCTCCCCAGAACCATTCCCCCGACCTCGCCCACGGCCTCGTCCACGTCCCTTTCCGGGAGCCTTGCGCATTTTGAATTCCTAGTTAGAAATTGGCACTGTATACCAGTAGTAAAAATTGTGGGTGCACGTAACCCCAATATATTCTTTGAATTCCCAGTCAGACACTGGCACTATATGGCAGTAGCAAGAAATGAGGTTATTTGTATTCCCAATATACTCTTTGAATTCCCAGTCAGACAATGGCACTGTATACCAGTAGTAAAAATTGTGGGTGCACGTAACCCCAATATATTCTTTGAATTCCCAGTCAGAAACTGGCACTATATGGCAGTAGCAAGAAATGAGGGTATTTGTATTCCCAATATACTCTTTGAATTCCCAGTCAGACAATGGCACTGTATACCAGTAGTAAAAATTGTGGGTGCACGTAACCCCAATATATTCTTTGAATTACCAGTCAGAAACTGGCACTATATGGCAGTAGCAAGAAATGAGGGTATTTATAACCCCAATATATTCTTTGAATTCCCAGTCAGACAATGGCACTGTATACCAGTAGTAAAAATTGTGGGTGCACGTAACCCCAATATATTCTTTGAATTCCCAGTCAGACAATGGCACTGTATACCAGTAGTAAAAATTGTGGGTGCACGTAACCCCAATATATTCTTTGAATTACCAGTCAGAAACTGGCACTATATGGCAGTAGCAAGAAATGAGGGTATTTGTATTCCCAATATACTCTTTGAATTCCCAGTCAGACAATGGCACTGTATACCAGTAGTAAAAATTGTGGGTGCACGTAACCCCAATATATTCTTTGAATTACCAGTCAGAAACTGGCACTATATGGCAGTAGCAAGAAATGAGGGTATTTATAACCCCAATATATTCTTTGAATTCCCAGTCAGACAATGGCACTGTATACCAGTAGTAAAAATTGTGGGTGCACGTAACCCCAATATATTCTTTGAATTACCAGTCAGACACTGGCACTATATGGCAGTAGCAAGAAATGAGGGTATTTGTATTCCCAATATACTCTTTGAATTCCCAGCCAGACAATGGCACTGTATACCAGTAGTAAAAATTGTGGGTGCACGTAACCCCAATATATTCTTTGAATTCCCAGTCAGACAATGGCACTGTATACCAGTAGTAAAAATTGTGGGTGCACGTAACCCCAATATATTCTTTGAATTCCCAGTCAGAAACTGGCACTATATGGCAGTAGCAAGAAATGAGGGTATTTGTATTCCCAATATACTCTTTGAATTCCCAGTCAGACAATGGCACTGTATACCAGTAGTAAAAATTGTGGGTGCACGTAACCCCAATATATTCTTTGAATTCCCAGTCAGACAATGGCACTATATGGCAGTAGCAAGAAATGAGGGTATTTATAACCCCAATATATTCTTTGAATTCCCAGTCAGACAATGGCACTGTATACCAGTAGTAAAAATTGTGGGTGCACGTAACCCCAATATATTCTTTTAATTCCCAGTCAGACACTGGCACTATATGGCAGTAGCAAGAAATGAGGGTATTTGTATTCCCAATATATTCTTTGAATTCCCAGTCAGACAATGGCACTGTATACCAGTAGTAAAAATTGTGGGTGTATATAGCCCCAATTCTATTGCTAGGGGACTTGCAGGGTATTTCTGGGGTGAAGGTGGGGGGGCACACCGTTGGAACGGGTATCGGGGTATATATCGGGTATACGGGAATACACTGACAGTGTATTCCATTCAGGATCCTGGGAAAGCTGGGTTGCGGCGATTGAGCCCGTCAGTGCCACGTTACACTGACAAGCTTCTCCCTGGAATTTAGCTCTTATAAGAGCTGTTGGTTGTCTTCTCCTTCCTATCCTAGCCTGTCCCTGCCTACCCAGAATCTAAGCCCTAGCTAGCTGGACGGAAACCTCCGTCCTCGGTGAATTGCAAGCTCAGAATGACGCGAAGCTGGGCGTCGCTGTTCTTTTAAATTAGAGGTCACATGTTTTCGGCAGACAATGGGTTTTGCCTACTTTTTTCAACGTCACCGGTGTCGTAGTTCCTGTCCCACCTACCCTGCGCTGTTATTGGAGCAAAAAAGGCGCCAGGGAAGGTGGGAGGGGAATCGAGTAATGGCGCACTTTACCACGCGGTGTTCGATTCGATTCGAACATGCCGAACAGCCTAATATCCGATCGAACATGAGTTCGATAGAACACTGTTCGCTCATCTCTAGTGAATACATTTTTTTGCACAATATTGGTCTAAAGTAAACCATCCAAGAGGTGTCCAGAAAGAAGTTTCTACCAGGTCCAGAAGAATATGCCAAACTTGTCACCTAGCCTTAAAGAAGATCTTTCTCCACCTCCACCAAATCCAACTCTTTGCATCCATCAATAGACTCCGCCCCACTGATTCCAGCACAGTTGGAATTTTTTCTCACTGTTCCTGAGTAATTGATGCTGTTACTTTAACTAGGCACTCAAATGTAAGGTGGGAGGTACTAGGGTATCTGTTGTAATGAAGGACCACCCACTTGATAGGAGAGAGACTAATTAGCATATGAAACAGAAATAATTGCTCAGGAACGATGGGGGCAAAAATACAAAACAAATTCCAACTGTGCTGGAATTGGTGAAGGGGTGTCCAATATTATTATTATTATTATTATTATTATTATTATTATTATTTATATAGCACCATTAATTCCATGGTGCTGTACATTATTATATTAATTCCATGGTGCTTTACATTTGGGGGTTACATACAGTATACAAAATATACAGGTAGATATAATACTAACAATGACCGACTGGCACAGTGGGGTAGAGGGCCCTGCCCGCGAATGCTTACAATCTATGAGGTCATATACATCTCAGTGGTTCATCCCTTACCCTGCAAGAACCATTGACCTATATGAATAATCACTAGAGATGAGCGAACACTAAAATGTTCGAGGTTCGAAATTCGATTCGAACAGCCGCTCAATGTTCGTGTGTTCGAACGGGTTTCGAACCCCATTATAGTCTATGGGGAACAGATACTCGTTAAGGGGGAAACCCAAATCCGTGTCTGGAGGGTCACCAAGTCCACTATGACACCCCAGGAAATGATGCCAACACCTCTGGAATGACACTGGGACAGCAGGGGAAGCATGTCTGGGGGCATCTAACACACCAAAGACCCTCTATTACCCCAACATCACAGCCTAACAACTACACACTTTACACACTCAATACCACCTCTCTGACAGTAGGAAAACACCTTGAAACATGTGTATTTGGCACTTGCAGTGAGGAGAGCTTGTCACCAGCAGTGAATTTGGCCCTTGTAGTAAGTTGAGGTTGGCACCAACATTTGTTTTGAAAATCAGGGTGGATTAGGGGGCGTGGCCTGACCGAGTAAGATGGCGGACGCATCTCTGTGAAGCTCCGACTAGTGTGAACCAGAAAGCCGCTATAACAGCAGATACCAGTCGCCAAAATGGTGAGAACAGGCAGGGATAGATCCAGAGACCCTCCGAGCACGCCTAAGACTCTGAAACTGCACGGAGACCTGCAGCATTTTGCCAGAAAGAAGACCTCCGTTTCACCTAGGCCTTCTCCCAAGATGGCGCCGGCGTCCTCGGCCGCACGGGACGCCATGGGGGACTCAGATGGAGAAAGCGAGACGGAGGGGGCTCCGACAGATGAGGGTGAAGTACTACTTACTCGTACTTTTTTTCAGAAAACACTGGCCAGTGCACTTTCGCCAATATTACTTGAATTGAAGGAGATGCGAGCAGACATGGTAACAGCCGGTCTCAGGCTAACTGCCTTAGAGAAAGCATATACCTCTGTGCAATCACATGCAGACTCTGTAAATGACCATCTTAGGTATCATGGAGATTTATTGGATAAATCAATGTCGCTCATTGAAGATCAAGAGAACAGGAGTAGGAGGCGTAATATTAGACTGAAGGACTTACCTGAGTCGGTTGAGACAGACTCCCTCCACCAGGTGGCGATGTCCTTGTTTTCGGATCTTTTGGGCCCTGAACGCGCCAAGAAAATAGTGATAGAAAGGATTCACTGAGCAGTGCGTCCAAAACCCCATCAAGGTGAGCCCCCACGGGACGTTATATGCGGCCTTCTGTCGTATGTTGATACTAGTGCTATATTGACCGCGGCTCGAGAGAAAGACCGCATGGAAATAGATGGACATGAGATCTCCATTTTTCAAGATGTGGCGCCCTCTATTTTGGCTAAGAGGAGATTACTGAGACCCTTGCTGGAAGTGCTCCGTGCTAGGGGAATCAAGTATGCTTGGCTGTATCCTTTTGGTCTAGCTATACTACATGGTAATAAGCGTGTTACTGTACATTCACCTGTTGACCTCTCACAAGTTTGGACTTTGCTAGACATAGATCCCCTAGAGATTCCGTCATGGCTACCATCTAGCAATCTGGACTTACCACCTCAATTACCTCCTCTAGATCTGGGAGCTCAAAAACACCGCACTCCGAAAGCAAGGAAAAATATTTTGAAACATAGGCAGAGCTTACTATGAGAATCCTACACCCCATTGTTCATGTGAGTGCCTACTATCTCCAGCCACATTGGACATATTTTGAACTGTGGTGATTCTAACATATTGGTTCAAACCTTCATACGTAATGGAACCTTAGTTCCTTTTGGTTCCTAGACATTAGGAATTTGTTTTTTCCTTCAATGGTGCTCATCATAGTTTACTGAGATTCGAGGTTTGCTATATGCCTTATATAGTTTAAAATAATGCACTGTTCTTTGTTGAGTTCTCGCCTAGCTTATAGTTTTTCTATTTTTGACATATGTGTACCGACTGAATAAGTATCTTTATTCACATTTTCTTCCCACTGGATAATGGTGGCTGCCTGAGTTCACGTCCGATCAGGATATATTTTGACCCCCGAGTTTGTTACGATCTGCTGTAATTTGATTGTAGTAGTGTACAAAACTACTCATAGTTCATTTCACTTATTGATAGTAGTGTCCTACAAAACTGCTTTATTGCGAAATTTGTTTGTTGCAATTTCTCTAACCCCTATATCTCTCTAACCCCCTTTCAAGACTACCCTCCTCCCCTCTTATCCCCTTTCTTTCTACATTTCTTTCTCCCCCCCCCTTTCTTTTTTTTTTATTTTATTTTATTTTATATTTCTTTATCAGGAATTACAGAGGGCTCAATCCCATTGCCATGGCCCCTTGTGTCGACGCCAGGAAGCCAGCTCTAAATTCTTTGATGCCATCATTTAAGTTCACATCCTTTAATGTGAATGGACTTAATTCGCCGAACAGACGTCATTGGCTTCTGAGTATGGCGAAGAAGCTAGATGCAGATGTCCTGTTCTTGCAGGAAACGCACTATAAGCAAGGTAACATTCCTAAATTGCCTAAATCACCTTATGACCAATGGTATTACTCTTGCCACTCTTCTTCTTCTTCAAAAGGAGTAGCAATAGCAATTAAACACACCCTACCATTTACCTGTAAACAACAGTTGAGAGATGCTGAGGGTAGATTTATCTTTATCAAAGGTGTGTTAGCGTCTAGACCTGTCACTTTCGCATCTATCTACACTCCAAATACTTCTCAAGCCCAATGGCTTTCTGCCACTTTGCAAACCCTTTCTCAATTTATGGAAGGTGATGTGGTACTCGGCGGAGATATAAATGTAACTTTAGATCCTTTATTGGATTCCTCCTCTGGGAAGTCGCATTTGTCATATAAGGTACTGGGTTGTATCCAAAAACAGTTACAAAGTCTGAACTTGATTGACTCATGGAGATCCCTGCACCCTACGGAGAAGGATTATTCTTTCTTCTCTTTCCCTCACCAGACGTACCAACGTTTGGACTATATTTTTTGTTCCAAGTCCTTGTTGCCTCTGGTGACACATTCTTCCATCTCATGCATTAGCGTCTCTGATCATGCCCCGATCTCGACTACTATACGACTCCCTGAAATGACACCGAGAGCCTGGAATTGGAGACTTAATGAAACATTGCTAAGCCACAGGGATGTCAGGGACTCTGTAGCAACAGCGTTAAGTGACTTTTTTGTTAGAAATGAAACTCCTGAGACCCCCCCTTCCTTATCCTGGGAAGCCCATAAATCCTTTGTTAGAAGACTTTTGATCGCTAAAGCCACAGCAAAAAAGAAAGAAAAACAACGGACAGTGGACTCCCTCTTGTCCCAAATTTATATACTAGAGAGGCTACATAAACGTTCGTCAGCTACAGCTTCACATGCTGATCTAATCGCACTGCGAGAAAAGTTGAAAGCGGTTCTGAACCAATCTTCGGCTAAACAACTCCTTTATTCTAAGGTGAAATTGTATTCACATGGAAATAAAGGAGGTAAGCTTATGTCAGCTATGCTAAAAAAGGAGAGAGCGAAATCCTATATAGCTTCTATAAGAAATTCTGCTGGATAGTTACTAGATAGTGATACTGAGAATATAGCTAAATCATTCCATTCTTATTACTCTGCCTTGTATAACTTGGGACAAGAGGAGTCTACGTTGCCCTTACAGGAAAAACAACACAAAATACAGGAGTTTTTAAGTCATTTAGCTCTTCCAAAATTGACAGAGGAAGAATGTTCCTCTCTTCTTTCCCCCATATCTGAAGAGGAAGTCTGGAAGACTATTCGTAGTTTTCCAGCAGGCAAAAGCCCCGGACCCGATGGGCTCCCGATTTTGTACTATACCACTTTTCAAGCTCAGCTTCTTCCCCCTCTTACTAGGTTTTGTAATGCCTTATTAGAAGGACGCCCCATGCAGAGACAAACACAGGAAGCCCATATAACTTTAATTCATAAAGAGGGCAGAGATCCAACGTCTTGTAGCAACTATAGACCTATATCTCTACTGAATAATGATTTGAAAATTTGGGCAAAGTTGCTTGCTTTGCGGTTGAGAGATGTCATGCCCAAACTCCTTCATTGCGAAGAGTCAGGTTTTGTAAAGGGTAGGGAGGGGAAGGACAATACTACCCGTCTTCTCCATGCCATAGATTTGGCCCAGTCCACTCGGTCTCCTTTAGTACTACTTGGAGTTGATGCGGAAAAAGCATTTGACCGAGTGGACTGGACCTATATGGAAGCCTCATTAAAGGCCTTTGGCTTTCCTTCACGACTTGTTACAGCTGTATTTACGTTATACTCCCAACCCCATGCCAGGATCAAAGTTAATGGTGCCCTCTCAGATTATTTTAACATATCCAACGGTACGAGGCAGGGTTGCCCCCTGTCCCCATCCCTATTCATACTAACGCTGGAGACAATGCTGCAAGCAGTAAGGCAACACCCTGATATTCATGGTTTCCATGCATATGGCAAAACAGTGTCGTCTGTAGCATTTGCAGACGATGTTCTGTTTCTAGTTTCAAATCCAGAAGTTGGTCTTCCAGTCCTCACTGATCTATTACATTATTATGGCTCTCTATCCAACTATAGGATCAATGTCTCTAAATCAGAGATACTGAACATCTCTTTGCCTCAAAGCGAAGCATCCGTATTAGAAGCCTCCTCTCCATATTTGTGGAATCGACAAACAATAAAATACTTAGGTGTTAACCTCCCTAGTTCTTTAGACTTGGTTTATGAAAAAAAACTATGTCCCTTTGCTTGCAGAGATCAAGCGTCTTCTCAAATCATATGACTTCCCGTACCTGTCCTGGCTAGGCAGGAGAAACCTTCTCCAAACGTACATCTTACCTAAGATACTTTACCTTATGCAGATGTTGCCTATATCTCCGCCGACATCCTACTTTCTCTCCTTGAAAAGAATGTTCACTGCTTTCATTTGGTCCCATAGGCCTCCGAGACTAGCTTATCAGACACTAGTTAGGAATAAATCTGATGGTGGCATTGCCGCCCCTGACGTGCTGAAATATTATAACGCCATTCAGTTAAACAGGTGGCTTTCTTATCTCTCCCCATTGAAAGATGATACATGTTCGACTTGGTCTAAAGGTGTACATGGCACAAATTTTCTTAGGTATTTATGGACTGTAGACGCAAATACCCTGAAAAAGCAAAATTTTGACCCTTTATTAAAAGGGCCATGCGAAACCTGGCTTCGACACAAGGTAGCTCTCTCTTCTCCCCCCTCCCCCTTAACGCCAGCTATTGTAATACCTTATATAGTTTTGCCACATGGGACACACAATATGGATTTCTGGAATTTGTTGGAGGGACTTACGCTTCGAGATTTGACAGAAAATGGAAAACCACTTTCTTTTCATAAGCTACAATCTTTATTGACGCCAAAACGTTTGAATTTTTTACACTATGCGCACTTCCAAATGATTATTCAGAAACTCACGTTGGACACTCCCTCTAAGAGGGCGCTAACACCATTTGAAACTATATTAAACTCTGCTGATCCCGTGAAACGTTCTATCTCGAAGTGTAAGTCCATTCTATACAATTCTAGCTCCCCTTCCAAACCTCTCTATATCTCCTCTTGGGAGAAAGAATTAAATGTTAAATTGACAGAGGAAGATACAGCTTTGATACTTAGAAACTCCAATGGTTTTTCTACATGCGTAAGGCAGCAAGAACTACATTTTAAAGTTCTTTCTCGTTGGTATAAAACACCAGAATGGCTTCGCCATAGGAAACTTTCTGACACTGATTTATGCTGGAGATGTAAAAAACAAACGGGATCCATGTTACATATCTGGTGGACATGTGACCTCATACAGGTTTACTGGAAAGATATTCAGTCCCAGATCAATCGCATTTTGAAGTCGAATTATGTGCTGACTCCAGAATTTGTTCTTTTGTCGAAGCCATTATCACCAGGCGTTAAATTGAAAGAAAATCTTTTGACTCATCTTGTAGAAGGAGCTAAACAATTGATACCGCTCTATTGGTTGAAATCTGACATTCCACCTGTAGCTTTGTGGCTCGAAAAAATGCATCAAATCGCTAGATTTGAAGAACTAATCAGTTGGAAAGAGAGATCCCATGACAAATATCTCAAAATTTGGGCACCCTGGTGGAAATCTCTTTCGCTATGATTTTGTTGGATATACTTATGCTGTCTTGATATATCCCCATTATGTCATCCTAAACCCTTTTCTTTACCTTCCTCTCTCTCCCCCCCCATCTCTCTTCCCCCCAGTTTATGTTTGGTGTGTGCTCATTGTTGGACACATCTTGACTTTATTGCTAGTTTTCCGATTCTTAACGTAATAAAGCAGACATGGACGCAACTAGGCTGTATATTGTCTTTATTGTTTTCTCATATCTACATGAAAACGACTTAGAGGTCTTATTCCATCTTTACCTTACATGGTTTTGTACGTAATTTCTTGTAACTATTTTGTTTGAATTGTTACTACTTATCTTGTACTGTTCATAAGAGATGTAAAATATATAAAAATTTCAATAAAATAAGACTTAAAAGAAAAGAAAATCAGGGTGGATTGAGCCTCTAACCAGCAGAGTTTGGGCAAATTCATGGTGGAGGGAGCCTCTAAACAGCCCAGTTTGGACGAATTCATGGTGGAGGGAGCCTCTAAACAGCTCAGTTTGGGCAAATTCATGGTGGAGGGAGCCTCTAAACAGCCCAGTTTGGACCAATTCATGGTGGAGGGAGCCTCTAAAAACCCCAGTTTGGACCAATTCATGGTGGAGGGAGCCTCTAAAAACCCCAGTTTGGACCAATTCATGATGGAGGGAGCCTCTAAAAACCCCAGTTTGGACCAATTCATGATGGAGGGAGCCTCTAAACAGCCCAGTTTGGGCAAATTCATGGTGGAGGGAGCCTCTAAAAACCCCAGTTTGGACCAATTCATGGTGGAGGGAGCCTCTAAACAGCCCAGTTTGGGCAAATTCATGGTGGAGGGAGCCTCTAAACAGCCCAGTTTGGGCAAATTCATGGTGGAGGGAGCCTCTAAAACCCCCAGTTTGGACCAATTCATGGTGGAGGGAGCCTCTAAAAACCCCAGCTTGGACCAATTCATGGTGGAGGGAGCCTCTAAAAACCCCAGTTTGGACCAATTCATGGTGGAGGGAGCCTCTAAACAGCTCAGTTTGGGCAAATTCATGGTGGAGGGAGCCTCTAAACAGCCCAGTTTGGGCAAATTCATGGTGGAGGGAGCCTCTAAAAACCCCAGTTTGGACCAATTCATGGTGGAGGGAGCCTCTAAAAACCCCAGTTTGGACCAATTCATGGTGGAGGGAGCCTCTAAAAACCCCAATTTGGACCAATTCATCGTGGTGGCGGGAGCCTCTAAAAACCCCAGTTTGGACCAATTCATGGTGGAGGGAGCCTCTAAACAGCCCAGTTTGGACCAATTCATGATGGAGGGAGCCTCTAACCAGCAGAGTTGGTGGAAATCAGGGTGGAGGGAGCCTCTAACCAGCCCAGTTTGGACCAATTCATGGTGGAGGGAGCCTCTAAAACCCCCAGTTTGGACCAATTCATGGTGGAGGGAGCCTCTAAAAACCCCAGTTTGGACCAATTCATGATGGAGGGAGCATCTAAACAGCCCAGTTTGGGCAAATTCATGGTGGAGGGAGCCTCTAAAAACCCCAGTTTGGACCAATTCATGGTGGAGGGAGCCTCTAAACAGCTCAGTTTGGGCAAATTCATGGTGGAGGGAGCCTCTAAACAGCCCAGTTTGGGCAAATTCATGGTGGAGGGAGCCTCTAAAAACCCCAGTTTGGACCAATTCATGGTGGAGGGAGCCTCTAAACAGCCCAGTTTGGACCAAATCATGGTGGAGGGAGCCTCTAACCAGCAGAGTTGGTGGAAATCAGGGTGGAGGGAGCCTCTAACCAGCCCAGTTTGGACCAATTCATGGTGGAGGGAGCCTCTAAAAACCCCAGTTTGGACCAATTCATGGTGGAGGGAGCCTCTAAACAGCTCAGTTTGGGCAAATTCATGGTGGAGGGAGCCTCTAAACAGCCCAGTTTGGGCAAATTCATGGTGGAGGGAGCCTCTAAAAACCCCAGTTTGGACCAATTCATGGTGGAGGGAGTCTCTAAAAACCCCAGTTTGGACCAATTCATGGTGGAGGGAGCCTCTAAACAGCCCAGTTTGGACCAATTCATGGTGGAGGGAGCCTCTAAAAACCCCAGTTTGGACCAATTCATGGTGGAGGGAGCCTCTAAAAACCCCAGTTTGGACCAATTCATGGTGGAGGGAGCCTCTAAAAACCCCAGTTTGGACCAATTCATGGTGGAGGGAGCCTCTAAAAACCCCAGTTTGGACCAATTCATGATGGAGGGAGCCTCTAAACAGCCCAGTTTGGGCAAATTCATGGTGGAGGGAGCCTCTAAAAACCCCAGTTTGGACCAATTCATGGTGGAGGGAGCCTCTAAACAGCCCAGTTTGGGCAAATTCATGGTGGAGGGAGCCTCTAAAAACCCCAGTTTGGACCAATTCATGGTGGAGGGAGCCTCTAAACAGCCCAGTTTGGACCAATTCATGGTGGAGGGAGCCTCTAAAAACCCCAGTTTGGACCAATTCATGGTGGAGGGAGCCTCTAAACAGCCCAGTTTGGACCAATTCATGGTGGAGGGAGCCTCTAACCAGCAGAGTTGGTGGAAATCAGGGTGGAGGGAGCCTCTAACCAGCAGAGTTGTGGGAAAGCAGGGTGGAGGGAGCCTCTAACCAGCAGAGTTGGTGGAAATCAGGGTGGAGGGAGCCTCTAACCAGCAGAGTTGTGGGAAAGCAGGGTGGAGGGAGCCTCTAACCAGCAGAGTTGTGGGAAAGCAGGGTGGAGGGAGCCTCTAACCAGCAGAGTTGTGGGAAAGCAGGGTGGAGGGAGCCTCTAACCAGCAGAGTTGGTGGAAATCAGGGTGGAGGGAGCCTCTAACCAGCAGAGTTGGGGGAAATCAGGGTGGAGGGAGCCTAGTATTAGCAGAATTGTGCAACGCTTATGGTGGATGAGTATGAGGATGCGGAGGAATTGGAGAGGTTGAGTACAGACATGGAGTTTCATGTTGGGGTGCTTTACACAGGTGGGCACAAAAATGAAGGCTCTATCCAGTGGTGGTTCATTTTTATCAAAGTGAGCCGGTCGGCACTCTCAGCTGACAGACGGGTGCGCTTGTCAGTGATGATGCCACCGGCTGCACTGAACACCCTCTCAGATAGGACGCTGGCGGCAGGACAGGACAGCACCTCCAAGGCATATAGGGCAAGTTCAAGCCACAGGTCCAACTTTGACACCCAATACGTGTAGGGCGCAGAGGGGTCGGAGAGGACAGGGCTGTGGTCGGAAAGGTATTCCCGCAACATGCGCCTATACTTCTCACGCCTGGTGACACTAGGACCCTCCGTGGCGGCACTTTGGCGAGGGGGTGCCATCAAGGTGTCCCAGACCTTAGACAGTGTGCCCCTCGTTTGTGTGGACCTGTGAGAACTTGGTTGCCTACTGGAGGAACTGCCCTCCCTGCCGCCAACGTCACATGCTGGAAACATCTCCATCATATTCTGCACCAATTGCCTGTGGCAAGCATTGATGCGATTGGCCCTCCCCTCTACCGGAATAAAAGACGAGATGTTGTTTTTATACCGGGGGTCAAGGATAGCAAAGATCCAGTACTGGTTGTCCTCCATGATTTTGACAATACGCTTGTCGGTTGTAAAGCACCCCAACATGAACTCAGCCATGTCTGCCACAGTGTTAGTTGGCATGACTCCTCTGGCCCCACCGGAAAGTTCAATCTCCATTTCCTCCTCATCCTCCATGTCTACCCATCCGCGCTGCAACAATGGGACGATTCGAGGTTGCCCGGAAGCCTCCTGTATCACCATCACATCATCGGACAACTCTTCTTCCTCCTCCTCCTCCTCCTCCATTAAACGCAGTGAAGCGGACAGATGTGTGGACCTACTCTCCAGCTGTGACGGATCGGATGCTATCCCTGACTCCTCTGTGTGATCTGAGTTATCCCTGATGTCAATCAGGGATTCTCTCAGAACACACAAGAGCGGGATTGTAAGGCTCACCATCGCATCCTCAGAGCTCACCCTCCTTGTGGACTCCTCAAAGACCCGTAGGATGTCACAAAGGTCTCTCATCCATGGCCACTCATGGATGAGAAACTGAGGCAGCTGACTTTGTGGCACCCTAGGGTTTTGTAGCTGGTATTCCATCAAAGGTCTCTGCTGCTCAACCACTCTATTCAACATCTGAAACGTTGAGTTCCAGCGTGTGGGGACGTCGCACAAAAGCCGGTGTTGTGGCACATGCAGGCGTTGCTGGAGAGATTTTAAGCTAGCAGCGGCTACTGTCGACTTGCGAAAGTGGGCGCACATGCACCGCACTTTCACCAGTAGCTCTGGAACATTGGGGTAGCTCTTTAGGAAACGTTGCACCACTAGGTTGAAGACGTGGGCCAGGCATGGAACATGTTGGAGTCCGGCAAGCTCCAGAGCTGCTACCAGGTTCCGGCCGTTATCACAAACGACCATGCCTGGGCCCAGGTGCAGCGGCTCAAACCATATTGCCGTCTCATCGAGGAGGGCATCCCTCACCTCAGAGGCAGTGTGCTGTCTGTCCCCCAAGCTGATCAGCTTCAGCACAGCCTGCTGACGTCTACCAACGCCAGTGCTGCAACGTTTCCAACTCGTAGCTGGGGTCAATCTAACAGCGGAGGAGGAGGCGGTGGCGGAGGAGGAGGCGGTGGCGGAGGAGGAGGCGGTAGAGGAGGAGGAGGAGGGGGGTGTTCTTCTCGTGTCCCTGCCAGGAATGTTAGGCGGGGAGACGAGGTACACCGGGCCAGTTTGGGAAGCAGTCCCAGCCTCAACTACATTCACCCAGTGTGCCGTCAGTGAAATGTAGCGTCCCTGTCCGCATGCACTTGTCCACGCGTCGGTGGTCAAGTGGACCTTTGTGCAAAGCGCGGAACTAAGGGCCCGCCTGATGTTGAGTGACACGTGCTGGTGCAAGGCGGGGACGGCACACCGGGAGAAGTAGTGACGGCTAGGGACGGCATAGCGAGGTGCCGCAGTTGCCATCAGGTCCAGGAAGGCGGGAGTTTCAACAAGCCGGAACGCCAACATCTCCTGGGCCAGCAGTTTAGCGATGTTGGCGTTCAAGGCTTGCGCGTGTGGGTGGTTAGCAGTGTATTTCTGCCGCCGCTCCAATGTCTGAGAGATGGTGGGTTGTTGTAAAGAAGCGCCTGATGGTGCCTTTGATGGTGCAGGAGAAGGAGATAAGACAGGAACAGGGGAGGATGAGGGAGAAGTCAACAAAGTGGCGGAGGCAGATGAAGTGGTGTCCTGGCTCGTCCTCTGGAGTGCATCGCCAGCACAGTCAGCAGTGGCAGTGGCAGAGGCAGAGGCAGTGGCAGAGGCAGTGGCAGTGGCGTGAACGGCAGGCGGCCTTTGTCCTGCCGTTGCTGCCTGCCACTGATTCCAGTGCTTGGATTCCAAATGACGGCGCATTGAAGTGGTGGACAGGTTGCTCTTCTCAGAGCCCCTAATCAATTTCGAGAGGCAAATTGTGCAGACAACACTATATCTGTCCTCGGCGCATTCCTTGAAAAAACTCCACACCTTCGAGAAACGTGCCCTCGAGGTGGGAGTTTTTCGGGGCTGGGTACGAACTGGAACATCTTGGGAGATTCCGGGTGTGGCCTGGCTTCGCCTAAGCTGCTGACCTCTGCCTCTGCCTCTAGCTACCCTTTTTGGTGCTGCACTTGCCTCAACATCCACACTACTTTCCCCGCTTGACATCCCCCCTGTCCAGGTCGGGTCAGTGTCCTCATCATCCACCACTTCCTCTTCCAACTCCTGTCTCATCTCCTCCTCCCGCACAATGCGCCGGTCAACTGGATGCCCTGACGGCAACTGCGTCACATCATCGTCGATGAGGGTGGGTTGCTGGTCATCCACCACCAAATCGAACAGAGATGGAGGAGACTCTAGTGTTTGAGCATCTGGACACAGATGCTCCTCTGTTAGGTTCGTGGAATCGTGACGTGGAGAGGCAGGTTGAGGGACAATGAAAGGAGCGGAGAACAGCTCTGGGGAGCAGGGACAGTTGGGGTTATTGTTCTGTGAAGCTTGGGAATTTTGGGAGGAAGGAGGACAAGACTGTTGGGTAATAAGAGGAGAGGAGGCAGAGTCTGACTGGCTGCTGGACAATGTGCTGTAAGCGTTCTCTGACAGCCATTGCAAGACCTGTTCCTGGTTCTCGGGCCTACTAAGGTTTGTACCCTGCAGTTTAGTTAATGTGGCAAGCAACCCTGGCACTGTGGAGTGGCGTAATGCTTGCTGCCCCACAGGAGTAGGCACGGGACGCCCTGTGGCTTCACTGCTACCTTGCTCCCCAGAACCATTCCCCCGACCTCGCCCACGGCCTCGTCCACGTCCCTTTCCGGGAGCCTTGCGCATTTTGAATTCCCAGTTAGAAATTGGCACTATATACCAGTAGCAAAAATTGTGGGTGCACGTAACCCCAATATATTCTTTGAATTCCCAGTCAGACAATGGCACTGTATACCAGTAGTAAAAATTGTGGGTGCACGTAACCCCAATATATTCTTTGAATTCCCAGTCAGACAATGGCACTATATGGCAGTAGCAAGAAATGAGGGTATTTGTAACCCCAATATATTCTTTGAATTCCCAGTCAGAAACTGGCACTGTATACCAGTAGTAAAAATTGTGGGTGCACGTAACCCCAATATATTCTTTGAATTCCCAGTCAGACAATGGCACTATATGGCAGTAGCAAGAAATGAGGGTATTTGTAACCCCAATATATTCTTTGAATTCCCAGTCAGAAACTGGCACTGTATACCAGTAGTAAAAATTGTGGGTGCACGTAACCCCAATATATTCTTTGAATTCCCAGTGAGACAATGGCACTATATGGCAGTAGCAAAAATAGTGGGTGTATATAGCCCCAATTCTATTGCTAGGGGACTTGCAGGGTATTTCTGGGGTGAAGGTGGGGGGGCACACCGTTGGAACGGGTATCGGGGGTATATATCGGGTATACGGGAATACACTGACAGTGTATTCCATTCAGGATCCTGGGAAAGCTGGGTTGCGGCGATTGAGCCCGTCAGTGCCACGTTACACTGACAAGCTTCTCCCTGGAATTTAGCTCTTATAAGAGCTGTTGGTTGTCTTCTCCTTCCTATCCTAGCCTGTCCCTGCCTACCCAGAATCTAAGCCCTAGCTAGCTGGCCGGAAACCTCCGTCCCCGGTGAATTGCAAGCTCAGAATGACGCGAACCTGGGCGGCGCTGTTCTTTTAAATTAGAGGTCACATGTTTTCGGCAGCCAATGGGTTTTGCCTACTTTTCTCAACGTCACCGGTGTCGTAGTTCCTGTCCCACCTACCCTGCGCTGTTATTGGAGCAAAAAAGGCGCCAGGGAAGGTGGGAGGGGAATCGAGTAATGGCGCACTTTACCACGCGGTGTTCGATTCGATTCGAACATGCCGAACAGCCTAATATCCGATCGAACATGAGTTCGATAGAACACTGTTCGCTCATCTCTAATAATCACCACTTTGTTGGAAACCATTAGAGATGAGCGAACAGTAAAATGTTCGAGGTTCGATATTCGTTTCGAGTAGCCCCTCAATATTCGACTACTCGAATCGAATATCGAACCCTATTATAGTCTATGGGGGGGAAATGCTTGTTTCAGGGGTAGGCAACATTCGATCAAATTATACTTACCAAGTCCACGAGTGAGGGTCGGGCTGGATACTCCGAGAAGTCTTCTCCGTGCATCTTCCCCGCGGCGTCTTCCGGCTCTGAATTCACTCTGCCAGGCATTGGGCCGACTGCGACTGAGACGACTGCACATGTCTGCACTACAAGCAGACATGCGCAGTCGGCTCTGCCCAGGCCCGATGCCTGGCAGAGTGAATGAAGAGCCGGAAGACGCCGCGGGGAAGCTGCACGGAGAAGACTTCTAAAGGTAGGAGAAGAACCAGCGTTGATTGGCTGACTGTATAGCATTCAGCCAATCAATGCTGGTTCTGCATCGAACTTTTCCATTCGAATAGCGAGTGGTACTCGATCGAGTACGAGTATTTCGAATACCGTAGTATTCGATTAAATACCTACTCAATCGAGTACTACTCGCTCATCTCTAGATACCATCATCTAGTAGCGATCTCTTCCTTGATTATCTTACAGAACTGCAACAATTCATTAGTTTAACGCCAATGTGTTGTGTTTAAGCTGTAGATTTCTTGGAGGTGCCTGTCTGTTCTTCAGACCGTTTCCTGACATCCTCCTCTATTCCTGTTTCTGTCCAAAGTATTGCCTTTCTCTGGTTGTTTTGATCACACCATTCCTGGTTTACTTTCCGAGCTTTTGCACCAGAAAAACCCACAAGATGGCAAAGAATGAAGAGCAGGTCCCAGCTAGTCTAACGATGATGGCCATGACTCACCTGGACTCACTGATTTCTCTCTTCTAAGACCCTACGTTGCGGAAATGCAGCTTTTTTATTGTAGATTATGCTGTGTGTTTTGAGCCAAAGCCCAGATTGGGAATTGGAGATACCTAGGAAGCTCTTATACTTCTAACCTCTGCTCAATCCACTTCTGGCTCTGGCTTGAAAAAATACTGCAAAATTTGCAACAAAAAAAGCTACGTTTCCTCCCAATATGAATTTGCATTGAAGCTGGTTCATGTAAAACTGAATTTTATGTTGCATTTCGGGCTCCAGTTGTGAAAGGACAGGAGTTTCTAATACAGTGGCCTTTCGTGGTCTAGGCGTATATTTATTGCTGTACATGTTTTATGTCTATTTATCTAAACCTTCAAACCAGCTTACAAAGAGCCGGGATAGTTAGGAGTTTTCCATAAATCTCTGTCTTGGTCAAACTCAACAGTTTTGGGGTTCACCACCTACAAATCATTATTGATGAAAGTGTCATGACTGAGGCCAAGTCACAGGTCTTAGCAGCCCACCCATATAGAGGACTGAAGATGCCCATGAAGCACTTAATTTCGTAAGGAAAGCTCAGAGAATGTGAATCCGACTGTTCATGATATTTCCACAAGGTTCGCCCCTCTCTAGGGCTGAGCAATCGGGATTGGGAAAGATCGGATCCTGATGGGCAATCGAGCAAATTTCACGATCGGGATTGGAATTGGATGGAAAATGATCGAAAATCGGATTTTAAAAATGATCCTGAAATCTCAAGATCGGCTCAACCCCAGTGTACATACATTACATTACTAGGGTTGAGCGATCGGGAAAGATTGGATCCCAATTGGCGATCGAGCAGATTTTGGGATCAGATGGAAAATGATCGAAAATCAGATTTTAAAAACGATCCTGAAATCTCAAAATCGACTCAACCCTACTCCTCTCCACTTCCTAAATTTCAGAATTTCCGATGATCTGTCGTCTCGTTACCCCAGGATGTTCCTGTAGAAGTCTCAGCATTCGATAATCATTTCACCCCGGCTTTATCCCTGACATTTTGTAGCTCGTCTAGAAATATCTACATTGTGTGATTTATACAAATGAGTTCATTTACACCCATCGCGGCTCCATAAAAATCAGTACGTTCCATTTTGGATCCAATCATACCACGCTTTGCATGCATCATTACCCTTTCACACTTAACTACAGAATCTAATCATGCAACAGCAAAAAAAAAATAGTCAAGAATTGGCAGAACATGGCGCGGCACCCCGCTAAACCCTCGCCGATGAGTCTCGCCGCGCAAGAGCTTCTCCCAGATTTATATAGTAGCGGAGTGCCCACACAGGAGATCCATCAGACGAACTTTACTTCAACTTAATATCTAGTTACTAAGATTAATGACGAGATGTTGGGCAGCGATTGGTCTATAACTTCTGTAAATTGAAGAAAATGCATTTTACATTATGAACTCTAAATTTCCCTTTCAAACATGATTTGTAGGACGAAGAGATTAAATGTAACAGAAAATGCTGAAATATATTCCGCCGCTTGACAAGCATTCTTATCTGTGATATTAGCCGGATAGATCCCTGGCATTCATTCCTCTGTTTTATGACTAGTAAATGCCTGAGCTGTGCCGGATGTGTTGTCACGTTCCCGCCGTCGAATTTAGGTTATTATGGGAAAAGCGGGACTGTAAAAAACACAATATCACTAGAGCTCGCTGCTTTATTGTCCTCTCGGCAACCTGGTTAGAGATTGGAATATTTATTGTTCTGGTTGGTTTATGACAAGGGCTATGGGAAATACAGGTATTTATTAACCCTTTGTGGGCGACAACCCCTAGCCACATAGCCTTAGAGGTATAGAATGGGATATTTTATTGGCTCAAGCTCTGGGTGATCCCGACTGGCCGCGTATTTTATGGTTACCCATTCGTTGTCCGTACTGGGCTCATCTCTAAGGATTTTACACAGTAGTTTAATTCATAGGACTTTTACGGTTCTTGGGATTAGAGAAGAGTGAACTAGATTCAATGCAAATTTTTCAAAAATTTGCGGTTTAGTTGAAACCAAAATTTTTGAGGTGAGGTCAACCACAAATCATTATGCTCTGGTGTCTCTCATAGTATAATAATCAAAGACTTAGGCTGAGTTCACATGAAATCAATGGGAGCCGGTCAGATCTTCTTTCCGGGAGCCGGTACAAACGGACATGCTCATTCTTCAGGCGGAGTCGCCTCGCGAGTCCACCTGAAGACACTCCTCCACCCGACTAGGTCCATTCATTTGGGCCTAATCCAGAGCAGAGTGCGCGACTGGATGCCGGTGCACTGTACCAACATCCCAGCTACCCGTATTTTAGACCGGATCCTGAGGCGGCTTCCACCTCAGGTTCCGAACCAAAAAACCCCGTGTGAACCCGGCCTAAGGGAAGGTGAGGTCTTCTTTCCTTGGCGTTCCTGGCATTTCCAATCTCCTTTGGGTCTCATCTCAGGAAAGGTGTGTTTTTTTTAAAAAAAAAAAAATCTGCATTTTCCCTGGGTCTCCAATTATTATACTCAGGAGTCTAAAAGGTCCAAGAGAATAATCACGGTTTGGTGGAAAATACCACAAATTTTGGGTTTGGTTAGAAAAAAAAATTGCTAAAATTTGGACTGGTTTGCTCACCTCTACTAATGATTTTACAGTTTATAATATCTATAATGGTTTCTGCAGTGGTTGGTGTAAGGACCCTAGCAGATGGCTGTGGCCTGGCCGATGGCCATGACTGAATGGTACAGCCAGGGCACAGGCGGCAGACAGGAGTCATCTGTGTGTCACCCATGCACAGGCCAGGCTTCCGTGGCTCCATTCATTCAATGAATGGAGCCATGCAAAACCAGACAGGAATAAGACCTGTTCTCAGTTTTGCGGACCGGACTGTCAGCCCACGCACGGAATGGTGTAATACATGGTCAGGTGTGTGGGCTTATACAAATAATAGATACTAGCCCACGGCCATCTGCAAGGGGGCCTAAGGTTTATTTGCATTTTATATTATGTTTTGGGCTTGAGTCATTTTCAAAATGCCATGTAGGAGCCATTTACTGGAGCAGAAACATATCTTGGTAGCCACTTATCTGGCAAAGTGGCCAGACTGTCTTGGTCCTTCAGTGAACCCTGGGTGTTCTCTCCATAACATCTCCTTTTCCTCATTTACATCAATCCCAGCCCCTCCTCTCCCTTCCCCTCCCCATTCCTCTCCCTCCCCCCCCATTCCTCTCCCTCCCCCCGTTCCTCTCCCTTCCCCTCCCCATTCCTCTCCCTTCCCCTCCCTTCCCCCCATTCCTCTCCCTTCCCCTCCCCATTCCTCTCCCTCCCCCCATTCCTCTCCCTCCCCCCCATTCCTCTCCCTTCCCCTCCCCATTCCTCTCCCTTCCTCCCATTCATCTCCCTTCCCCTCCCCATTCCTCTCCCTTCTCCCCATTCCTCTCCCTTCCCCTCCCCATTCCTCTCCCTCCCCCCATTCCTCTCCCTCCCCCCCATTCCTCTCCCTTCCCCTCCCCATTCCTCTCCCTTCCTCCCATTCATCTCCCTTCCCCTCCCCATTCCTCTCCCTTCCCCCCATTCCTCTCCCTTCCCCTCCCCATTCCTCTCCCTCCCCCCATTCCTCTCCCTCCCCCCCATTCCCCTCCTTCCCCTCCCCATTCCTCTCCCTTCCCCCCATTCATCTCCCTTCCCCTCCCCATTCCTCTCCCTTCTCCCCCCCATTCCTCTCCCCTTACTTCTTCCAACACAAGATTGCAGACCAGACCACTAACTACACCAATAATATAGCATGACCATGAATAAAACCAGCAGATCTGCCACCAGACCCAAACCATAGCAAACCTCACTTTCGGTGACCCCCTTTAATGTTAAAGGACTAAACTCACCTAACAAAAGTCATTGGACACTGCAACTTGCCAATCGTCTACACACAGACGTGTTAATGCTCCAAGAAGCCCATTATCGGAGCGAGAAGATCCCTACACCCCTCACTCCTCATTTACACAGTGGCATTATTCTTGCGACACATCCTCAGCTACGAAGGGAGTGGCTATTGCATTTAAAGACACCATCCCTTTCGTGTTTACAAATCCGATTACTTTTGCAACCTTTTACTCCCCCGACCAGAAACAAACTCGATGGCTGACCGGTGCCTTAAAAGATTTATCCTCATTCGCTGAAGGCGAACTCGTTATTGGAGGTGATTTAAACGTAGCGCTTGACCCGATCTTAGACACTTCATCGGGTAAATCTGCCATATCACGGACAACTTTAAGACAAATACATACTGCTCTATAAGACTTACGTCTTTTAGATACTTGGAGACTCTATAGACCAAAAGGGAAAGATTTTACTTTCTTCTCCCCTCCTCACCAGTCCTATCGGAGGCCGGACTATAGTCTTAGCACCAAATATCTAGCTCAAACAGTAACTGAGTAGAAAATAGGCTGCATAAGTATATCCGACCACGCGCCGGTTACAACAACTTTCAACATCCAAAACTTACCACCCAGATGGTGGTTTTGGCGCTTAAACGAAGCTTTACTGGATAAAAAACAGATAGTAGACTCAATAGCAGCTGAACTCTGGGCCTTTATCCAAATCAATGACACCCCGGAAATATCTTCCAGATCTCAGAAAACGTTCATACGAGGCATGAAGAAAGAAAGCCAAAAAGAAGTCGACTCATTACTCTCCCAATTGTCGCCTTGGAGAGAACGCACAAATTTAAAATGTATCAAACCACCCGTACGGAACTCACTACCCTTAGGGAAAAACTCAAAACTGTCCTAAACGACTCAGCCAGAAAGCAGATACTTTTTTCCAAACTCCGCCTGTACACCCATGGCAATAAAGGGGGGAAACTTATGTCCCGATTGATCAAAAAAGAAAAGGCCAAATCGTTTAGTGAAGCGATCAAACACCCAAGGGGATTGGTCGACACAGAGTCAAAAGAAATAGCCAAATCCTTCCATGACTTTTATACTTATCTCTATAACCTCTCTTCAAACACAGACCCGATCCAAACAGATCAGATACAGGAACAAAATTGATAGATTTCTAAGTGCAATTTCTATACCCAAAATTTCCGCCTCAACCCAACAATTATTCCTACAACCAGTAACTGCAGAAGAAGTTAAGGCCACTCTTTTCCACATGGTAAATGCCCAGGTCCAGACGGACTTTCGCTCATCTACTGTAAAAAATTCCAAGATCAACTCCTTCCCTATCTAACGAAGTTTTGCAATTCACTACTAATGGGTTCTCCCATGCAACGTCAAACTCAGGAAGTGTATATAACTTTAATACACAAGGAGGGAAGAGAGCCACTTTTATGTAGCAGCTACTGCCCTAATTCACTCCTGAAGTTTAGATTAGAACATTTACTAAAGTTACTGGCATTGAGACTTATAGATGTAATTCCAGTGATCATTTGTGAAGTTGGCTTCATTAAATCTGGAGAAGGGAAGGAAAATACCACTCGCCTCTTACATGCTCTAGCCCTAGCTAATACCCACAAAAAACCACTCATCCTACCCAGTGTCGATACTGGAAAAGCATTCGATGGGGTTAGTTGGAATTTTATGGAGGCCTCTATGAAAGCTTTCCATTTCCCCCCCAATTCATCTCTGCTCTCCTATCCCTTTATTCCCAACCACATGCTCGCTTAAAAAGTAATGGGTCCCTACTTCAATATAACGAACGGCACAAGTCAGGGCTGCCCCCTTTCCCCAACCCTCTTCATCTTGACCTTAGAGATGCTCTTACTAACAGTCAGGCAGAATCTTTCTATTGAGGGATTTGAACTTAAAGGTGTCAAAACTCAAGCCTTAGCCTTGGCGGATACATCCTTTGTCTTATCACCAACCCTGAAGAAGGTCTACCCATGTTATCTGAAATCGTACAAGAGTACGGCGACAAATCAGACTATAAAATGAATGCCTCAAAGTCAGAAGTACTTAATATACCGCTATCCCGAACAAGAGTCGCAAAACTAAGCGAGTCTTCCCCCTTGAGCTGGAAAAAAACTCAATAAAATATCTGGGAGTACAAATCACTTCGGACATTGCTCAGATAGATGAAAAAAACTTCTCCCCCCCCCCCCATCAGAGAAGTCAAGACTAGGGTTGAGTCGATCTTGAGATTTCAAGATCGATTTTAAAATCCAATTTCTGATCATTTTCCAGCCGATCTCAATCGTGAAATTTACTCGATCGCTGATCGAAATCCGATCTTTTCCGATCCCGATCGCTCAACCCTAGTCAAGACACTTCTCTCCGATTATAGCTTACTGTTTATCTTATGGATGGGTAGGAGGAACACCGTACAGATATATGTAGTCCCCAGAATCCTTTATGTCCTACAAAGGTTGCCCATCTCTATCCCCAAAAGTTTTTTCACATCAATCAGAAAGCAATTCTCTGAGGACTATCTTCATACATGGTCCCCCTGGTGGTCTTACTGTAATTTATCCTAAACATTATTACTGACATCACAACCTTTCCCTTCCCCCTCCCCCCCCAACAGACCATCTCTTTTCCCAAATGTCCATATTACCCCTCAGTACAAGTGACAGAAGCTACTAAATCAGATGTGCTTAAGCTGAGGCTCAGGCTTATCCGTACACTACTGTCTCCTTAAGTTTATACACCTGTTACTGACTCTATCACTATTCTTATTATAATTGCTTCACGTACCTTACTATTTTCTTAACCCCCAGGTCATGGACTTTATCTTTTTGAGTTTCCCGGACTCTTCTCTCTGGAGATCTTTTTCGACGTTATGTACATTCTATAATGTTTTCTTATTGTATTCTCATTAAGATCTTTATCTAAGACCAATGGATATATCTTCACTGGTAAACCCGTTGTTTATCTGTTGCAAAATGTTGTAAAAAATCCAATAAAATTAGAATTAAAAAAAAAATAAAAATAAATAAATTTGACAACATGCTGCAAAGTGATATCACACCACAATAGTCAAGGTAACGCTTGCTACATGAAGTCGTCTTTGTTTCTAAAGTCTTAAATGATCTGCCTTCTCATGTATTGTTGTGACAACTACTGGTGGCAGCCATTACAGTTTCCATATGGCATATGCCTGTCATAGAGGGAGTCTGGACATCAGAACCGGAGCAGAATGCTGGTGCCCGCTTGGCCCGTCCATGTAATATATGGGCACCAGGGTTTGACTGTAACTCACTTTTTTCTGTAGTGGTCATGGAGAAGCTCAATCTGAAATTTCTATAACTGACCCATTATCAGGTCAATGTTAAGGAGATACCACATCTTTAATAACAAGTTCCTTGTTGTCTTGGCTCTAGAGTTGGTTTTCCCATCTGACATCAGTTTACTGTTTTCTTTTTCAGAAGAAGCGGCTCTTCGAGAAGACTTGGTTGAGAACACTTCTGTATTCCTTTAAAGTAAAGCAGAATTTTGTTTCATTATCTGTCTCCCTCATTGGAGATGTATCCGGCACCGCCGTCCTCTTTGTTATTCTGCTCGTCAATAATTCCGTTGTGGTGAAGTTGAAAATATGACAGCTGTGCACAACCTTTACTAGAAATTCTCTCTATTGATCCGGGGAAAGGGAATATAACAAATTCTAATGAGGAAAAGAATCTGAGCCAGAGGAAATAAAATTGTGGATGACCCCTAAAGTTTTCTAAAGCGGATGTGTCCGGAAACCAGATGATATTTCAGGATGTGTCATTGCTCTGTTGTTCTTCAAAGTTTCTGCAAATAAAGCTTAATCAATGCGCAGAAACAAAGAAACCTCGAAGATTGACGGCAGAAAAAGACGCCATGCCCATCTAGTCTGGTCTTGTATGACTTGTTTTTAGGATAGACGTGTTTAGTTCAGCCGTCCTTACATTTACTTATTGTAGATTTCCCAACCTCATCGGCGGGAAGTTTGTTCCAAGTGTAATCATATTTCCTGACATTGATCTCGGAATTGTGTTAGTTTATATTTTTTATTGTATTGTATCTCTTGTATTGTATTGTATCTCTTTCTACTGAGCCTTATGTATACAATTTATGTATTTCTCTTCCTTATATATTGCCATTGTGAAGGTTATAATCATGTGATGTATGAGAAACATTGTTATCCTTAAAAGCTGAATGCTAGATATAGCTGCTTATGCTTGAAACTGGTATAATGTTATATGATAAGATGGCGCCTGTGTCCAGGATGGGTGCAAGAAAATCAAATGCTTGGCTTGCAGCCAGAAGACAGCTCCCCAAGGTCACCACGCAGGACCGGGAGTAGCCGGATATATATGGAACTGCTTAAACTTTTTCTGTTTGATTTAGATGTATCATACCAATCAGGAATGAAGATGAAAACTTACATTGTTGTTATATCCCTTCCTCTAGAGTTCCAGTCACCTTAGACTCCGCTTCCTCCAGCAGAACCAGCGTTGATTGGCCAAATGCCTCTGTATGGCATTCGGCCAATCAACACTGGTCAATGCATTCCTATGGGAAAAAGTCAGCTCGCATATATCGCAAGCAGACAGGGATCCCGACCAGATAAAGCCCCAAAGAGCTGTGTGAGTAACATTCCCCCCTAAATAAAGGTAATCCCTAGCTAACCCTGCCTGTACATCTGTCCCTGTCTCACAGTCACATAGTTCACAGTCTCATATGAACCAGATATTAAATCCACCATTCGTATAAATTGGAGGTCACCTGATTTAGCCAGCCAATTACTTTTTCCGATTTTTTTTTCAATTGTCGTAGTTCCTGTCCCACCTCCCCTGCACAGTTATTGGTGCAAAAAAAAAAACACCAGGGAAGGTGGGAGGAGATACAAATTTTTAGTGAGTTTGCCATGTGGTGTTCAACTGGAATCGAACATCTCGAACAGCCTGATATTCGATTGAACATGTACTCGATTGACCGCTGTTCGCTCATCTCTATTCTTTATCGCTAACAGATATGAAGTCACTTACTAAGAAGTAGAAAACGGGCAGATCTATGACAGGAAACAGGTAGAACCTACTGAAGCTTTGGCTAAGACTAGAGGAGCGACAAAAAATAAGTAGAATTGTTTCTTTGGTTGTAAATTGAAAAATGACAGGAAACAATTAGAATTACAATGTATCTTTGTCTCAATCAGTAAAAAAAAAAGCAGCAACATTTTTTTTTCTATAAAATCTAATCAATTGTGGTTTCTAATTCCATATCTAGACAGGTAACATTGTATATGCGGAGGCCGACCTTGCCCGGACACTGAATACCTGGTGGTAAAATTATTGAACAATTCTTCTCCATGAAATAAGGATGGACCATTTTATTCCCACTGTTCGGCAGAAGGCTCGCACATTACAGCTTAATCTCCCTGTGTACACTTGAGAGGCCGGTGCTGCTGTGTAATGACTTTCCAACTGGGAGGCTCGAGATGTTTATTTTTGAGAAGGTGAGAAAGATAAGAGGAGGCTCAGTGGTGACCGAGCCGGAGGATGGCTAAATGTCTGATTTAAGTTAAATGGAAAGATTTTACTTAAGTCCAAAAATAAAAATTAACTCTTCAACAATCACTTACAGTGTCTTGTATTCAACATTGGTAAAGAGATTGACATTTGTTTATATATTGATGTATCTACTCACTCATAAGCAAAGCTCTATAAAGATATGTGTGAAATACAAAGTGGAACTGCTGTGTTACATATATATCTTATACATCCAGTACTATACTCCAGAGCTGCGCTCACTATTCTGCTGGTACAATCACTGTGTACATACATTACATTACTTATCCTGTATTTTACTCCAGAGCTGCACTCACTATTCTGCTGGTACAGTCACTGTGTACATACATTACATTACTTATCCTGTATTTTACTCCAGAGCTGCACTCACTATTCTGCTGGTGCAGTCACTGTGTACATACATTACATTACTTATCCTGTATTATACCCCAGAGCTGCGCTCACTATTCTGCTGGTACAGTCACTGTGTACATACATTACATTACTTATCCTGTATTATACTCCAGAGCTGCGCTCACTATTCTGCTGGTACAGTCACTGTGTACATACATTACATTACCTATCCTGTATTATACTCCAGAGCTGTGCTCACTATTCTGCTGGTACAGTCACTGTGTACATACATTACATTACTTATCCTGTATTTTACTCCAGAGCTGCGCTCACTATTCTGCTGGTACAGTCACTGTGTACATACATTACATTACTTATCCGGTATTATACTCCAGAGCTGCACTCACTATTCTGCTGGTGCAGTCACTGTGTACATACATTACATTACTTATCCTGTATTATACTGCAGAGCTGCGCTCACTATTCTGCTGGTACAGGCACTGTGTACATACATTACATTACTTATCCTGTATTATACTCCAGAGCTGCGCTCACTATTCTGCTGGTACATTCACTGTGTACATACATTACATTACTTATCCTGTATTATACTCCAGAGCTGCGCTCACTATACTGCTGGTGCAGTCACTGTGTACATACATTACATTACTTATCCTGTATTATACTCCAGAGCTGTGCTCACTATTCTGCTGGTACGGTCACTGTTTACATACATTACATTACTTATCCGGTATTATACTCCAGAGCTGCACTCACTATTCTGCTGGTGCAGTCACTGTGTACATACATTACATTACTTATCCTGTATTATACTCCAGAGCTGCGCTCACTATTCTGCTGGTACAGTCACTGTGTACATACATTACATTACTTATCCTGTATTATACTCCAGAGCTGCGCTCACTATTCTGCTGGTACAGTCACTGTGTACATACATTACATTACTTATCCTGTATTATACTCCAGAGCTGCGCTCACTATTCTGCTGGTACAGTCACTGTGTACATACATTACATTACTTATCCTGTATTATACTCCAGAGCTGTGCTCACTATTCTGCTGGTACAGTCACTGTGTACATACATTACATTACTTATCCTGTATTATACTCCAGAGCTGCGCTCACTATTCTGCTGGTACAGTCACTGTGTACATACATTACATTACTTATCCTGTATTATACTCCAGAGCTGCACTCACTATTCTGCTGGTGCAGTCACTGTGTACATACATTACATTACTTATCCTGTATTATACTCCAGAGCTGCGCTCACTATTCTGCTGGTACGGTCACTGTTTACAGGGTGGGCTCCAGGTTTTTATGGGCCCTTGGGCGACAGAGCCTCAGTGGGCCCCCTTGTGGAGGAGGGGGGGAGTCAGGACACTGCGCGTTGCAGATAAAGCGAGTGACGTTACCTCTAGAGATGAGCGAACAGTGTTCTATCGAACTCATGTTCGATCGGATATTAGGCTGTTCGGCATGTTCGAATCGAATCGAACACCGCGTGGTAAAGTGCGCCAGGATCCTGAATGGAATACACTGACAGTGTATTCCCGTATACCCCATATATACACCCCAAATCCCCGTTCCAACGGTGTACCCCCCCACCTTCACCTCAGAAATACCCTGCAAGTCCCCTAGCAATAGAATTGGGGCTATATACACCCACTATTTTTGCTACTGGTATATAGTGCCATTGTCTCACTGGGAATTCAAAGAATATATTGGGGTTACGTGCACCCACAATTTTTGCTACTGGTATATAGTGCCAGTTTCTGACTGGGAATTCAAAGAATATATGGGGGTTACGTGCACCCACAATTTTTGCTACTGCTATACAGTGCCATTGTCTCACTGGGAATTCAAAGAATATATTGGGGTTATGTGCACCCACAATTTTTGCTACTGGTATATAGTGCCATTGTCTGACTGGGAATTCAAAGAATATATGGGGGTTACGTGCACCCACAATTTTTGCTACTGCTATACAGTGCCATTGTCTCACTGGGAATTCAAAGAATATATTGGGGTTACAAATACCCTCATTTCTTGCTACTGCCATATAGTGCCAGTTTCTGACTGGTAATTCAAAGAATATATTGGGGTTACGTGCACCCGCAATTTTTGCTACTGGTATACAGTGCCATTGTCTGACTGGGAATTCAAAGAATATATTGGGGTTACAAATACCCTTATTTCTTGCTACTGGTATATAGTGCCATTGTCTGACTGGGAATTCAAAGAATATATTGGGGTTACAAATACCCTTATTTCTTGCTACTGGTATACAGTGCCATTGTCTGACTGGGAATTCAAAGAATATATTGGGGTTACGTGCACCCACAATTTTTACTACTGGTATACAGTGCCATTGTCTGACTGGGAATTCAAAGAATATATTGGGGTTATAAATACCCTCATTTCTTGCTACTGGTATATAGTGCCATTGTCTGACTGGGAATTCAAAGAATATATTGGGGTTACGTGCACCCACAATTTTTGCTACTGGTATATGGTGCCAATTTCTAACTGGGAATTCAAAATGCGCAAGGCTCCCGGAAAGGGACGTGGACGAGGCCGTGGGCGAGGTCGGGGGAATGGTTCTGGGGAGCAAGGTAGCAGTGAAGCCACAGGGCGTCCCGTGCCTACTCCTGTGGGGCAGCAAGCATTGCGCCACTCCACAGTGCCAGGGTTGCTTGCCACATTAACTAAACTGCAGGGTACAAACCTTAGTAGGCCCGAGAACCAGGAACAGGTCTTGCAATGGCTGTCAGAGAACGCTTACAGCACATTGTCCAGCAGCCAGTCAGACTCTGCCTCCTCTCCTCCTATTACCCAACAGTCTTGTCCTCCTTCCTCCCAAAATTCCCAAGCTTCACAGAACAATAACCCCAACTGTTCCTGCTCCCCAGAGCTGTTCTCCGCTCCTTTCATTGTCCCTCAACCTGCCTCTCCACGTCACGATTCCACAAACCTAACAGAGGAGCATCTGTGTCCAGATGCTCAAACACTAGAGTCTCCTCCATCTCCGTTCGATTTGGTGGTGGATGACCAGCAACCCACCCTCATCGACGATGATGTGACGCAGTTGCCGTCAGGGCATCCAGTTGACCGGCGCATTGTGCGGGAGGAGGAGATGAAACAGGAGTTGGAAGAGGAAGTGGTGGATGATGAGGACACTGACCCGACCTGGACAGGGGGGATGTCAAGCGGGGAAAGTAGTGTGGATGTTGAGGCAGGTGCAGCACCAAAAAGGGTAGCTAGAGGCAGAGGCAGAGGTCAGCAGCTTAGGCGAAGCCAGGCCACACCCGGAATCTCCCAAGATGTTCCAGTTCGTACCCAGCCCCGAAAAACTCCCACCTCGAGGGCACGTTTCTCGAAGGTGTGGAGTTTTTTCAAGGAATGCGCCGAGGACAGATATAGTGTTGTCTGCACAATTTGCCTCTCGAAATTGATTAGGGGCTCTGAGAAGAGCAACCTGTCCACCACTTCAATGCGCCGTCATTTGGAATCCAAGCACTGGAATCAGTGGCAGGCAGCAACGGCAGGACAAAGGCCGCCTGCCGTTCACGCCACTGCCACTGCCTCTGCCACTGCCTCTGCCTCTGCCACTGCCACTGCTGACTGTGCTGGCGATGCACTCCAGAGGACGAGCCAGGACACCACTTCATCTGCCTCCGCCACTTTGTTGACTTCTCCCTCATCCTCCCCTGTTCCTGTCTTATCTCCTTCTCCTGCACCATCAAAGGCACCATCAGGCGCTTCTTTACAACAACCCACCATCTCTCAGACATTGGAGCGGCGGCAGAAATACACTGCTAACCACCCACACGCGCAAGCCTTGAACGCCAACATCGCTAAACTGCTGGCCCAGGAGATGTTGGCGTTCCGGCTTGTTGAAACTCCCGCCTTCCTGGACCTGATGGCAACTGCGGCACCTCGCTATGCCGTCCCTAGCCGTCACTACTTCTCCCGGTGTGCCGTCCCCGCCTTGCACCAGCACGTGTCACTCAACATCAGGCGGGCCCTTAGTTCCGCGCTTTGCACAAAGGTCCACTTGACCACCGACGCGTGGACAAGTGCATGCGGACAGGGACGCTACATTTCACTGACGGCACACTGGGTGAATGTAGTTGAGGCTGGGACTGCTTCCCAAACTGGCCCGGTGTACCTCGTCTCCCCGCCTAACATTCCTGGCAGGGACACGAGAAGAACACCCCCCTCCTCCTCCTCCTCTACCGCCTCCTCCTCCGCCACCGCCTCCTCCTCCGCCACCGCCTCCTCCTCCGCTGTTAGATTGACCCCAGCTACGAGTTGGAAACGTTGCAGCACTGGCGTTGGTAGACGTCAGCAGGCTGTGCTGAAGCTGATCAGCTTGGGGGACAGACAGCACACTGCCTCTGAGGTGAGGGATGCCCTCCTCGATGAGACGGCAATATGGTTTGAGCCGCTGCACCTGGGCCCAGGCATGGTCGTTTGTGATAACGGCCGGAACCTGGTAGCAGCTCTGGAGCTTGCCGGACTCCAACATGTTCCATGCCTGGCCCACGTCTTCAACCTAGTGGTGCAACGTTTCCTAAAGAGCTACCCCAATGTTCCAGAGCTACTGGTGAAAGTGCGGCGCATGTGCGCCCACTTTCGCAAGTCGACAGTAGCCGCTGCTAGCTTAAAATCTCTCCAGCAACGCCTGCATGTGCCACAACATCGGCTTTTGTGCGACGTCCCCACACGCTGGAACTCAACGTTTCAGATGTTGAATAGAGTGGTTGAGCAGCAGAGACCTTTGATGGAATACCAGCTACAAAACCCTAGGGTGCCACAAAGTCAGCTGCCTCAGTTTCTCATCCATGAGTGGCCATGGATGAGAGACCTTTGTGACATCCTACGGGTCTTTGAGGAGTCCACAAGGAGGGTGAGCCTCTGAGGATGCGATGGTGAGCCTTACAATCCCGCTCTTGTGTGTTCTGAGAGAATCCCTGATTGACATCAGGGATAACTCAGATCACACAGAGGAGTCAGGGATAGCATCCGATCCGTCACAGCTGGAGAGTAGGTCCACACATCTGTCCGCTTCACTGCGTTTAATGGAGGAGGAGGAGGAGGAGGAGGAGGAGGAGGAAGAAGAGTTGTCCGATGATGTGATGGTGATACAGGAGGCTTCCGGGCAACTTCAAATCGTCCCATTGTTGCAGCGCGGATGGGTAGACATGGACGATGAGGAGGAAATGGAGATTGAACTTTCCGGTGGGGCCAGAGGAGTCATGCCAACTAACACTGTGGCAGACATGGCTGAGTTCATGTTGGGGTGCTTTACAACCGACAAGCGTATTGTCAAAATCATGGAGGACAACCAGTACTGGATCTTTGCTATCCTTGACCCCCGGTATAAAAACAACATCTCGTCTTTTATTCCGGTAGAGGGGAGGGCCAATCGCATCAATGCTTGCCACAGGCAATTGGTGCAGAATATGATGGAGATGTTTCCAGCATGTGACGTTGGCGGCAGGGAGGGCAGTTCCTCCAGTAGGCAACCAAGTTCTCACCGGTCCACACAAACGAGGGGCACACTGTCTAAGGTCTGGGACACCTTGATGGCACCCCCTCGCCAAAGTGCCGCCACGGAGGGTCCTAGTGTCACCAGGCGTGAGAAGTATAGGCGCATGTTGCGGGAATACCTTTCCGACCACAGCCCTGTCCTCTCCGACCCCTCTGCGCCCTACACGTATTGGGTGTCGAAGTTGGACCTGTGGCTTGAACTTGCCCTATATGCCTTGGAGGTGCTGTCCTGTCCTGCCGCCAGCGTCCTATCTGAGAGGGTGTTCAGTGCAGCCGGTGGCATCATCACTGACAAGCGCACCCGTCTGTCAGCTGAGAGTGCCGACCGGCTCACTTTGATAAAAATGAACCACCACTGGATAGAGCCTTCATTTTTGTGCCCACCTGTGTAAAGCACCCCAACATGAAACTCCATGTCTGTACTCAACCTCTCCAATTCCTCTGCATCCTCATACTCATCCACCATAAGCGTTGCACAATTCTGCTAATACTAGGCTCCCTCCACCCTGATTTCCCACAACTCTGCTGGTTAGAGGCTCCCTCCACCCTGATTTCCACCAACTCTGCTGGTTAGAGGCTCCCTCCACCCTGCTTTCCCACAACTCTGCTGGTTAGAGGCTCCCTCCACCCTGCTTTCCCACAACTCTGCTGGTTAGAGGCTCCCTCCACCCTGCTTTCCCACAACTCTGCTGGTTAGAGGCTCCCTCCACCCTGCTTTCCCACAACTCTGCTGGTTAGAGGCTCCCTCCACCCTGATTTCCACCAACTCTGCTGGTTAGAGGCTCCCTCCACCCTGCTTTCCCACAACTCTGCTGGTTAGAGGCTCCCTCCACCCTGATTTCCACCAACTCTGCTGGTTAGAGGCTCCCTCCACCATGAATTGGTCCAAACTGGGCTGTTTAGAGGCTCCCTCCACCATGAATTGGTCCAAACTGGGGTTTTTAGAGGCTCCCTCCACCATGAATTGGTCCAAACTGGGCTGTTTAGAAGCTCCCTCCACCATGAATTGGTCCAAACTGAGGTTTTTAGAGGCTCCCTCCACCATGAATTGGTCCAAACTGGGCTGGTTAGAGGCTCCCTCCACCATGAATTTGCCCAAACTGGGCTGGTTAGAGGCTCCCTCCACCATGAATTGGTCCAAACTGGGGGTTTTAGAGGCTCCCTCCACCATGAATTGGTCCAAACTGGGCTGGTTAGAGGCTCCCTCCACCATGAATTTGCCCAAACTGGGCTGTTTAGAGGCTCCCTCCACCATGAATTGGTCCAAACTGGGCTGTTTAGAGGCTCCCTCCACCATGAATTGGTCCAAACTGGGGTTTTTAGAGGCTCCCTCCACCATGAATTGGTCCAAACTGGGGTTTTTAGAGGCTCCCTCCACCATGAATTTGCCCAAACTGGGCTGGTTAGAGGCTCCCTCCATCATGAATTGGTCCAAACTGGGGTTTTTAGAGGCTCCCTCCACCATGAATTGGTCCAAACTGGGCTGGTTAGAGGCTCCCTCCACCATGAATTTGCCCAAACTGAGCTGTTTAGAGGCTCCCTCCACCATGAATTGGTCAAAACTGGGGTTTTTAGAGGCTCCCTCCACCATGAATTGGTCCAAACTGGACTGGTTAGAGGCTCCCTCCACCATGAATTTGCCCAAACTGGGCTGTTTAGAGGCTCCCTCCACCATGAATTGGTCCAAACTGGGCTGTTTAGAGGCTCCCTCCACCATGAATTGGTCCAAACTGAGGTTTTTAGAGGCTCCCTCCACCATGAATTGGTCCAAACTGGGGTTTTTAGAGGCTCCCTCCACCATGAATTGGTCCAAACTGGGCTGTTTAGAGGCTCCCTCCACCATGAATTGGTCCAAACTGGGGTTTTTAGAGGCTCCCTCCACCATGAATTGGTCCAAACTGGGGGTTTTTAGAGGCTCCCTCCACCATGAATTTGCCCAAACTGAGCTGTTTAGAGGCTCCCTCCACCATGAATTGGTCCAAACTGGGGTTTTTAGAGGCTCCCTCCACCATGAATTGGTCCAAACTGGGCTGTTTAGAGGCTCCCTCCACCATGAATTGGTCCAAACTGGGGTTTTTAGAGGCTCCCTCCACCATGAATTGGTCCAAACTGGGGGTTTTTAGAGGCTCCCTCCACCATGAATTTGCCCAAACTGAGCTGTTTAGAGGCTCCCTCCACCATGAATTGGTCCAAACTGGGGTTTTTAGAGGCTCCCTCCACCATGAATTGGTCCAAACCGGGCTGGTTAGAGGCTCCCTCCACCATGAATTTGCCCAAACTGGGCTGTTTAGAGGCTCCCTCCACCATGAATTGGTCCAAACTGGGGTTTTTAGAGGCTCCCTCCACCATGAATTGGTCCAAACTGGGCTGTTTAGAGGCTCCCTCCACCATGAATTGGTCCAAACTGAGGTTTTTAGAGGCTCCCTCCACCATGAATTGGTCCAAACTGGGGTTTTTAGAGGCTCCCTCCACCATGAATTGGTCCAAACTGGGCTGGTTAGAGGCTCCCTCCACCACGAATTTGCCCAAACTGGGCTGTTTAGAGGCTCCCTCCACCATGAATTTGCCCAAACTGGGGTTTTTAGAGGCTCCCTCCACCATGAATTGGTCCAAACTGGGCTGTTTATAGGCTCCCTCCACCATGAATTGGTCCAAACTGGGGTTTTTAGAGGCTCCCTCCACCATGAATTGGTCCAAACTGGGCTGGTTAGAGGCTCCCTCCACCATGAATTTGCCCAAACTGGGCTGTTTAGAGGCTCCCTCCACCATGAATTTGCCCAAACTGGGCTGTTTAGAGGCTCCCTCCACCATGAATTGGTCCAAACTGGGGTTTTTAGAGGCTCCCTCCACCATGAATTGGTCCAAACTGGGGTTTTTAGAGGCTCCCTCCACCATGAATTTGCCCAAACTGGGCTGTTTAGTGGCTCCCTCCACCATGAATTTGCCCAAACTGGGCTGTTTAGAGGCTCCCTCCACCATGAATTGGTCCAAACTGGGGTTTTTAGAGGCTCCCTCCACCATGAATTGGTCCAAACTGGGCTGTTTAGAGGCTCCCTCCACCATGAATTGGTCCAAACTGGGGTTTTTAGAGGCTCCCTCCACCATGAATTGGCCCAAACTGGGGGTTTTTAGAGGCTCCCTCCACCATGAATTTGCCCAAACTGAGCTGTTTAGAGGCACCCTCCACCATGAATTGGTCCAAACTGGGGTTTTTAGAGGCTCCCTCCACCATGAATTGGTCCAAACTGGGCTGGTTAGAGGCTCCCTCCACCATGAATTTGCCCAAACTGGGCTGTTTAGAGGCTCCCTCCACCATGAATTGGTCCAAACTGGGGTTTTTAGAGGCTCCCTCCACCATGAATTGGTCCAAACTGGGCTGTTTAGAGGCTCCCTCCACCATGAATTGGTCCAAACTGAGGTTTTTAGAGGCTCCCTCCACCATGAATTGGTCCAAACTGGGGTTTTTAGAGGCTCCCTCCACCATGAATTGGTCCAAACTGGGCTGGTTAGTGGCTCCCTCCACCACGAATTTGCCCAAACTGGGCTGTTTAGAGGCTCCCTCCACCATGAATTTGCCCAAACTGGGGTTTTTAGAGGCTCCCTCCACCATGAATTGGTCCAAACTGGGCTGTTTATAGGCTCCCTCCACCATGAATTGGTCCAAACTGGGGTTTTTAGAGGCTCCCTCCACCATGAATTGGTCCAAACTGGGCTGTTTAGAGGCTCCCTCCACCATGAATTGGTCCAAACTGAGGTTTTTAGAGGCTCCCTCCACCATGAATTGGTCCAAACTGGGGTTTTTAGAGGCTCCCTCCACCATGAATTGGTCCAAACTGGGCTGGTTAGTGGCTCCCTCCACCACGAATTTGCCCAAACTGGGCTGTTTAGAGGCTCCCTCCACCATGAATTTGCCCAAACTGGGGTTTTTAGAGGCTCCCTCCACCATGAATTGGTCCAAACTGGGCTGTTTATAGGCTCCCTCCACCATGAATTGGTCCAAACTGGGGTTTTTAGAGGCTCCCTCCACCATGAATTTCCCAAAACTTGGCTGTTTAGAGGCTCCCTCCACCATGAATTGGTCCAAACTGGGCTGGTTAGAGGCTCCCTCCACCATGAATTGGTCCAAACTGAGGTTTTTAGAGGCTCCCTCCACCATGAATTGGTCCAAACTGGGGTTTTTAGAGGCTCCCTCCATCATGAATTGGTCCAAACTGGGGTTTTTAGAGGCTCCCTCCATCATGAATTGGTCCAAACTGGGGTGTTTAGAGGCTTCCTCCACCATGAATTTGCCCAAACTCTGCTGGTTAGAGGCTCAATCCACCCTGATTTTCAAAACAAATGTTGGTGCCAACCTCAACTTACTACAAGGGCCAAATTCACTGCTGGTGACAAGCTCTCCTCACTGCAAGTGCCAAATACACATGTTTCAAGGTGTTTTCCTACTGTCAGAGAGGTGGTATTGAGTGTGTAAAGTGTGTAGTTGTTAGGCTGTGATGTTGGGGTAATAGAGGGTCTTTGGTGTGTTAGATGCCCCCAGACATGCTTCCCCTGCTGTCCCAGTGTCATTCCAGAGGTGTTGGCATCATTTCCTGGGGTGTCATAGTGGACTTGGTGACCCTCCAGACACGGATTTGGGTTTCCCCCTTAACGAGTATCTGTTCCCCATAGACTATAATGGGGTTCGAAACCCGTTCGAACACACGAACATTGAGCGGCTGTTCGAATCGAATTTCGAACCTCGAACATTTTAGTGTTCGCTCATCTCTAGTCACCTCCCAACTTTTGAAGAGTAGAAAGAGGGAAAAAATTTAGCTACGCCCACTTATGTTGACTTCGCCCATTCTCATTCATGTTTCATGTGCTCCCACACAGTATAATCCTCCTAAGTCACCTGTAAATTATATGCCCCCCTCCATCTCTCCCCGTTTCATATACACCCTTCCTATGCCTCCAGTTTCATGTCCCCCCTCCATCTCTGTCCCCAGTTTCATGCAATTCTCCCCCCTTCATCTGCACAGTTTCATGTGCCCCCGTCTCTGCCCCAGTGTCATGCCATTCTCCCCCCCCCTTCATCTGCCCCAGTGTCATGCCATCCCCCCCCCCTTCATTTGCCCCCTAGTTTCATGGTCCCCCTTCACTATGTTCCACCTTAATGTTTAACACAAAACAAACACTTACACTCACCTTCCATTGCTCCCCCGCCGCTTCTCTCTCTGCTCTCACGCCATTCACATAGTTGTAGGCAGGATGTGACGTCGGTTTATACAAAGCCGAATCAGACAATAATATTCCACATAATTTTCCCCCCCCGAATTCGTTCCCTATTTTTGGGCCTCCACGGGTTGTCCCACACTTGTCTGTGATATCCTCAGCTTTGGCTCACATCTGACCTCTGTGATTGGGCCTCAGGTGACCTGACATGGCCATCAGTATTGGACAGGTTGGAGGTCTCACACTGATTGGCTGATGTGGACACTAACGCAATAACCTGCCAGACAACATTGCCTCGTCATTGTGGGTTTTTATCATACGGATCCTCCAAAAACTTTACTAAAAGACATAAGATTTATATGAGATCTGCCCTCCATGTATCTGGTCATGTTCAGTCAAGATACAGCTTGTGTATTATTGATTTTTTTATTATTGTGTTTTTCAATTTATTTTGCACCACTTATCATTTTTTTTACAACCAATCCACTCCTAAGTCCAGTCTGATTTGAGTCTGATTTGACTTTCAATCTGAACAGATTTAATATCTTTCATATTTTTTAATCTAATGAAATGAAAGTATTTTGTATTATTTAAATGGAATGAGATCATGAATTGGTGTTTTTATTGCTCTCGGTGGCGTTTATTAGATCCTTCTCCGCAGGCACTTGCCTCTCCGATACCTCAAAGCCACATGATTTCTTATGTAATACTCCAATGAATCTTTAAATTGTAATTTTAGCTGGATCTAATAGATATATAAATAATTCCTCTAATTTCCCTTAACCTAATTCTTTTGAAGAATTTTCCAAAGCTATTGATTTCTATAAAAAAAAATATGGAGAAAAGGCGACATGACAAGAGCCGGAATTATGTGATAGTTACGTCTTTCATCTATGAGGGGCTAAATAAGGAGAGTTGTGCAAAATATAATGAGTGTTAATTATAATACTAATAAGTCAGGAAGTACAAAGATCTTCAGAATGTGAAGGACCAAATCCAGAATTGTATCTGTGGTGGAAGAAGTTCTAGACACCATCAAAAGAGGATTAGAAAAAACAAAGCTTCAAAAGCCTCCAAGGCCATCACAATGCTGAGAGGTGCAGAAAAGAACACAGACATCGCAAACAGGTATAGGAAGTAAGGGGTTAACGTTCTAAGGTTCACTTATAAGAAACATCCAGAAAGCTGAAATATTCTCAAATATTATTATTTGTTGTTGTTCTTCATCTTATTTTTTATTATTATTTACAATATTTTTTTCCAGTTACTTTTTTTTTTAAATATAATCAGTGTAATCAGTGTACTTGATATAAGAAAATCCGGTTACTTTATTAAGAATCTATGATTATTATTAATGTTATTAGTAGCAGTAGTAGTAGTAATAGTAATAGAGGCAATAGTAAAAAAAGAAGTAGTAGTGATAGTAGCAGTAGTTATAGTAGTAAAAAAAATAACACTAGTAGTAGGTGTAGTATCACTGGTAGTAGTAGTGTAATTAATAGTAGTAGTATCAGCAGTAGTAGAATCAGTGGTAGAAGTAGTAGTATCAGTAGTAGTAGTAGTAGTAGTAATAATTGTAGTAGTAGTATCAGTAGTAGTAGTATCAGTAGTAGTATCAGTAGTAGTAGTATCAGTAATAATAGTAGCAGTAGTTATAGTAGTAAGAAAAATTAACACTAGTAGTAGGTGTAGTATCAGTGGTAGTAGTAGTATAATTAATAGTAGTAATATCAGCAGTAGTAGAATCAGTGGTAGAAGTAGTAGTATCAGTAGTAGTAGTAGTAATAATTGTAGTAGTAGTATCAGTAGTAGTATCAGTAGTAGTAGTATCAGTAATAATAGTAGCAGTAGTTATAGTAGCAGTAGCTATAGTAGTAAGAAAAAATAACACTAGTAGTAGGTGTAGTATCACTAGTAGTAGTAGTGTAATTAATAGTAGTATCAGTAGTAGTAGTAGTAGTAGTATCAATAGTAGTAATATCAGTAGTAGTATCAGTAGTAATAGTAGCAGTAGTTATAGTAGTAAGAAAAAATAACACTAGTAATAGGTGTATCACTAGTAGTAGTAGCGTAATTAATAATAGTAGTATCAGCAGTAGTAGAATCAGTGCTAGAAGTAGTAGTATAGTAGTAATAGTAGTAGTATCAGTAGTAGTAGTAATAATTGTAGTAGTAGTATCAGTAGTAGTAATATCAGTAGTAGTAGTATTAGTAGTAATAGTAGCAGTAGTTATAGTAGTAAGAAAAAATAACACTAGTAGTAGGTGTAGTATCACTGGTAGTAGTAGTGTAATTAATAGTAGTAGTATCAGTAGTAGTAGAATCAATGGTATAAGTAGTAGAATAGTAGTAATAGTAGTAGTATCAGTAATAGTAGTAGTAGTAATTGTAGTAGTAGTATCAGTAGTAGTAATATCAGTAGTAGTAGTAGTAGTATCAGCAGTAATAGTAGCAGCAGCAGCAGCAGTAGTAGTAGTAGTAGTAGTAGTAGTAGTAGTAGTGGTATAATAGTAGTATCAGTAGTAGTAGTATAGTAGTAATAGCAGTAGTATCAGTAGTAGTAATAGTAGTAGTAGTAATTGTAGTAGTAATAGTAGCAGTAGTAGTAGCAGTAGTAGTAGTGATATAGTAGTAGTAGTAGTAGTAGTAGTAGTAATAGTAATATTAGTAGTAGTAGTGGTATAGTAGTAGTAGTAGACTATGTAGTAGTATCAGTAGAAGTAGTAGTATAGTAGTAATAGTAGTAGTGGCCTTAAGTAAAAGTAGTTTTAGTTGTACTAGCAGTGCTAGTAGTAATAATAGAGGCATCAGTAGTAGTAGAAGCAGTAGTATAGCATTAGTATAATCAGTGGTATTAGTAGTAGTGGTAATAGTAGTAATATTAAAAATAGAAGAAGTAGTAGTAGTGTTTTTAGTAGTCGTGACAAGAGTGCTAGTAATAGTACTAGTAGCAGTGGTGGTAGCAGGGGTGGTATTAGTAGTAATAAAAGTAGAAGCATTAGTAGTAGCATTACTAATAGTAGTAATCATATTAGTAACACTATTAGTAGTAGTGGTAGTGGTAGAAGCAGTGATATATTATCAGTAATAGTGGTAGTAATAGTAGCTACAATAGTAATAGTATTAGCAATAATAGTAGTAATAGTACTACCAGCAGTAGTGTTAGAAGTAGTAATATTAGTAATAACAATGATAACTGTATTTTTTGCAGTATTTGTTATAGCAGTAGTAGTATAATAGTAGTAATAATAGTAGATATAGTAGTATTAGTAATAATAGTAATATTAGCAGTAGTAGTAGCAGCATTAGTAGTCTTAGTAGTAATAGTAATGTTAGCAGCAGTAGTAGTGTTATTATTATTAGTAGTAGTAATATTAGTAGAAATAGTAGTAGCAGCAGTAGTAGTTATAACGGTAGTATTAGTAGTAAAAAAGAACAGTAGTCATTATAGCAATAGTAGTAATAATAGTAGTAGAAGCAGTAACATTAGTAATAGTGGTAGTAGTATTAGTAGTAGTAGTAGCAATAACAGTAATGTTAGCAGTCGTAGTTTATAGCAGTAGTAGTAATAATAGTAGTATTAGCAGCAGCAGCATTAATAGTAGTGGTAATAGTAGTAGTATTAGCAGTTTTAGAATTAGAAGTAGTAATAGTAATGGTAGTAGTAGTAGTAAGTAATATTACTAGTAGAAGTAGCAACATTAGTAGTATTAGCAGTAGTAATTCTACTAGCAGAAGTATTAGTAGTAGCTTTAGTATTAGTAATAGTAGTAGCAGTAGTAGTACCCCTGTTTCCCCGAAGATAAGACAGTGTCTTATATTAAATTTTGGTCCTAAAGACATGCTATGTCTTATTTTCAGGGGATGTCTTATGTGCTAAGATTGCACAAAGATTGTATAAAGAAAAACATTGCAGCCGGCTGAACATTGTGTGCGGTGCTCTGTTTTCACAGGAAAGCCGGCGGCTGCTGCTGCTGTGATCCCATTATTTGTATCCACTGTTCCTGCTGCTGTGGGATGAGCTGGGAATGTGGACCCCCCTCGCCGCATATGATGCTTAGTGTATGTCCACGGGGATCTCCCTGCTCATCCTACTGCAGCAGGAACAGTAGATACAACGTATTGCAGCGGTGTCAGCAGCCGGCATATCTGTGCACACAGAACATTGCGTACAGTGTTCAGCTGGCTGCAATGTTTTTCTTCATACAATCTTTGCGCAGAAAGATTATGACCGTATTATTGGGGGATGTCTTACTTTCGGGGGGTGCCTTATATTAGGCAATTCAACAAAACCTCTGCTATGTCTTACTTTTGGGGGATGACTTATTTTCGGGGAAACAGGGTAATAGGATTAGTATTAGAGATGAGCAAGTGTAAGGGGCTTATGGAATAATTGTGTCATTTGTCTGATCTTCTGCTGCCATCTACTGCTGAAAGACTAAATTGCAGGGCAAATCTATTCACAAAAGAACCCCCCCTACAGCTCAGAGAAAGATGGTATGTTCCAGAGAGGAAAAGCGTGTGCATACAGGAAGCTGCAGGCAGAAGGGGGACACATGTCATGCTAGGAGGACCTGCTGCAGGCTGCTTTGCCCATTAAGGACTTTCCTTTGCTGAACAAGGACCCTGAGAGACTTCACTATTCCTGCCTTGTGTGAGCTTGTAAACAGAGGTATGTTGGAGTGTGAGTAGAGTGAGGGGCCATACAGCTCGGTCAAGCATTAAAGCAGCTTTGTGTGCTGGAAGACAAAGCAGGCCCTGCCTGGAAGATAAAGCAGGCCCCTGCCTGGAAGATTAATAAGGTGCACCTTGTTACTGACTTACTTTAAGAGAGGCCTCTCCTAGCCAATGCATACAGGTTCTAACTAAAGACACTAGAGGGGTAACTACCACTATTTGTTGTGCGCACTGTCATATTGAAGTTATATGTTTTGCTTAGCTACTGTATACTTATTTCTTACCTTCTCTCCCGTTCCCATTCCCTTCCCCTCCTTTCTTTATTAAACTGTTATATATTGTTATTCCGTGGCTCTGTGCAGTTACTGCGTATATCATCACCTGCTCCCCATTACATTTCTGGCGTAGTCGGCAGGATACGCAGTCTGTATTGAGGCATGGAAGGACAGGGGAATGCTGTAGATGGGAATGCACTAGTGCAACCAGAAGGGGATGCACCAAGGCAACCAGATGGGGGAATACCAGTGAGACCTTTATCCCTGGGTGCAATGTTGACCCATATACCAAAATTTAAAGGAGATAATATACCGCTGCATGACTGGGCACAGCGTATGAAAGGCATGTTAAGGGTGGCAGACGTAACTACAGAAAATCAAGGTGAAATATTGCTGATGGCCTTAGAGGGGCATGCTCAAGATACTGTATTGCTGCGTCCTGAGAGTGAAAGGAGGACACTGGAGCAGGTGGTGAAGATTCTTGAGAGAGTGTATGGTGGGAGACCTGAAACAGGTGATTTGCAGGCACAATTGTTTCATAGATTACAATGTGAGGAGGAAGGGTTGCCACAGTATGCCAATGCACTTCAGAGAATTATGAGGCGAATTCTTGCCGCAGAGCCAGAGCTAGCACAAACTCCCGGATATGCCGATCGCACCCTGCGAGATCAATTTCTTAGAGGACTATACAATCCACTGATTAAAAGCGCCCTCCGGGAACGAATAAGAGTAGAGAAAAAACTGACTTTCCAAGAGATATTAGAAGAGGCAGTCTCACGCACGCAGGCTGAAGACCATGACCCACCGAATAGATGGAGTGAGGTCCGGACGCATAGGGTAGTCCCGAGTGAGGGGCCCAGAGAGCCAAGTCGGCTGGAAAAACAAGTAGATCTTCTGCAAGAGACTGTATTAGCCCTTCAAGAGCAGCTGAAGCTTATGCAATTACAAGCCAGAACGCCAATGACTGAAGTGGTAGCAACAAGACCAGCGGCCGCGCAGCCAAACACTCGCATAGCATCAGAGCAAGAAAAGAGAGACCGGTTTGATCAAAGGCGACAGAGACCCGCTAGAGAATATCAGTGTTGGGACTGTAGAAGGTGGGGCCACATGGCAAGTCGCTGCCCTGAGAAGAGGGGACCCCAGGGGACTCCGACGTTAAACTAGAACCTCCCTCCATAGTTGGGCGTATGGCGGGAGGACGAACGGACAGTATGGGAGATAAATGCCCTGAAGATATAGTTGCAAACACTCCAACAATTACGGCTGAATTTGAAGGGAAGAAAGTGAGATGCCTGCTAGATACGGGGTCTCAGGTGACCACGATGCCAGAACAATTCTTCTATCAACACTTTGGACGGACCATGTCCATTGACAAGAGAGCCCATATCAAGCTGATGGCGGCTAACAATCTACCTATTCCAGTAGTGGGAGTCGTGTGGATGGCGGTGCGTGCTTGTGGCCAAGACTTAGGCCAGAAGGGGATTATATTAACGGAAGGACAGTACAACAGGGTGGTGCCAGCCATCATGGGCATGAATATTTTGAAGGAGCTGGATCAGCTGCTTTTCAACAAAGAAGGACCTGATTACTGGAAGCAGACCGCTAATGACAGACCCACGCAGAAAGTTTTCCAGCACCTTATCCGCACCAGCGGTTTGAGGAGGAATGGCGGGAATCGATATCCAGTAGGAAAGATCCGCGTACCAAGGCGGACCAAGATAACTTTACCACCAAATCGAGAGACTGTCCTCACGTTACCTGTTGGGGCGCACCGGAAGCTAGATGGTATAGAAGTTTTGGTGGAGCCCATATTCCTCGAAGAGGATAGAGTTGATCCATTGGTGGCACGAACTTTAGCCACGGTGAGAGATGGAAGAATCCCTTTGCGGTGTGTGAATACAAGTGATCAAGCCCTCACGCTCACACCGGGTGTCGTCTTGGGACATGTTTATTTGGCGCCTGAAGAAGTAGCAAGTACTGAGACAATTGAGCTGAAACCAATAGAGGGAGAAGCCTGGGCCTTGTCCGTATCCCTTGAAGAAAGAGAGGATCCCACTGAACAGTGGAACAGCCGCATTATCCTAGAACAGATGGGAGCAGACCTTACACCCTTTACTCCTGTAGAGGCCAAAACTATAGAAAATTTTATCTGGGAAAATCAGGCCACGTTCTCTCGACACGAGGAGGACTTCGGTTGTACCGACAAAATTCAACATGAGATACCCACTGGGGAGGCTCCCCCCAGCAGAGAGAGATATCGACAGATACCCCCAAAGTACTATCAAGAAGTAAAGGAATTGCTTGCTCAGATGCTGAAGAGCGGGGTGATACGAGAAAGTCAGAGCCCTTGGGCTGCCCCGATTGTGCTGGTTAAGAAAAAGGATGGGTCCACTCGGTTTTGTGTTGATTACCGCAAACTGAACAGTTGTACAATCCGAGATTCTTACCCGCTGCCCCGTATAGAGGAGTCATTGACCGCCTTGGGAAAAGCCCGTTACTTCTCCTCTCTGGACTTGGCCAGTGGGTATTGGCAGGTCCCTGTGGCAGAGAAAGACAAAGCCAAGACTGCATTCATTGTGCCCATGGGGCTCTTTGAATTCAACCGAATGCCGTTTGGACTGAGTAATGCCCCGGGAACCTTTCAGCGCCTTATGGAAAGCTGTCTAGGAGACATGAACTTTGAAGCTACCCTGATATACCTGGATGATATCGTGGTATATTCTGCAAGCTTTACACAACATCTAGACCAGTTAGGCCAAGTGTTCCGACGCCTGCGGGGACATGGGCTTAAACTCAAGCCTAAGAAGTGTCGAATCTTTCAGAGAGAAATCGAATATCTGGGGCACAAAGTGTCCGAAGCTGGAATACAACCTTCAGATGACAAAGTGAGAGCAGTGCAACAGTGGCCCACACCGACCACATTGAGGGAAGTTCGTGCATTCCTTGGGCTAGCGGGTCATTACCGCCGCTTTATCAAGCACTTTGCGAAGTTGGCAGAACCCTTGCACGAATTACTCAGAGGGACTGCGAGAGGGCCGAAAACACAAAGGATCAACTGGGGACCTCGACAAGCGGAAGCTATGGACAAAATAAAAGAAGCCTTGACCAGCGCCCCTATCCTCGCATATGCAGACTACAATCTTCCCTTCCGGTTATATACCGACGCAAGCCTTTACGGACTAGGCGCAGTACTGTCACAAGTACAAGAGGGCGTTGAACGTGTAATTGCTTACGGCAGCCGTACGTTACGAGAAACAGAACGTAATCCTGTGAATTACAGCTCTTTTCGCTTGGAACTGCTGGCGTTAGTGTGGGCAATCACTGAAAGGTTTGCCGAGTACCTCGCTGGAGCCCGGATTGAAGTATACACGGACAACAACCCCCTGGCACACATCACCACTGCCAAGTTGGGAGCCATGGAGCAAAGGTGGATAGCACGTTTATCCAAGTATGACTACCATGTACAGTACCGCTCAAAGCATGAGAACCAAAATGCTGATGCGCTCTCTCGAGTCACCTCAGAAGTTCCTGTGGGAGAGATAGATGAACAATTGGAAGAAGATGAAATCCCAGATTTCCGCAAGTTCACCTCAAAGGTTGTAGAGGCTCGGATTGTGGAAATAACAACAGGAACATCTTCACGGCTACTGGGCCAATCCAGGGAAGAATGGATCAAAGTGCAGTCTTCTGACCCAGAGTTAGTCAGGGTGAGGGAATGGGTGACTCAACAGAGGAAACCAAGCAAGAAGGTACGGGAAGAATTATCACACGAGACCCTCCAGATTTTGAGCCAGTGGGAGAAGTTGTCTATGCAAGAGGGGCTGCTGTATCGCAGAGTGTACTTGGCGGCTGAGCTAGAGGAGCGATGGCAGGTGGTGATACCGCAGAAAATGGCATTACCCCTGGCTCAGGAAGCTCATGAGAAGGGGGCCCACTTTGGACCGGATAAGACGTACCAATGGCTGCAAAGGATAGTATACTGTCCCCAACTTCTCCGGACAGTAGAAAAAGCCTGCAAGTTGTGCCGTGCCTGTGAGCTAAGCAAGTCCCTGACACAGAGAGCGCCAACGCAAACCATTGTTACCAAGGAGCCATTGGAAGTGCTTATGATTGACTATCTGAAGATTGGACATTCACATCGGGGCTATCAGTACTGTCTTGTGATGACGGATCATTTCACCAAGTTTGCAGTGGTGACGCCCACCAAAGATCAAACGGCTGCATCAGCTGCGCAAGCCATCAGTGAAAACTTTATCCAAGTGTATGGCTGTCCCAAACGAATACACTCTGATCAAGGGGCCTGCTTTCAGGGCAGTGTCATGAGGGAGCTGCAGAGAATCTATGGCATGCAAAGGTCAAAAACCACTCCGTACCATCCACAAGGAAACGGAGCCTGTGAGAGGTTCAATCGGACTCTATTACAGATGCTACGCACATTAGAAGATGATCGCAAGAGCCACTGGCCCAATTATGTAGCAGAATTGGTGTGGACTTACAATAATCGTGTTCACTCTACCACCGGCTATGCCCCATATGTTTTGTTGTTTGGAAGAACTGGGAGGGGCATCGAGGAATTGAACCTGACTCCCCCTGGGGATAGTGAAAGTCAGAGTGTGGGCTCCTGGATAGACTGCCATCGCAGACGACTGGAGACTGTACATCGCATTGTCACCAAGCGACTACAGGAAAAGAAACACCCGCCACAAAAACCTGCACAAGAGGTTCCGTTCCAACCGGGTGACAAGGTTCTAGTTGCTGAGAAGCGTCCACAACATAAATTGAGTGAGCGCTGGGAAGTAGAGCCCTACATTGTAGTCAGAAGAACCTTCCCCCATGGACCAGTTTATGAAGTGAAAAATGAGCGAGGGGACCGTACTCGCATTCTCCACCGAAATATGCTAAGGCCCTGTTATTCTGAGACAAGACCGACTGAAAGCGAAGCTGAGAGCACGCCTGCATCTGTATGTGTCCCCACTGAGGGGGGCTTTGAAGACGAAGACGAAGAATGGTGGCAGCCTCCAACCAACCCAGTCGACTGGGAAGCATCACCTGACAGAGATCCAGAAGATGTAAACCTTGAAGACAGCCTCCTTCCTCCATCTAATCCAGATGCAGGTGCCACCCCTGCAGAAGATGATCTGACCTTTGCCAGAGCCAGCAATGAGAATGCTGTGACCCCTGATATGGCTCAGACCACGAGAGAAGTGGCCATGGCTCCACGTAGAACTGAGAGGGCCAATGCTGGTATTCCCCCTGAAAGGTATTTGGCAGATGAGTTTGTGTATACTGTTAATAGGGTTGATTATAAAGTATTGACCCCCAAACACCAGGTTGGGAGGCCGAGCAGAAGGTGCTTTCGCATGACCCTATGTAAGGCGTCCAAGGAAAGTATCGACCGGGACGGCCGATGTCAAAGAGGGGGGGCATGTAAGGGGCTTATGGAATAATTGTGTCATTTGTCTGATCTTCTGCTGCCATCTACTGCTGAAAGACTAAATTGCAGGGCAAATCTATTCACAAAAGAACCCCCCCTACAGCTCAGAGAAAGATGGTATGTTCCAGAGAGGAAAAGCGTGTGCATACAGGAAGCTGCAGGCAGAAGGGGGACACATGTCGTGCTAAGAGGACCTGCTGCAGGCTGCTTTGCCCATTAAGGACTTTCCTTTGCTGAACAAGGACCCTGAGAGACTTCACTATTCCTGCCTTGTGTGAGCTTGTAAACAGAGGTATGTTGGAGTGTGAGTAGAGTGAGGGGCCATACAGCTCGGTCAAGCATTAAAGCAGCTTTGTGTGCTGGAAGACAAAGCAGGCCCTGCCTGGAAGATAAAGCAGGCCCCTGCCTGGAAGATTAATAAGGTGCACCTTGTTACTGACTTACTTTAAGAGAGGCCTCTCCTAGCCAATGCATACAGGTTCTAACTAAAGACACTAGAGGGGTAACTACCACTATTTGTTGTGCGCACTGTCATATTGAAGTTATATGTTTTGCTTAGCTACTGTATACTTATTTCTTACCTTCTCTCCCGTTCCCATTCCCTTCCCCTCCTTTCTTTATTAAACTGTTATATATTGTTATTCCGTGGCTCTGTGCAGTTACTGCGTATATCATCACCTGCTCCCCATTACACAAGTACTATTCGAAACTCCTGTTTCGAATAACACGCACCCATAGGAATGAATGGGCTCAGCCGGCACGCTGACTTTCCCAGCGGCCGGCCGCTTAACCCCTTGCGTACCGGCTGCATCCATTCATTCCTATGGGTGCGTGTTATTCAAAACAGGAGTTTCAAATAGTACTCGCTCATCTCTAATTAGTATTATTAGTAGTAGCAGTTTTAGCAATTGTATTAGTAGTAGTATTGGATTAATATTACTAGTAGCAGAAGTATTAGTAATAGTATTAGTAGTGGTAATAGTATTAGTGGTTGTAGTAGTATCAGTAGTAATATTAGTAGTAGCATTATCAGGTGACTTCCAATTTATACGAATGGTGAATTTAACATTCGGTTAATTTGAGACTGTGAACTATGTGACTGTGAGACAGGGACAGATGTACAGGCAGGGTTAGCTAGGGATTACCTTTATTTAGGGGGGAATGTTACTCACCCAGCTCTTTGGGGCTCTATCTGGTCGGGATCCCTGTCAGCTTGCAATATGCGTAAGCTGACTTTTTCCCATAGGATTGCATTGACCAGCGCTGGTCCTTTGCCGAGATGTAGCAGTGCTGGCCGTGCACTGACAGGGATCCCGACGTAATACAGTGACTTGGGCATGTTAGATGCCCCCAGACATGCTTCCCCTGCTGTCCCAGTGTCATTCCAGAGGTGTTGGCATCATTTCCTGAGGTGTCTTAGTGGACTTGGTGACTCTCCTGAGTCGAATGCCTGGATCCCAGAAACGATCATTTTTCCCCATAGACTATAATGGGGTTCGATATTCGTTCAAATAGTCCAATATTGAGGGGCTATTCAAAACGAATATCGAATATCGAATATTTTACTGTTCGCTCATCTCTAGTAATAGTAGCAGGATTAGTATTAGGTTTAGTAACAGTATTAGTAATAGTATTAGGATTAGTAGCAGTATTAGGATTAGTATTAGGTTTAGTAACAGTATTAGTAATAGTATTAGGATTAGCGTTAGTATCAGTAGTAGTAGTAACAGTGTTAGTAATAGTATTAGTAGTAGTATTCGGATTAGTAGTAGTATTAGTAGTAATATTTGGGTTAGTATTAGGTTTAGTAGCAGTATTAGGATTAGGGTTAGTATCAGTAGTAGTAGTAGTAACAGTGTTAGTAATAGTATTAGTAGTAGTATTAGGGTTAGTAATTGTAACAGTATTAGTAGTAGTATTAGTTGTAATATTCGGATTAGTAATATTAGTACTAGCAGTATTAGTCTAAGGATTAGTAATAGTAGTAGTAGTAGAAATAGTATTAGTAATAGTATTAGTAGTAGTATTCGGATTAGTAGTAGTATTAGTAGTAATATTTGGGTTAGTATTAGGTTTAGTAGCAGTATTAGGGTTAGTATCAGTAGTAGTAGTAGTAACAGTGTTAGTAATAGTATTAGTAGTAGTATTAGGGTTAGTAATTGTAACAGTATTAGTAGTAGTATTAGTAGTAGTATTTGGATTAGTAATATTAGTACTAGCAGTATTAGTCTAAGGATTAGTAATAGTAGTAGTAGTAGAAATAGTATTAGTAATAGTATTAGTAGTAGTATTCGGATTAGTAGTAGTATTAGTAGTAATATTTGGGTTAGTATTAGGTTTAGTAGCAGTATTAGGATTAGGGTTAGTATCAGTAGTAGTAGTAGTAGTAGTAACAGTGTTAGTAATAGTATTAGTAGTAGTATTAGGGTTAGTAATTGTAACAGTATTAGTAGTAGTATTAGTAGTAGTATTCGGATTAGTAATATTAGTACTAGCAGTATTAGTCTAAGGATTAGTAATAGTAGTAGTAGTAGAAATAGTATTAGTAATAGTATTAGTAGTAGTATTCGGATTAGTAGTAGTATTAGTAGTAATATTTGGGTTAGTATTAGGTTTAGTAGCAGTATTAGGATTAGGGTTAGTATCAGTAGTAGTAGTAGTAATAACAGTGTTAGTAATAGTATTAGTAGTAGTATTAGGGTTAGTAATTGTAACAGTATTAGTAGTAGTATTAGTAGTAGTATTCGGATTAGTAATATTAGTACTAGCAGTATTAGTATAAGGATTAGTAAGTGTTCTTAATTACATTAATAACCAGTTTTGTCTTTCATGAACGTCTTGTCTCGGCTTCCACTTCCTTCCACACTGTAAGTAACTTGTTTAAATCACTTTTCTAATTACTTCCACCTCCAGACTCCTTCAGTGGGGTTTTCTCTTTGGCGTGATCTTGTTTCTGGAGCCTTGGAAGCGCACAGTCTGCCGCCGAGCCTCTAATAACTGCTGTTGGTGCGGACAAGAATTATAACCGTCCTGAAGAATTTGTACTTAACAGATTAGTTATACATACTGCTTTCTCTTATGAATCACTGAATAATTTAAATGGAAGATAATGATATATGCTCCAATAAAAATGCATTTGGTATAATTACAATTTTATTTACAGGCCACTTAACTCATGCTCAGCGAAGCTTCCTATTCTAAATTGCTTGTGACTTCTCCAACTATAAAATGCTTAATTATTTTGTCTCCCATTATGCTGAACCAGATTTTTTTAATATTAAAAAAAAAATTAAAAATTAAAAAAAAAAAACCTCTCTGTCCCTTCTGGTTATTGGATTCTGCTTGAAAGCCATGTTAACGAATTTCCAACTATTCTTTTCTTGGCAAAACAACATTAACGGTTTAGTGACCAATGACAAGTATGGCGGTCTAGAGCTGGAGATAGTAGCCGATGACCAAGAGTGAGAAGGAATGGGTTACCTTGGATTTTGTGGGTCAAGAGGCCTGTGATGTCAGCAGTCATGTGGAGTACATTGACATCATAACACTTTGACGTAAGCGTCATGACATAGATGCGCCTCATGCGACCACGAGGTTAGAAGACACAAGAGAGAGAAGACCGAACACTCCAAGGGAGTCCTAAACTAAGAGAAGGCGAATAGGACTATTATTATTTTTCTGCATCTCCATTGGGTATGTACTTTTTATTCTCTGGTGTCTGAAGATACCCCAGGTTATCATAATGATTCATATCAAACTCCAAAAATGTAGGGTTTGGATGAAAATTTTTGGAAATTCATAACAAATATGACTCCTTATGAAGTAGTTCCCGGTTCTCTCGTTGAGTGTGATCTTTAGCCCTATAGGAGGCCCCTGGGTCAGGCTACGGTTGTAGGAAGCTTCAGCAGAGAGGAAATGTGACCAGACATATTAGAGAAGATTGTCCTATGACCTATTAATTGTCTATTATTGATTTTTTGGGAACGAGATGGAACGTATTGTCTCAATGAGCTCTTGATGGTAATGCCAAGTGTTGAGCAGGTATCTTTCCTCTGGAGTTAATAAGGTTCTCACTCGGGTTGAGCCGATCTTGAGACTTCAGGATCGTTTTTAAAATCCAATTTCCGATCATTTTCCATCCGAACCCGAACCCGATCCTAATTCCGATCCTAATGCAAGTCAATGGGATTTTTTAATGATCAAAAATCGGATCTTAAAAACGATCCTATTCACTACACAGCATGGAGTCCAAAAATTGAAGGCTTCAATTTTTGGACTCCACGCTGTGTAGGGATTAAAAAATCCTCCGGCTACATAGTCCTCCCTGCTGTCCAGATACCTGCACAGAACCGCTGCCGCCTCCCCTCCCGATGTGTACACCGCTCCCCAGAGCTCCAGCCTGTTGTTCTCTGTCCGTTTCTTTCCTCTCTCATTCAGACGCCGGCAGAGCACCGTACGTGCCCTCCCCTAGTGAATCACTCACGTCTACCTGCCCTGTACCCACCCACACTCTCCAAAGCCACAACAAGCCCCGCCTTCTCCCAGCATCATTAACACTAGTCTAGGGAGGCTGGGGCGTGCATGGCACGCTGAATGAGAGAGGAGAGGACAGAGAACAATGGCCTGGAGCTCCTGGGAGCGGCAGTGGTTCTGTGCAGGTAAGTTACAGTTAAGATAACCTAAGTTGCAGGTAAGGCTTGAGCAATCAGGATCAGAATTCCATTCCCAAACTTTTTTAGGCGGGATCGGAACCTGATCGCGATCGTGAAATTTACTCGATCATCGATCGGGATCCAATCTTTTCCAATCCCGATCGCTCAACCTTAGTTTTCACCTGTTGCTAGAGATCAATACATTCTCCAAAATTCGATTTGGGTAATCCATCAGATTCGATTTGGTCAGAATAAGTTCAGTCCCAATCAAAAGTACATCACTTGCCCTGAAAAGTCATGTATGACACTCTAAGGTCACCTAGGACTGTATCCAACTCTTTCCAACCGCTCTAGCACCAAGACAGGATTATGTCAAAGTGCTGATATGGCTATGGGTAAATGGGTGGCACTAGTGCTATCATTATACGGTGAGGTTTCCTTAAACCCTAGGGTCTAATAAGTGGAGAACCATGGTAGGTGTTAAGATAACAAACTGTTATATTCACCTCTCCTGGGCATCCATGTGGCATCCAGCAAATTCCCAGCATCATCTTCAGGCCTCTAGTTGATGTCACACACACCAGAGTTACTGCTAAGGCCTTTAATTGGGCCATACTAGTCACATGGGCCACACCAATGTCACGTACCATCTATCCAAACATAACAGTGGTGACCACTGATGGAAGTGGTATCTCACATGATCGATCATGTGAGATGTGTTGGAAAAAAAGTCCTATCTATGGATGAAGCACTAACCAACTTACAGGACTTGAAGGATCTACAAATAACATCTTGGTCCTCGATATCACAGGACACATTTAGATCTCCTGCATACAGGGGAATATAGGTGGGAGAATCTGGTCAGAGCCTGGTCAAGAGACCTAGAGTCCAAGCAACATAGAAATTTATGAAACTAGGAACCCTTCCCTCCCTCCACATGGCTCTACTGTCCCTTACTATACAGTATGGAAAAGTATAGCCATCGGAAGAAAGGGGAACCTAACACCTGAGATCGCTAAGTTGTTTCCAGTTTGGGTCTCCTAGTGGAGGTCCCAGAGATGTCAATGGAGTAGAGCTACTTTAGTGTCACAAAAAAGACCTACATAATATTAGTCACTTGATTTTCAAGTAGTTAGTTGGCCAAAACTTAATCATAAATCAAATCATTAATTTTTTAACAAAAGCAAGCAATTTGAGATTTGCCTTGGATGAACAAAAATAGCCACTTGAGTTGAGTTCTGCTCCGATTTAAGTGGGTTTCAGTTCCCCAACATCATCGCTACAGTGTACAGAGCCAGAACTTTGTATACACACACTTGAATAGCAGTAGATCTTCTTTTGGTCATATACCTTGTTGGACCCCGACCACTCTGATCCTGATGACCTGTCCTTGGAATAGGCCATCAGTGTCGTTACGACTAGATCTCAGACAACCCCTTTAACGTTGGCTTTAGCTGGTTACACGTTATTTTTTGTCTACAAGGCTTTATGTTTTTGGATTCGACTAAAAGTAAAAAACATATGTTTGATATCTAAAACCAATCGGTACAGTCGTTCTATTTTTCAGGATTCTCTCCCGTTCCTCTCTGATCATATAGACTTATCTCATCATTTTGACCTTTGGGGTTCTTTGCAAATAGTTGGCGATATCATAGTCAATCAATCATTCCATTTGGTATATATTTGGAAAACTAGCAGAAGAGATTCTCGTTGAGCTTGCAAAATGTTACTTCAATTTGTTGAATATTATTCCGTGTAGGATTTAGGTCAAGAGGGGTAACGCTAACTCCAAAGCACACAGAATGTGTCTGCAATAAAATTCCCCTCGTGAATTATTCATACATAACAGCATAGGTGACTCTTCAAGCTTTTTGAATTAAATAGAATTGATTTCTCACTTTTTTTTTTATGTTCGGCCCTACCAGCCTTTTTCTACTTTTACTTTTCTCTAACAAATAAAATATTGATTGAGCCTCATTGGACATATGTTTTATTTACACTTTGACCTTTGTCAACTTCTTACATCTCCAGGTGTAAATGCGACAATGTTTTTGACTCTGGTTAAATTGTCTTCTTCTATTAAAGGTGAGATTAAATGGAATCTTCTATAGATTGTGACTGCCAGGTATTAAAAAATAAAAATAAAAGGGATATATACAGTGAATTTTAAGGAGAACCTCAGTTATGGAGGTGACCAACATATCAGAAAAAAATATAGAAAATAAATAGAATAAATAATAAATAAAATAATATAGTAAGTAAATAAAATACTGAAAAAATAATACATGAATAATATAGTTGGAAAAATATAGAAAATACATAAAATATTAGAAAAGTATATAAAATAAATAATTTATTACAAAAATAGAGACTATAATATAACAATATAGAAAATAAATAGAATAAATAATAAATAAATAAAATAAAATAATTAAATAAAATACCGAAAAAAGAATACATGAATAATATGGTTGGAAAAATATAGTAAATACATAAAATATTAGAAAATAAAAAAATAAATAATATATTACAAAAATAGAGAAAAAAATAAAATTATATATATACAGTGGGGCAAAAAAAGTATTTAGTCAGTCACCAATAGTGCAAGTTCCACCACTTAAAAAGATGAGAGGCGTCTGTAATTTACATCATAGGTAGACCTCAACTGTGAGAGACAAAATGAGAAAACAAATCCAGAAAATCACATTGTCTGATTTTGTAAGAATTTATTTGCAAATTATGGTGGAAAATAAGTATTTGGTCAGTAACAAAATTTCATCTCAATACTTTGTTATATATCCTTTGTTGGCAATGACAGAGGTCAAACGTTTTCTGTGAGTCTTCACAAGGTTGGCACACACTGTTGTTGGTATGTCGGCCCATTCCTCCATGCAGATCTCCTCTAGAGCAGTGATGTTTTGGGGCTGTCGCTTGGCAACACGGACTTTCAACTCCCTCCAAAGGTTTTCTATAGGGTTGAGATCTGGAGACTGGCTAGGCCACTCCAGGACCTTGAAATGCTTCTTACAAAGCCACTCCTTCGTTTGCCTGGCGGTGTGCTTTGGATCATTGTCATGTTGAAAGACCCAGCCACGTTTCTTCTTCAATGCCCTTGCTGATGGAAGGAGGTTTGCACTCAAAATCTCACGATACATGGCCCCATTCATTCTTTCATGTACCCGGATCAGTCGTCCTGGCCCCTTTGCAGAGAAACAGCCCCAAAGCATGATGTTTCCACCCCCATGCTTTACAGTAGGTATGGTGTTTGATGGATGCAACTCAGTATTCTTTTTCCTCCAAACACATAAAGTTGTGTTTCTACCAAACAGTTCCAGTTTGGTTTCATCAGACCATAGGACATTCTCCCAATACTCTTCTGGATCATCCAAATGCTCTCTAGCAAACTTCAGACGGGCCCGGACATGTACTGGCTTAAGCAGTGGGACACGTCTGGCACTGCAGGATCTGAGTCCCTGGCGGCGTAGTGTGTTACTGATGGTAGGCTTTGTTACATTGGTCCCAGCTCTCTGCAGTTCATTCACTAGTCCCCCCGCGTGGTTCTGGGATTTTTGCTCACCGTTCTTGTGATCATTTTGACCCCACGGGGTGAGATTTTGCGTGGAGCCCCAGATCGAGGGAGATTATCAGTGGTCTTGTATGTCTTCCATTTTCTAATTATTGCTCCCACAGTTGATTTCTTCAATCCAAGCTGGTTGCCTATTGCAGATTCAGTCTTCCCAGCCTGGTGCAGGGCTACAATTTTGTTTCTGGTGTCCTTTGACAGCTCTTTGGTCTTCACCATAGTGGAGTTTGGAGTCTGACTGTTTGAGGGTGTGCACAGGTGTCTTTTTATACTGATAACAAGTTTAAACAGGTGCCATTACTACAGGTAATGAGTGGAGGAAAGAGGAGACTCTTAAAGAAGAAGTTACAGGTCTGTGAGAGCCAGAAACCTTGATTGCTTGTAGGTGACCAAATACTTATTTTCCACCATAATTTGCAAATAAATTCTTACAAAATCAGACAATGTGATTTTCTGGATTTGTTTTCTCATTTTGTCTCTCATAGTTGAGGTCTACCTATGATGTAAATTACAGATGCCTCTCATCTTTTTAAGTGGTGGAACTTGCACTATTGGTGACTGACTAAATACTTTTTTGCCCCACTGTGTATATATATATATATATATATATATATATATATATATATATATATATATATATATATATTGTAGATTGTGAGCCCCACATAGAGTTCATAATGTACATTTTTTTCCCTATCAGTATGTCTTTTTGGAGTATGGGATGGAAATCCATGTAAACACGGGGAGAACATACAAATTCCTTACAGATGGTTTTTTTTTTTTGCCTTTGGCCAGATTCAAACTGAGGACTCCAGCGCTGCAAGGCTGCAGTGCTAACCACTGAGCCACCGTGTGGCCCCTGAAAATAAATAAATAATTTTAAAAATATAGAAAATAAATTTAAAAATATTAGAAAAAAAAATATAGATACTACATAAAACATAGGGCACATGAAAAAAAAAAGAAAATACATAAAATATTAGAAATATATAGAAAATAAATAATTAAAAAATATAGAAACTAAATAAAAAAAGGATTAGAAAAAATATAGAAAATAAATAAAAAAAAAAAAAAAATAGGACATAAGTCAAAGGTAAAGAAAAAAAGAAAATACATAAAATATAAAAAATCTAGAATATTAATAATACATTAGAAAAAATGTAGAAATTAAATATAATAAATGATTAGAAAATATGTAGAAAATAAAATATTAGAAAAAAATATAGAACATAAAATGTTAAAATAAATATAGATAGTAAATAAAATATTAGGAAATAACCTAAAAAGTGGTAAATATATGAAAAAAAAGTAAAATAAATGATTAGAAAGATATTAAAAATGCCAGGTATTTACTACAACTAACACCCACCGCTATAGATTGAAGTTGGAAATCCCAGTCACTTAATTCCAAAGATGCTTTGGTCAATAGTAGCCATGTTACCTGAGTGGTTAGTTAGATGGTGGGGCCCTTTCAACATATAATGACCCCCTATCCTCACTGGGACAAGACCATATTAAATAAACCCAAAAACCCAAAAGATCCTTTTCTATTTGACACATAAACATGTATAGCAACACAATATTTGGTATAATCATGTCTGGAATGTCTGAGCTCCTCCATGGTGAAAATGGTAAAATTTCACAATGCTTAAAATGCTGTGGTTTTTTTGTCGTGACAACCCCTTCCCTCCAATAGAAATAAGTTACCAAAAAGTTGCCTGTAAAAAAAACCCTTACACTGCAATATAGAAAATATAAAAAGTTATGGATGACGGGTTAAATTTGTGTTGAGTAGTAAAACAAACAAAAAAACTATATAAATTTGGTATTTCTAGAAATTGGACTTATGGAAACCCCCCCCCCCCAAAAAAAAAAAAAAAAAAAAAAACACAAAAAAAAGGAAGGTGGAATAGTCTTTTTTTCCCATTCTGTTTCACAAATCTCTATTTTTGATTGTGATGGAGGCATCTAAATGGTGACCCCAATTGTAGACCCCTGAATAGTGTAGTACAATACCTTACCCTTGTAGGGCAGTGTTGGAAATCAGTAGTTGTCGAGATAGAAATTGTTAATGGTTAAAGATGACAGACTTACCAGCTATGTTTCCACTTTTTGGAGAACCTTGTTCCCATTGTTTGGCGGGTTCCATTATTTTTTTACATGTTCCTGAAGCAAACAGTCTTCTCAACGTTTCTGCAAAGTGCTGGTGGAGAAGCAAAATCGCTCAGCGGAAGGCACCCGCCGCCTTGCCCGGGATCACGAAACTGGTGCCTGCACTACGTCCCACTTTTGAGTCACCCATCCATCGCGTCTTGCAATCGGCTGCCCTTGGTTTCCTGCCCCAGTGGGGATCTGCGGGTGGTGGCGGGAGAGCACGGGCACAGGGACTTTGGTTCCGGCAGGCGGCGGGGCCCGTGGTACTCAACATTTTGGTATGCTAATCAAGACTGCCCGCTGTCTTGGACCATGCTGCAGACAGAACAGGAGTCAATAATCTGCTGATCTCCTCCATTTCAGGAGCAACAACCTAAAGGGGTCATGCCATTAAAAAGTATTCAACCTCTAGCCATTGAATATCCCATAACCATAGAATCAGTGGGGGTTGAGGCTTAGTATAGATAGGTTTCTCACATGGCGGACGGCACTCCTATTCACTTTAATGGGAGATAGCTGGAGATTGCCAAAGTACTGTAGTTATTGGGAGCTCAAGTGATTCCTTCCAACCTAAGGTCAGGCTGAACTCTCAGTGGTGGTAATGGTGGGGGGCTAATCCCATTCTTAGGACCGTAGGGGTCTCAGGGGTCAGGCCTCCATGGATCAGGTATTTATTTTCTATCCTGTGGATGGTGCCTTTTGTGGCACAACCCCTTTAACAATCTTTTTCTGCAATTTCAGACAAGGAACCTCCTTCTCCAGCCAGTTGTTTTACAACTAGAATATTTGTTATACATATTTTAATTTGCAATTATAATTTTGATAGGAGACTGCATCATATCAAAGCAAAGGGAGAGATTCAAGAACGAGGACTTGGGATATTTTTCTATTTTTTGTGCATTTTCTATTTTGAGTGATCTTTGAAACCCTTCGCAACATATAAGAATCCTAAAAATTCATTTGAAAAACATTCAGGGCCCTCTGTGAGGCCGAGCTCCGGTCACGTCGACGCTGCGTTCTCTTTTGTGGAGGAAGAATAGAATCGTCTCCAATATCATTCTCGTCGTCCGCAACCGGCGGAGTCTGGCACGAAAACCAAACAAATAAATAAAAATATAAAATAATATTTCCAAGTTTCATTCTCCGTAACTGAAATGTTATCAGTAAGAAGATAATCCTGTCTAGACTGGTCTAGAAAACGGAGCCAAGCCGTATTGTTAAGCAGGTACAATGAGCGCCCTAAACAGTTGTCATATTCTTCTACGAGGACTGTAAAACTATATTGACATTAAGTAGATGCAGTGAATCCCGGTTATTATCGCCGCGGCCGGATCCGAGCTGCTCGGGAATAATATGTATTAGATTCTGTCTATTCAGATTATTTCTAAGGAAATGTGACGGCTGAATACGGTCACACTTATGTTCTTATTCTGTCCCTTGTTTACAGAGATACAATGTTAATGCATTCGACGTATCTACATGATAATAAAGCTTATGTAACAGCCGAGCATTGTCCTCATCTGCCGACACCAGATCTGGATTAGAATACATCGTTTAGTTTTCCTATTTTCAACTTCCAAGAAAATCAAGTTTCTCAATGGTATGTTTTTGACCTATCTTACTTATATAGTTGCTTACCTGTTGATATTTTAACCACTTCATGACCAGACCTATTTTTGAGTCTTTGGGGCAGATTTAGTATACCTTGGCACTAAGGTTGAGCGATCGTGTTCGGAAAAGATTGGATTCTGATCGGCGATCGAGACAATTTCACGATCGTGATCGGAATTCCGAACACAATCTTTTTAGGTGGGATTGAGATCGGTATTATTTCCCACAATGCTTTGCTTAGCCTTCACACTGAGTATACGCTCCGCTCATTCTGAGTGGAGTGTATACTCAGTGTGAAGGCTCCGCTGCAGTTCCATAGGAATGAATGGAAGCAGCTGGCACACAGCCTTAATCCCCTGCACGCCGGCTGCCTCCATTCATTCTAATGGGAGACTAGCTATCATCTCTAGTAGCTACTTACCTGCAGAGATGGCTGCTCCAGTGCCCGGTGTTCTCCTTCTTCTTCGCTTCACTGGCGCTCCCCGCTGCTCTTCTCGCCTCGCTGCTGTGCCCTCTCAGGTTAGTGTTTAAAGAGCTAGGCTTGTGGCTTAGGAGAGTGTGGGCGGGTACAGGGCGGGGATATGTCACGTCTCCCCTCCCAGTACCCGCCCACACTCTCCTAACCTGCCCACACTCTCCTAACCTGGGAGGCAGGGGGCAGCGAGGCGAAGAAGAAGGAGAACACCAGGCACTGGAGCAGCCATCTCTGCAGGTAAGTGGACACCAGGGGGGACTAAGTAGCCAGAGGATTAAAAAAAATCCTCTGGCTACTTAGTGATTCACTACACAGCGTGGATTCTAACAATTAAAGCGTTCAATTGTTAGATTCCATGCTGTATAGTGAATAGGATTGCTTTTAAAATCTGATCTCTGATTAATAAAAAAATCCCATTGACTTGAATTGGGTTCAGAATTGGGATTGAGATCGGGTTAAAATGAAAAATGATCGGAAATAGGACTTTAAAAATCGATCCTGAAAAGTCAAGATCGGCTCAACCCCACAAAAACTTGGCTACTTTTTTTGTACTGCCTTTGCCACTTTTCTAAAATGGGAGTCTGACAATAGTGAGTAGGGATGGGGTCAATGGCCCAATTTATTATTTTTTTTACCCATAATCCCTAGCGGAGCAGAAATGGCTTGTAAGTCTCCATACTGCCTATGTAGGTGCACACTCTCCCTAATGAGTATGATTATTCCCTGGTTATGGCAGTATTAGGAATCTTTGCCTTGGGTGAGGAGAAGCCTAACTAAGCCTATCATACTGAGTGGACAGACATGGCAGCCGACTGTCCTTTGTGTATGAAAGATCCAAAGGTCACTTCTCACTGCGCCCACAATAGTTTGGAAAGGTTTTCTCCAAATGCAAATAAGAGTAAAATGATTAGCTGAAATAATTTGGAATACATTATCTATTAATAGCGAATCCTTCCATGTAGAAATCATCGCCTGTTATGAGCTTCATTTTGAAGGCACAAGAGAAGTTTCCAGAGTAAAAGAGTTTGGTTTGCAAATCAAATGCAAAAACAATTTACACGACAATGGCGAATTTGTTGCTTATAATTTCGCAAATCTCTAAACCTGTAAACCTATACTGTCCTACTTGTAAATATATTTAGAACAACCTCCTCTATATCCTCAAAGGGTCCCGAGAGATGAGCCAATGAATCTGCCAGTACTCTATGGCTTTGGTGAGTAGAAGGAAACTGGATTTCCAAGAGGAAACTTGTGTAAATTTCTGCAGACAGTGGCCTTGGTTGTATTCTAATCCTTTACCATAGTGTTGCAATGCAACAATGCTGCCTGCTGTGCCAGGAAAGCAAATCCCAGGAAACTCATGGAACTGTGCAATAACTGCAGTACAAACAAGAACCAGGATGCAGCAATGCTGAGCCTCTCCTGGGCATTCAACCTTCTTTGCCAATATTATGATGTCTGCGGGCCCTACATGACCATTGAGACCAATTACAGGACTTATTTATTTAGGTTACTTATATAGCACCAACATATTCCACAGCGCTTTTAGAGACATGGTGGTTAGAGATGAGCGAACAGTGTTCTATCGAACTCATGTTCGATCGGATATTAGGCTGTTCGGCATGTTCGAATCGAATCGAACACCGCGTGGTAAAGTGCGCCATTACTCGATTCCCCTCCCACCTTCCCTGGCGCCTTTTTTGCTCCAATAACAGCGCAGGGTAGGTGGGACAGGAACTACGACACCGGTGACGTTGAAAAAAGTAGGCAAAACCCATTGGCTGCCGAAAACATGTGACCTCTAATTTAAAAGAACAGCGACGCCCAGCTTCGCGTCATTCTGAGCTTGCAATTCACCGAGGACGGAGGTTTCCGTCCAGCTAGCTAGGGCTTAGATTCTGGGTAGGCAGGGACAGGCTAGGATAGGAAGGAGAAGACAACCAACAGCTCTTGTAAGAGCTAAATTCCAGGGAGAAGCTTGTCAGTGTAACGTGGCACTGACGGGCTCAATCGCCGCAACCCAGCTTTCCCAGGATCCTGAATGGAATACACTGTCAGTGTATTCCCGTATACCCGATATATACCCCGATACCCGTTCCAACGGTGTGCCCCCCCACCTTCACCCCAGAAATACCCTGCAAGTCCCCTAGCAATAGAATTGGGGCTATATACACCCACAATTTTTACTACTGGTATACAGTGCCATTGTCTGACTGGGAATTCAAAGAATATATTGGGAATACAAATACCCTCATTTCTTGCTACTGCCATATAGTGCCAGTTTCTGACTGGTAATTCAAAGAATATATTGGGGTTACGTGCACCCACAATTTTTACTACTGGTATACAGTGCCATTGTCTGACTGGGAATTCAAAGAATATATTGGGAATACAAATACCCTCATTTCTTGCTACTGCCATATAGTGCCAGTGTCTGACTGGGAATTCAAAGAATATATTGGGGTTACGTGCACCCACAATTTTTACTACTGGTATACAGTGCCATTGTCTGACTGGGAATTCAAAGAGTATATTGGGAATACAAATACCCTCATTTCTTGCTACTGCCATATAGTGCCAGTTTCTGACTGGGAATTCAAAGAATATATTGGGGTTACGTGCACCCACAATTTTTACTACTGGTATACAGTGCCATTGTCTGACTGGGAATTCAAAGAATATATTGGGGTTATAAATACCCTCATTTCTTGCTACTGCCATATAGTGCCAGTTTCTGACTGGTAATTCAAAGAATATATTGGGGTTACGTGCACCCACAATTTTTACTACTGGTATACAGTGCCATTGTCTGACTGGGAATTCAAAGAGTATATTGGGAATACAAATACCCTCATTTCTTGCTACTGCCATATAGTGCCAGTTTCTGACTGGGAATTCAAAGAATATATTGGGGTTACGTGCACCCACAATTTTTACTACTGGTATACAGTGCCATTGTCTGACTGGGAATTCAAAGAGTATATTGGGAATACAAATACCCTCATTTCTTGCTACTGCCATATAGTGCCAGTTTCTGACTGGGAATTCAAAGAATATATTGGGGTTACGTGCACCCACAATTTTTACTACTGGTATACAGTGCCATTGTCTGACTGGGAATTCAAAGAGTATATTGGGAATACAAATACCCTCATTTCTTGCTACTGCCATATAGTGCCAGTTTCTGACTGGGAATTCAAAGAATATATTGGGGTTACGTGCACCCACAATTTTTACTACTGGTATACAGTGCCATTGTCTGACTGGGAATTCAAAGAGTATATTGGGAATACAAATACCCTCATTTCTTGCTACTGCCATATAGTGCCAGTTTCTGACTGGGAATTCAAAGAATATATTGGGGTTACGTGCACCCACAATTTTTACTACTGGTATACAGTGCCATTGTCTGACTGGGAATTCAAAGAATATATTGGGGTTATAAATACCCTCATTTCTTGCTACTGCCATATAGTGCCAGTTTCTGACTGGTAATTCAAAGAATATATTGGGGTTACGTGCACCCACAATTTTTACTACTGGTATACAGTGCCATTGTCTGACTGGGAATTCAAAGAGTATATTGGGAATACAAATACCCTCATTTCTTGCTACTGCCATATAGTGCCAGTTTCTGACTGGGAATTCAAAGAATATATTGGGGTTACGTGCACCCACAATTTTTACTACTGGTATACAGTGCCATTGTCTGACTGGGAATTCAAAGAGTATATTGGGAATACAAATACCCTCATTTCTTGCTACTGCCATATAGTGCCAGTTTCTGACTGGGAATTCAAAGAATATATTGGGGTTACGTGCACCCACAATTTTTACTACTGGTATACAGTGCCATTGTCTGACTGGGAATTCAAAGAGTATATTGGGAATACAAATACCCTCATTTCTTGCTACTGCCATATAGTGCCAGTTTCTGACTGGGAATTCAAAGAATATATTGGGGTTACGTGCACCCACAATTTTTACTACTGGTATACAGTGCCATTGTCTGACTGGGAATTCAAAGAGTATATTGGGAATACAAATACCCTCATTTCTTGCTACTGCCATATAGTGCCAGTTTCTGACTGGGAATTCAAAGAATATATTGGGGTTACGTGCACCCACAATTTTTACTACTGGTATACAGTGCCATTGTCTGACTGGGAATTCAAAGAATATATTGGGGTTATAAATACCCTCATTTCTTGCTACTGCCATATAGTGCCAGTTTCTGACTGGTAATTCAAAGAATATATTGGGGTTACGTGCACCCACAATTTTTACTACTGGTATACAGTGCCATTGTCTGACTGGGAATTCAAAGAGTATATTGGGAATACAAATACCCTCATTTCTTGCTACTGCCATATAGTGCCAGTTTCTGACTGGGAATTCAAAGAATATATTGGGGTTACGTGCACCCACAATTTTTACTACTGGTATACAGTGCCATTGTCTGACTGGGAATTCAAAGAGTATATTGGGAATACAAATACCCTCATTTCTTGCTACTGCCATATAGTGCCAGTTTCTGACTGGGAATTCAAAGAATATATTGGGGTTACGTGCACCCACAATTTTTACTACTGGTATACAGTGCCATTGTCTGACTGGGAATTCAAAGAGTATATTGGGAATACAAATACCCTCATTTCTTGCTACTGCCATATAGTGCCAGTTTCTGACTGGGAATTCAAAGAATATATTGGGGTTACGTGCACCCACAATTTTTACTACTGGTATACAGTGCCATTGTCTGACTGGGAATTCAAAGAGTATATTGGGAATACAAATACCCTCATTTCTTGCTACTGCCATATAGTGCCAGTTTCTGACTGGGAATTCAAAGAATATATTGGGGTTACGTGCACCCACAATTTTTACTACTGGTATACAGTGCCATTGTCTGACTGGGAATTCAAAGAGTATATTGGGAATACAAATACCCTCATTTCTTGCTACTGCCATATAGTGCCAGTTTCTGACTGGGAATTCAAAGAATATATTGGGGTTACGTGCACCCACAATTTTTACTACTGGTATACAGTGCCATTGTCTGACTGGGAATTCAAAGAGTATATTGGGAATACAAATACCCTCATTTCTTGCTACTGCCATATAGTGCCAGTTTCTGACTGGGAATTCAAAGAATATATTGGGGTTACGTGCACCCACAATTTTTACTACTGGTATACAGTGCCATTGTCTGACTGGGAATTCAAAGAGTATATTGGGAATACAAATACCCTCATTTCTTGCTACTGCCATATAGTGCCAGTTTCTGACTGGGAATTCAAAGAATATATTGGGGTTACGTGCACCCACAATTTTTACTACTGGTATACAGTGCCATTGTCTGACTGGGAATTCAAAGAGTATATTGGGAATACAAATACCCTCATTTCTTGCTACTGCCATATAGTGCCAGTTTCTGACTGGGAATTCAAAGAATATATTGGGGTTACGTGCACCCACAATTTTTACTACTGGTATACAGTGCCATTGTCTGACTGGGAATTCAAAGAGTATATTGGGAATACAAATACCCTCATTTCTTGCTACTGCCATATAGTGCCAGTTTCTGACTGGGAATTCAAAGAATATATTGGGGTTACGTGCACCCACAATTTTTACTACTGGTATACAGTGCCATTGTCTGACTGGGAATTCAAAGAATATATTGGGGTTATAAATACCCTCATTTCTTGCTACTGCCATATAGTGCCAGTTTCTGACTGGTAATTCAAAGAATATATTGGGGTTACGTGCACCCACAATTTTTACTACTGGTATACAGTGCCATTGTCTGACTGGGAATTCAAAGAGTATATTGGGAATACAAATACCCTCATTTCTTGCTACTGCCATATAGTGCCAGTTTCTGACTGGGAATTCAAAGAATATATTGGGGTTACGTGCACCCACAATTTTTACTACTGGTATACAGTGCCATTGTCTGACTGGGAATTCAAAGAGTATATTGGGAATACAAATACCCTCATTTCTTGCTACTGCCATATAGTGCCAGTTTCTGACTGGGAATTCAAAGAATATATTGGGGTTACGTGCACCCACAATTTTTACTACTGGTATACAGTGCCAATGTCTGACTGGGAATTCAAAGAGTATATTGGGAATACAAATACCCTCATTTCTTGCTACTGCCATATAGTGCCAGTTTCTGACTGGGAATTCAAAGAATATATTGGGGTTACGTGCACCCACAATTTTTACTACTGGTATACAGTGCCATTGTCTGACTGGGAATTCAAAGAGTATATTGGGAATACAAATACCCTCATTTCTTGCTACTGCCATATAGTGCCAGTTTCTGACTGGTAATTCAAAGAATATATTGGGGTTACGTGCACCCACAATTTTTACTACTGGTATACAGTGCCATTGTCTGACTGGGAATTCAAAGAGTATATTGGGAATACAAATACCCTCATTTCTTGCTACTGCCATATAGTGCCAGTTTCTGACTGGGAATTCAAAGAATATATTGGGGTTACGTGCACCCACAATTTTTACTACTGGTATACAGTGCCATTGTCTGACTGGGAATTCAAAGAGTATATTGGGAATACAAATACCCTCATTTCTTGCTACTGCCATATAGTGCCAGTTTCTGACTGGGAATTCAAAGAATATATTGGGGTTACGTGCACCCACAATTTTTACTACTGGTATACAGTGCCATTGTCTGACTGGGAATTCAAAGAGTATATTGGGAATACAAATACCCTCATTTCTTGCTACTGCCATATAGTGCCAGTTTCTGACTGGGAATTCAAAGAATATATTGGGGTTACGTGCACCCACAATTTTTACTACTGGTATACAGTGCCAATTTCTAACTAGGAATTCAAAATGCGCAAGGCTCCCGGAAAGGGACGTGGACGAGGCCGTGGGCGAGGTCGGGGGAATGGTTCTGGGGAGCAAGGTAGCAGTGAAGCCACAGGGCGTCCCGTGCCTACTCCTGTGGGGCAGCAAGCATTGCGCCACTCCACAGTGCCAGGGTTGCTTGCCACATTAACTAAACTGCAGGGTACAAACCTTAGTAGGCCCGAGAACCAGGAACAGGTCTTGCAATGGCTGTCAGAGAACGCTTACAGCACATTGTCCAGCAGCCAGTCAGACTCTGCCTCCTCTCCTCCTATTACCCAACAGTCTTGTCTTCCTTCCTCCCAAAATTCCGAAGCTTTACAGAACAATAACCCAAACTGTCCCTGCTCCCCAGAGCTGTTCTCCGCTCCTTTCATTGTCCCTCAACCTGCCTCTCCACGTCACGATTCCACGAACCTAACAGAGGAGCATCTGTGTCCAGATGCTCAAACACTAGAGTCTCCTTCATCTCCGTTCGATTTGGTGGTGGATGACCAGCAACCCACCCTCATCGACGATGATGTGACGCAGTTGCCGTCAGGGCATCCAGTTGACCGGCGCATTGTGCGGGAGGAGGAGATGAGACAGGAGTTGGAAGAGGAAGTGGTGGATGATGAGGACACTGACCCGACCTGGACAGGGGGGATGTCAAGCGGGGAAAGTAGTGTGGATGTTGAGGCAGGTGCAGCACCAAAAAGGGTAGCTAGAGGCAGAGGCAGAGGTCAGCAGCTTAGGCGAAGCCAGGCCACACCCGGAATCTCCCAAGATGTTCCAGTTCGTACCCAGCCCCGAAAAACTCCCACCTCGAGGGCACGTTTCTCGAAGGTGTGGAGTTTTTTCAAGGAATGCGCCGAGGACAGATATAGTGTTGTCTGCACAATTTGCCTCTCGAAATTGATTAGGGGCTCTGAGAAGAGCAACCTGTCCACCACTTCAATGCGCCGTCATTTGGAATCCAAGCACTGGAATCAGTGGCAGGCAGCAACGGCAGGACAAAGGCCGCCTGCCGTTCACGCCACTGCCACTGCCTCTGCCTCTGCCACTGCCACTGCTGACTGTGCTGGCGATGCACTCCAGAGGACGAGCCAGGACACCACTTCATCTGCCTCCGCCACTTTGTTGACTTCTACCTCATCCTCCCCTGGTCCTGTCTTATCTCCTTCTCCTGCACCATCAAAGGCACCATCAGGCGTTTCTTTACAACAACCCACCATCTCTCAGACATTGGAGCGGCGGCAGAAATACACTGCTAACCACCCACACGCGCAAGCCTTGAACGCCAACATCGCTAAACTGCTGGCCCAGGAGATGTTGGCGTTCCGGCTTGTTGAAACTCCCGCCTTCCTGGACCTGATGGCAACTGCGGCACCTCGCTATGCCGTCCCTAGCCGTCACTACTTCTCCCGGTGTGCCGTCCCCGCCTTGCACCAGCACGTGTCACTCAACATCAGGCGGGCCCTTAGTTCCGCGCTTTGCACAAAGGTCCACTTGACCACCGACGCGTGGACAAGTGCATGCGGACAGGGACGCTACATTTCACTGACGGCACACTGGGTGAATGTAGTTGAGGCTGGGACTGCTTCCCAAACTGGCCCGGTGTACCTCGTCTCCCCGCCTAACATTCCTGGCAGGGACACGAGAAGAACACCCCCCTCCTCCTCCTCCTCTACCGCCTCCTCCTCCGCCACCGCCTCCTCCTCCGCCACCGCCTCCTCCTCCGCTGTTAGATTGACCCCAGCTACGAGTTGGAAACGTTGCAGCACTGGCGTTGGTAGACGTCAGCAGGCTGTGCTGAAGCTGATCAGCTTGGGGGACAGACAGCACACTGCCTCCGAGGTGAGGGATGCCCTCCTCGATGAGACGGCAATATGGTTTGAGCCGCTGCACCTGGGCCCAGGCATGGTCGTTTGTGATAACGGCCGGAACCTGGTAGCAGCTCTGGAGCTTGCCGGACTCCAACATGTTCCATGCCTGGCCCACGTCTTCAACCTAGTGGTGCAACGTTTCCTAAAGAGCTACCCCAATGTTCCAGAGCTACTGGTGAAAGTGCGGCGCATGTGCGCCCACTTTCGCAAGTCGACAGTAGCCGCTGCTAGCTTAAAATCTCTCCAGCAACGCCTGCATGTGCCACAACACCGGCTTTTGTGCGACGTCCCCACACGCTGGAACTCAACGTTTCAGATGTTGAATAGAGTGGTTGAGCAGCAGAGACCTTTGATGGAATACCAGCTACAAAACCCTAGGGTGCCACAAAGTCAGCTGCCTCAGTTTCACATCCATGAGTGGCCATGGATGAGAGACCTTTGTGACATCCTACGGGTCTTTGAGGAGTCCACAAGGAGGGTGAGCTCTGAGGATGCGATGGTGAGCCTTACAATCCCGCTCTTGTGTGTTCTGAGAGAATCCCTGATTGACATCAGGGATAACTCAGATCACACAGAGGAGTTAGGGATAGCATCCGATCCGTCACAGCTGGAGAGTAGGTCCACACATCTGTCCGCTTCACTGCGTTTAATGGAGGAGGAGGAGGAGGAGGAGGAGGAGGAAGAAGAGTTGTCCGATGATGTGATGGTGATACAGGAGGCTTCCGGGCAACTTCGAATCGTCCCATTGTTGCAGCGCGGATGGGTAGACATGGAGGATGAGGAGGAAATGGAGATTGAACTTTCCGGTGGGGCCAGAGGAGTCATGCCAACTAACACTGTGGCAGACATGGCTGAGTTCATGTTGGGGTGCTTTACAACCGACAAGCGTATTGTCAAAATCATGGAGGACAACCAGTACTGGATCTTTGCTATCCTTGACCCCCGGTATAAAAACAACATCTCGTCTTTTATTCCGGTAGAGGGGAGGGCCAATCGCATCAATGCTTGCCACAGGCAATTGGTGCAGAATATGATGGAGATGTTTCCAGCATGTGACGTTGGCGGCAGGGAGGGCAGTTCCTCCAGTAGGCAACCAAGTTCTCACCGGTCCACACAAACGAGGGGCACACTGTCTAAGGTCTGGGACACCTTGATGGCACCCCCTCGCCAAAGTGCCGCCACGGAGACGGAGGGTCCTAGTGTCACCAGGCCGTGAGAAGTATAGGCGCATGTTGCCGGGAATACCTTTCCGACCACAGCCCTGTCCTCTCCGACCCCTCTGCGCCCTACACGTATTGGGTGTCGAAGTTGGACCTGTGGCTTGAACTTGCCCTATATGCTGGAGGTGCTGTCCTGTCCTGCCGCCAGCGTCCTATCTGAGAGGGTGTTCAGTGCAGCGGTGGCATCATCACTGACAAGTGCACCGTCTGTCAGCTGAGAGTGCCGACCGGCTCACTTTGATAAAAATGAACCACCACTGATAGAGCCTTCATTTTTGTGCCACCTGTGTAAAGCACCCAACATGAAACTCCATGTCTGTACTCAACCTCTCCAATTCCTCCGCATCCTCATACTCATCACCATAAGCGTTGCACAATTCTGCTAATACTAGGCTCCCTCCAACATGATTTCCCCCAACTCTGCTGGTTAGAGCTCCTCCACCTGATTTCCACCAACTCTGCTGGTTAGAGGCTCCCTCCACCCTGCTTTCCCACAACTCTGCTGGTTAGAGGCTCCTTCCACCATGAATTTGCCAAACTGGGCTGTTTAGAGGCTCCCTCCACCATGAATTGGTCCAAACTGGGTGTTTTAGAGGCTCCCTCCACCATGAATTGGTCCCAAACTGGGCTGGTTAGAGGCTCCCTCCACCATGAATTTGCCCAAACTGGGCTGGTTAGAGGCTCCCTCCACAATTAATTGGTCCAAACTGGGCTAATTAGAGGCTCCCCTCCACCATGAATTGGTCCAAACTGGGTTTTTTAGAGGCTCCCTCCACCATGAATTTGCCCAAACTGGGCTGTTTAGAGGCTCCCTCCACCATGAATTGGTCCAAACTGGCTGGTTAGAGGCTCCCTCCACCATGAATTGGTCCAAACTGGCTGGTTAGAGGCTCCCTCCACCATGAATTCCCAAAACTTGGCTGTTTAGAGCTCCCTTCCACCATTAATTGGTCAAACTGGCTGGTTAGAGGCTCCCTCCACCATGATTTGCCCAAACTGGCTGTTTAGAGGCTCCCTCCACCATGAATTTGCCCAACTGGGCTGGTTAGAGGCTCCTCCACATGAATTGGTCCAAACTGGGCTGGTTAGAGGCTCCCCTCCACCATGAATTTGCCCAAACTGGGCTGTTTAGAGGTCTCCCTCCACCATGAATTTGCCCAAACTGGGCTGGTTAGAGGCTCCCTCCACCATGAATTGGTCCAAACGGGTTTTTAGAGGCTCCCTTCACCATGAATTGGTCCAAACTTGGCTGTTTAGAGGCTCCTCCACCATGAATTTGCCCAAACTGGGCTGTTTAGAGGCTCCCTCACCATGAATTGGTCCAAACTGGGCTGGTTAGAGGCTCCCTCCACCATGAATTTCCCAAAACTTGGCTGTTTAGAGGCTCCCTCCACCATTAATTGGTCCAAACTGGCTGGTTAGAGGCTCCCTCCACCATGAATTGCCAAACTGGGCTGTTTAGAGGCTCCCTCCACCATGAATTTGCCCAAACTGGGCTGGTTAGAGCTCCCTCCACCATGAATTGGTCCAAACTGGGCTGGTTAGAGGCTCCCTCCACAATTAATTAGTCCAAACTGGGCTAATTAGAGGCTCCCTCCACCATGAATTGGTCCAAACTGGGTTTTTTAGAGGCTCCCTCCACCATGAATTTGCCCAAACTGGGCTGTTTAGAGGCTCCCTCCACCATGAATTGGGTCCAAACTGGGCTGGTTAGAGGCTCCCTCCACCATGAATTTCCCAAACTTGGCTGTTTAGAGGCTCCCTCCACCATTAATTGGTCCAAACTGGGCTGGTTAGAGGCTCCCTCCACCATGAATTTGCCCAAACTGGGGTGGTTAGAGGCTCCTCCACCATTAATTGGTCAAACTGGGCTGGTTAGAGGCTCCCTCCACATTAATTGTCCAAACTGGGCTAATTAGAGGCTCCCTCCACCATGAATTGGTCCAAACTGGGTTTTTTAGAGGCTCCCTCCACCATGAATTTGCCCAAACTGGGCTGTTTAGAGGCTCCCTCCACCATGAATTGGTCCAAACTGGGCTGGTTAGAGGCTCCCTCCACCATGAATTGGTCCAAACTGGGCTGGTTAGAGGCTCCCTCCCACCATGAATTTCCCAAAACTTGGCTGTTTAGAGGCTCCCTCCACCATTAATTGGTCCAAACTGGGCTGGTTAGAGGCTCCCTCCACCATGAATTTGCCCCAAACTGGGCTGTTTAGAGGCTCCCTCCACCATGAATTTGCCAAACTGGCTGGTTAGAGGCTCCCTCCACCATGAATTGGTCCAAACTGGCTGGTTAGAGGCTCCCTCCACCATGAATTTGCCCAAACTGGCTGTTTAGAGGCTCCCTCCACCATGAATTTGCCCAAACTGGGCTGGTTAGAGGCTCCTCCACCATGAATTGGTCCAAACGGGTTTTTAGAGGCTCCTTCACCATGAATTGGTCCAAACTTGGCTGTTTAGAGGCTCCCTCCACCATGAATTGCCCAAACTGGGCTGTTTAGAGGCTCCCTCCACCATGAATTGGTCCAAACTGGGCTGGTTAGAGGCTCCCCTCCACCATGAATTTCCCAAAACTTGGCTGTTTAGAGGCTCCCTCCACCATTAATTGGTCCAAACTGGGCTGGTTAGAGGCTCCCTCCACCATGAATTTGCCCAAACTGGGCTGTTTAGAGGCTCCCTCCACCATGAATTTGCCCCAAACTGGGCTGGTTAGAGGCTCCCTCCACCATGAATTGGTCCAAACTGGCCTTGGTTAGAGGCTCCTCCACCATGAATTTGCCCAAACTGGGCTGTTTAGAGGCTCCCTCCACCATGAATTTGCCACAACTGGGCTGGTTAGAGGCTCCCTCCACCATTAATTGGTCAAACTGGGCTGGTTAGAGGCTCCCTCCACCATGAATTTGCCCAACTGGGCTGTTTAGAGGCTCCCTCCACCATGATTTGCCCAAACTGGGCTGGTTAGAGGCTCCCTCCACCATGAATTGGTCCAACTGGGCTGGTTAGAGGCTCCCTCCACCATGAATTGCCCAAACTGGGCTGTTTAGAGGCTCCCTCCACCATGAATTTGCCCAAACTGGCTGGTTAGAGGCTCCCTCCACCATGAATTGGTCCAAACGGGTTTTAGAGGCTCCCTTCACCATGAATTGGTCCAAACTTGGCTGGTTAGAGGCTCCCTCCACCATGAATTTGCCCAAACTGGGCTGTTTAGAGGCTCCCTCCACCATGAATTGGTCCAAACTGGCTGGTTAGAGGCTCCTCCACCATGAATTTCCCAAACTGGCTGTTTAGAGGCTCCCTCCACCATTAATTGGTCCAAACTGGGCTGGTTAGAGGCTCCCTCCACCATGAATTTGCCCAAACTGGGGTCTGTTAGAGGCTCCCTCCACCATTAATTGGTCCAAACTGGGCTGGTTAGAGGCTCCCTCCACAATTAATTGGTCCAAACTGGGCTAATTAGAGGCTCCCTCCACCATGAATTGGTCCAAACTGGGTTTTTTAGAGGCTCCCTCCACCATGAATTTGCCCAAACTGGCTGTTTAGAGGCTCTCTCCACCATGAATTGGTCCAAACTGGGCTGGTTAGAGGCTCCCTCCACCATGAATTGGTCCAAACTGGCTGGTTAGAGGCTCCCTCCACCATGAATTTCCCCAAAACTTGAGTTAGAGGCTCCCTCCACCATGAATTTCCCAAAACTTGGCTGTTTAGAGGCTCCCTCCACCATTAATTGGTCCAAACTGGGCTGGTTAGAGGCTCCCTCCACCATGAATTTGCCCAAACTGGGCTGTTTAGAGGCTCCCTCCACCATGAATTTGCCCAAACTGGGCTGGTTAGAGGCTCCCTCCACCATGAATTGGTCCAAACTGGGCTGGTTAGAGGCTCCCTCCACCATGAATTTGCCCAAACTGGGCTGTTTAGAGGCTCCCTCCACCATGAATTTGCCCAAACTGGGCTGGTTAGAGGCTCCCTCCACCATGAATTGGTCCAAACTGGGCTGGTTAGAGGCTCCCTCCACCATGAATCTGCCCAAACTGGGCTGTTTAGAGGCTCCCTCCACCATGAATTTGCCCAAACTGGGCTGGTTAGAGGCTCCCTCCACCATGAATTGGTCCAAACGGGTTTTTAGAGGCTCCCTTCACCATGAATTGGTCCAAACTTGGCTGTTTAGAGGCTCCCTCCACCATGAATTGGTCCAAACTGGGGTGGTTAGAGGCTCCCTCCACCATGAATTTGCCCAAACTGGGCTGTTTAGAGGCTCCCTCCACCATGAATTGGTCCAAACTGGGTTTTTTAGAGGCTCCCTCCACCATGAATTGGTCCAAACTGGGCTGGTTAGAGGCTCCCTCCACCATGAATTGGTCCAAACTGGGGTGGTTAGAGGCTCCCTCCACCATTAATTGGTCCAAACTGGGCTGGTTAGAGGCTCCCTCCACCATTAATTGGTCCAAACTGGGCTGGTTAGAGGCTCCCTCCACCATGAATTTGCCCAAACTGGGCTGGTTAGAGGCTCCCTCCACCATGAATTGGTCCAAACTGGGGTTTTTAGAGGCTCCCTCCACCATGAATTGGTCCAAACTGGGGTTTTTAGAGTCTCCCTCCACCATGAATTGGTCCAAACTGGGGTTTTTAGAGGCTCCCTCCACCATGAATTGGTCCAAACTGGGGTTTTTAGAGTCTCCCTCCACCATGAATTTGCCCAAACTGGGGTGTTTAGAGGCTCCCTCCACCATGAATTTGCCCAAACTCTGCTGGTTAGAGGCTCAATCCACCCTGATTTTCAAAACAAATGTTGGTGCCAACCTCAACTTACTACAAGGGCCAAATTCACTGCTGGTGACAAGCTCTCCTCACTGCAAGTGCCAAATACACATGTTTCAAGGTGTTTTCCTACTGTCAGAGAGGTGGTATTGAGTGTGTAAAGTGTGTAGTTGTTAGGCTGTGATGTTGGGGTAATAGAGGGTCTTTGGTGTGTTAGATGCCCCCAGACATGCTTCCCCTGCTGTCCCAGTGTGATTCCAGAGGTGTTGGCATCATTTCCTGGGGTGTCATAGTGGACTTGGTGACCCTCCAGACACGGATTTGGGTTTCCCCCTTAACGAGTATCTGTTCCCCATAGACTATAATGGGGTTCGAAACCCGTTCGAACACACGAACATTGAGCGGCTGTTCGAATCGAATTTCGAACCTCGAACATTTTAGTGTTCGCTCATCTCTAATGGTGGTCACTGTCCCTTGTAGGACTCACAATCTGCATTCCCTATCAATATATCTTTGGAGTGTGGGAGGAAACCAAAGTCCTTGGAGGAGACATGCACAAACACAGGGAGAACATACAAACTCCTTGCAGATGTTGTCCTTGGTTGGATTCGAACTCTGGACTCCAATGCTAACCACTGAGCCACTGTGCTGCCCCATCTTATCAGGGACCTCGAGGAACATGATGTCAGAAAATACACTGAAAGAGGAAGCAAGAGCCTAAGTGTGAAAACTGGATGCTGGGAAAGAAAAACGGTTGCCATTTTAGTGTTAGATTGAGACTAATCTCTAATTGTTCGGTTTTGTTAAAAAAAACAAACAAAAATAAAAAATTTGGATATTTGGGTGGAACCCAGCACATGACAAAACAGTTTGCCCATCTCTCGTTAGGAGGGTTGGTCTAAGTTTGTTGCCGCCATTATACTGTACACATGGGTGTGAGGGGGGAGGGGGTAACGGCTGCCATCAATAACACACTTTTATTCAACTCATTGGTGAAATTGCGACTTAATTATAAAGTTTTGGAATTTTATTAATAGCAGGGAAACAATGTAACAAATGTATCATTCCGTCAAGTAGCTGATAATCCGCAGCCAGTGGAGAATTGTAGGAGACCTGTGGAATAGATTCTTGTAAGACAATGAGTTTCCTTCTGCCGGGATCCTCTGCCTGAGAAGTGTATTCTTGCAAGTCATAAAAGTTCAATCTTGTGCAATGTAATAGGCGATATAGTACAGACTGTAAACAAATAAAAGCGCTAAGTGGCAGCCATCGCAGGTCCCTCGGTGACACACACAGAAATGTCATGTCACTCCTGCAGAAGAGAGAATTCTTAGCAAGAAACACATTCAGAATCAAGAGCTTCTTCTAAGGAAAGCAATGACCAGAATCCCGAATGTACCGTGTCAGGGGGGCTCCGAAATAGAAATGAATGAAAAGGTATATGCAAATGGAGCAGAGTGGTATCTGATTTTTGGAACGGCTGGCGGTGATATTATAAGGTTTCATTAGTAGATTTCCATTGGATTTAGGTAAATTTCCAGAATGAACTCAAATTCCGTTTTCTCACTTTACAGTGAAATCTCTGACTGGTGATCATCCAAAATTGCATTAAGATGGCCCTGTAAGGGAATGGACTGCTCAAAGCAGATGACTAGGAGAGATGGGAGAACCGATCTGTTATGAGTTGGGTTCTAACCGAATATTCACAATTGTTTTTTCTCGAAACTGAAAAAATGGGGATTCCTCTTGAACAAATATTAAGGGAAATGCTTAATGTATTGTGCAGGAATATACAAAAGGGACACATGAGTCAGTGTGATGGTATAGCGCCACCTAACATCAGCTGACATCAGGGCCGCCATCAGGAATTTTGGGGCCCCATACAGCCTAAGTGTCTGCCCCCCCCCCCCCCGCCATTTTAAAACTATTTTATTTTGCGTCATACCAATTATGTATTAAATTTAAATTTTTCTCTACATCTTTAGGCAATGAGTCAATTCATGTTTCCCATCTCTGTCCCCAGATTCATGTCCCCACATCTCTGCCCCCAGTTTCATGTCCCCTCCATCTCTGCCCCCAGATTCATGTCCCACATCTCTGCCTCCAGATTCATGTTCCACATCTCTGCCTCCAGATTCATGTCCCCTCCATCTCTGCCTCCAGATTCATGTTCCCCATCTCTGCCCCCAGATTCATGTCCCCTCCATCTCTGCCCCAGATTCATGTCCCCACATCTCTGCCCCCAGATTCATGTCCCCTCCATATCTGCCCCCAGATTCATGTTCCCCTCCATCTCTGCCCCCAGATTCATGTCCCCACATCTCTGCCCTCAGATTCATGTCCCCTCCATCTCTGCCCCAGATTCATGTCCCCACATCTCTGCCCCCAGATTCATGTCCCCTCCATCTCTGCCCCAGATTCATGTCCCCACATCTCTGCCCCCAGATTCATGTCCCCTCCATCTCTGCCCCCAGATTCATGTCCCCTCCATCTCTGCCCCCAGATTCATGTTCCCCATCTCTGCCCCCAAATTCATGTCCCCACATCTCTGCCCCCAGATTCATGTCCCCTCCATCTCTGCCCCCAGATTCATGTCCCCTCCATCTCTGCCCCCAGATTTATGTTCCCCATCTCTGCCCCCAGATTCATGTCCCCTCCATCTCTGCCCCCAGATTCATGTCCCCACATCTCTGCCCCCAGATTCATGTCCCCTCCATCTCTGCCCCCAGATTCATGTCCCCACATCTCTGCCCCCAGATTCATGTCCCCTCCATCTCTGCCCCCAGATTCATGTCCCCTCCATCTCTGCCCCCAGATTCATGTCCCCTCCATCTCTGCCCCCAGATTCATGTTCCCCATCTCTGCCCCCAGATTCATGTCCCCTCCATCTCTGCCCCCAGATTCATGTCCCCACATCTCTGCCCCCAGATTCATGTCCCCTCCATCTCTGCCCCCAGATTCATGTCCCCACATCTCTGCCCCCAGATTCATGTCCCCTCCATCTCTGCCCCCAGATTCATGTCCCCTCCATCTCTGCCCCCAGTGTCATGCCGTCCTCTCCTTCATCTGCCCCCAGTTTCATGTTCCACCTCAATGTGTACACACATTACACTTACCTTCTCCTCACTCCCCTGCCACTCTCTCTGCAGTCTCGCTAATACTGTTGTAGATGCGATGTGACGTTATCACATTGCGTCTACACAGCCAGTAGCGAGGACGCGGCAAAGCAAGGAGCTGAACTATGACAGCTCCTTGCTTTAGCCGCGTATGTATTCAACTCAGATCTGCGTCTTCCGGACGCAGATCTGAGTTGAAATCGGGACGGTTGGGAGGTATGCCCAGTTAGCAGCGCCGAGCTCCAGCTCCTCGCACAGGTGCAGTACTCCCGCTCGCCGGCTTCAATATGGGTAGTACTGTGCCTCTGCGCTGCTCACTGGGCACAATGACTGCTGCGGGCACCAGGGGCCGGCACCAGGTGGTGGGCCAAAACTGGGCCCCCCCCATTTTTCAATTTGGCCGGGCCCCTGACGCCAGTAGCAGTAATACTGGCCTATCGGCGGCCATGGCTGACATACTCTCAGCCAATAAATAGTGGTAAGTGGATGCCATACAGTGCTGATCTTATATACACTCTATATGGTGTCATATATAGGTAGTCCTCTGGTTACAATGGTCTCAGCTGAAACATGATTCAGATCGTACCTGAATTTTCCAGAAAATTCTGTCTCAATCCGAACCTGAAGCTTTTGGGGTTTCTCACCGACAAATTGCTACTATAGTCTGGGTCTCTGCGGTAAAATAATAAAAACGTCTTTCACCCATGGGCTCTATTGTGGCATCCACTCTTGCAAAAATTCACTGTACTGCCCTTGGCAGCTCATCTGCATGGAGTGGAGGTGCAATACCAGATTTAGTCCATAGGCACTAGTAGAGATATTTGCAAAGTCTAAGCCGACTTTTCTATTTAATTTATTAGATTTTTCTTTTTCTTCTTTTCATTATAACATTTTTTTACTCCGCCATTTTTCACGAGATCCTGAGCTGACGTTGTAATTACCGGTTTCGCACCACATCATGTTGCTCTAGACATTGAAGTGTAAATGTCTGCGGAGATCAGGAGACAACAAGTAAAACAAGCCATGGAAATAGCCGGCTACGTCTCCTTATCCTGCGCTGGCAGATTGAACGAGCTCCACAGGGATTCACATCTCTAAATCACTCAAACATCCAGGACTAAAATATGACAAGAAACAATCAGGATGGAATTGTTGGCTGTTACGACTTCTCAATGCCAAGAAATTTGCAAGATTTCCTTCTGCTTGTGTTGTGTTTTGCAGGTTGTCAATAACAGGGAGCAGGTGTTAAATAATGGCTGCAAACTGGCTTGGTGGAAATCAAGTCTGGACCGCCGAATATTATCGCTTGGCGATAGACTGTCTGATTTTAAAGGGGAAGGACGTCAGTAAGGCCAAGACTTTACCGCAGCACCGAGTACTATAACAGGGAATACAGCTGACTGCAACATGGGGGTGACTGAGAGAACGGGACGAGATACAGATTGTATAGTTATGTCAATTATCTATCTCATATCTATCTGGTGCAAAATTTGCACTAATTTGTATTCACCTCTCTGGGGCTCCACAATGATATTTGATTAGAGTTGAGCGATCGGGATCGGAAAAGATTGATCCCGATTGACGATCGAGCAAATTTCACGATCGGGATCGGCTGGAAAATGATCAAATTTTAAAATCGATCCTGAAATCTCAAGATCAGCTCAACCCCATATTTGATCCTTTTTCCCCCACATCTTTGGCCTCCCCCGGAGAGTACTAAGGTCTGTGATTGGACCTCAGCAGTCACATGGGGCATGTCCGCATCATGATCAAACCATCATAAACTAGATGCATGACCGCGGGCACGTGACATCCCAGAAGAACGCCCGGAGGAGGAAGACACAGAGCGCCAGATGAGGAAGACACAGAGCGCCAGATGCCGCAAAGAGGCCTGAAAGAGGTGAGGGAAGGTGAGTATAAGGTCGGAGCTCCATGTTGTGAAACCAAAGCGTTCTGGAAACACCACATTTTACAGAACCTGTGAGGTGGATTGGATTACAGATCCCAGAGTATAATCATTTCACAACCAGTCCTATCTGAACAAGTTTGGACTAAATGGAACTGGAGGATTGCTTCATCCGAACACTGGACAAAATGAATCTTCAAAGGTTTGCCTATCCTTAATAATTCTATCTATCTATCTATCTATCTATCTATCTATCTATCTATCTATCTATCTATCTATCTGTCTCCTATCTATCTATCTATCTATCTATCTATCTATCTATATTCTATCTATCTATCTCCTATCTATCTATCTATCTATCTATCTATCTATCTATCTATCTATCTCATATCTATCTATCTATCTATCTATCTATCTATCTATCTAATATCTATCTATCTATCTATCTATCTATCTATCTATCTATCTATCTATCTAATATCTATCTATCTATCTAATATCTATCTATCTATCTATCTATCTATCTATCTATCTATCTATCTATCTCCTATCTATCTATCTATCTCCTATCTATCATCTATCTATCTATCTATCTATCTATCTATCTATCTATCTATCTATCTATCACAAACCCCATTCCTCACTATGACATATCTATCATTATTGGGCAGCTACCAATATGTCGCCTCTCCCCTGATAAATCTACACCCCAGTAAACCTATTAATTTTATGACTTTTTAGTCCTTCATTGTGTCGCTACTTAATACATAAAATCTCGGCTTTGATTATTTGTCTTTTATGCTAAATTGCCGCGCTCCATCTTGCGCTCGTTCGGCAGCCGCGCATTACGTAAATGCATATATTATAGCGGGTAGTTTCTCACACAATTTGCTTAATTGCGGCCATAAATCTGATTTGTGATTCTTCTTTTCCAATTACAATTTTCATTTTGTGGGGATTTTTTTGCATTTTTTTTTTTTTTTATAAATGTTCCCTCTGCTAATAAACATGCCTTCAGACTCGAGCGCCATCATAAAAGCCGGCTTCAGAATCAAATGCGAGCAGAAAGAGCTGGTTCAGCAAGGTGAAGGTTGCTGAGATGTTTGGTCTAGTCAAACTGTCAGGAATAGCCTGCGGGGCATTTCATCTGGAGATCAGTGATATCGGGTTCTCCTAGGTGGTTCGGTAGGAGGTGACTCGATTGGCGCACAACTTTCAATTGACCTTTAAATAAATGAAAAGTTAAAACTCCATCTGAATATTCTCTTTCATTCTCCGCCACTTCTAAAGGCTTCATAATAAATGAGATCCTTGTAATAAGCGTTTCGCCTTATAAGCTCCGCAAAAACATTGGCCCATTGACTTTGACCCTAATCGCCCAATCCAAACACCCTGCAAAGCTTTCCTTATGTTCCAGTCCATTAGAAAAAGATGACATTGTTCTATGTTTGTAGCGAAAAGACTCGTGGTGGTGAAGGTTTCGCGGGGGGATGGTAACTATATGATAGATCTTCCCATTAAGATGGATGTTCATGCGACTTACATAAAAACATTGAAACGAGATGGAATAAAATGCCCCATTCATTTCATTGCCGTCCCTTACGAGATGATTTGCAGACCATGTCACATCTTATTCCAATCGGAGGATTGTTGGCGTGCCGGAGAAAGAATGAACGGAGTGGTGGGAGTTGGTGGGGATACCTTCTCATATATGTAGTGTCTCTATCCAGAATGATCAAACAATGGTTGGGTTTCGTGACAAGCCTCAGACCATAGAACGTTCTGGCATTCATGGCCACGTCCATTGGCAAATGATCAACACAAGAGACTAAGATGGTGTAACACCACTGCTCCGCACTCACCATCGTACCATCTCTCCCGTCATTCTCAATCCCTGCATTACCTTTGTTTCACACAGTGCTGTTCCTGACTCTCCAGGCAGCTTTAGGCCGGGTTCAGACGGGGACCGCCTCAGATTCCGGACCAAAAAACAGGTAGCCAAGATGCTGTGCACCGGCATCCAGTCGCCGCACTCCGTTCCAGATTAGACCAAAATGAATGGGACTAGTCAGGAGGGACTGTCTTCAGGCGCACGTGCACGGCTGAATCGGCCATGGAATCCACTTGAAGAAAGGGCATGTCGCATCTTTTTTCCACGAGTGGGAAGAAACCACTCACAAAAAAAAAATGGCGGGCTCCCATTGATTTCAAGGGATTTTGAAGTGGATTACTGAACAAAAGCCCCCGTCTGAACTCAGCCTTATGCTCCTCCTGTTGCTGCTCCTGGTCCAGCCCATAGGGGGGACATGCCTATCCTTGAAGGTCTAATCTGTGAACCTTTCTTCGGCGTATCTATGCAGTATCTGTTCACCTCTCATATTGGTCAAGCAATATAGCATCTGGTGTTTAGGTTTTCTGCAAATGTTTTTGTCAATGCACTAGTAAGCCCAGAGAAAAAGCCACTCCTACTTGTCCAACCTAAAGCTGAGAGGTGCAAACAATATGACACAGTGTAAAACAGCACAAAACACAATATTTCTTGACCACAAATACTCAGACCTTTCAAGGTTCAGTTCAGGTTCGGGTTCTTTGGCTCAAATTATGGCTTCATTCTCTTCCAACTGGTTTGTTATGAATACGTAGTGAAAATAAATTGTCTTAGAAGTTATGTATGTGATCTGAAGACTCCTATCACTCTTACCTTACAATACCATTTTTTTTTTTTTTTGGGGGGGGGAGGGGAATGAAAAAAATCCAATACAATCCAATACAGGTATTGTATAAAAATTTACTGGGTTTGGTGTTTGCCAAGTTAAAAATAGCCAAGTTATGCCCGAGTGCTGTGTGGCATATCTAAATTGTCTGTTCTTGGTCTTGGATACAGTACGCATTGAATTGAAATGTTTAATGGGATATCGTCACTAGGGTTGAGCGATCGTGTTCGGAAAAGATCGGATTCCGATTGGCGATCAAGAAAATTTCACGATCGCCATCGGAATTCCGAACACGATCTTTTTAGGTGGGATCGAGATTGGTGATTATTTCCTACAATGCTTTGCTACTGGCCAAGCATTGTGGGAAAAGCTAACAATGTTCATCATTCTGAGAGGAGTGTATACTCAGTGTGAAGGCTCCGCTGCGGTTCTATAGGAATGAATGGAAGCAGCCAGCACACAGCCTTAACCCCCTGCGCGCTGGCTTCGTCCATTCATTCTAATGGGAGACTAACATCTCTAGTAGTTACTTACCTGCAGAGATTGCTGCACCGGTGCCTGGTGTTCTCGTTCTTCTTCACCTCACTGGCCCCGCCTCCTAGGTTAGTGTCTAAAGAGCTAGGAAGAAGGCGGGGCTTGTGGCTTAGGAGAGTGTGGGCGGATACAGGGCGGGGAGACGTGACGTCTCCCCTCCCAGTAACCGCCCACACTCCGCTAACCCGCTCACACTCTCCTAACCTGGGAGATGGGGACAGCGAGGCGAAGAAGAATGAGAACACCAGGCACCGGTCCAGCAATCTCTGCAGGTAAGTGAACACCAGGGGGGGCTAAGTAAACAGAGGATTAATAAAAAAATCCTGTGGCTACTTAGTGATTCACTACACAGCGTGGATTCTAACAATTAAAGCGTTCACTTGTTAGATTCCATGCTGTATAGTGAATAGGATTGTTTTTAAAATCCGATCTCCAATTAGTAAAAAAAATCCCATTGACTTGCATTGGGATCAGAATTGGGATCGAGATTGGGTTCGAATGAAAAATGATCGGAAATTGGATTTTAAAATCGATCCTGAATAGTCAAGATCGGCTCAACCCTAATCGTCACTCCTTAGGGAGAGACCACCATTTAGGTGTGTGGAGTCTTATTAAGCCATAGACGCTTCACTGTGAGGGATCATGGGAAGAATATGCAAATCTATCTTCCATGATGTAAATAGGAAGACAGTGCCTCAGTCATGCAGCCCACTAGGGGACACTCCCTTTAACATCATTCCCGACTTTCCCAGAGGCCTTTGCTGCAATGATGTGGGATTTTACCAAGTGCAGTCTCTCAGCTGAGGACAGCTGTTTCGATCTATTTGGATCTCATCAGCCCGGTGTAGAGAAGACTGACTTGGCAGAAGTGAGAGACTTCTAGACAAGGTTAAGGGGATATCATCACTCCTTAGGGAGAGACCACCATGTAGGTGGTGGAAATGTTTAGTTAATGTGAATCATGATTGAGATACATCTGCTGCCGTACAATAACTTTAGGACATTTCGGTGGCCCACATGGTGGCTAAAAGACATAGCGAGAGTCACCCCTACTTCTCTCTTCCAATTAAAACAAACTTTTCTTGCCCCAGTCCTAAAATTCCCCAGAATTCTCACTTTGTATAAATCTCTAAATCAAAACCCTATCTCTGTAATCTCTCCCTGCAAAATGGTCACCTTCCAACCAGTGGTTTAATTGGCCCTGAACTCAATTTCGGCATAATTAAAAATAAGTCTGTCAGCATAATTTATACGGTATAAACTAAGAAATTGTCTGACCCACAATGTAAAAAATAAAGAACACAGTTACTTACCTCTCCCAACTCCAGAAGGCTTCAGGTCTAGTTGGGTGATGTCCCAGACGTAACAAGAGCCAAGGCTTGAATCCTTATGCATCATGACACAAGTCCCTGCTCACGTGACGTCCCGTGAAATGGCCAACATGCATCTGCAGGGAGTGCGCCGGAGCCAGGGAGAGGTAAGTAACCATTTTTGTAACCATTCCGGGCTCTGGGTCTCTCATTATTATACTCTGGGGTCTGAAAAGACCCCAGAGTATAATAATTGTTCAGTTTGTTGTCCACAATGGGGCAGCATAAATAATACTGTGTGAAAGGGACACTATGGCCCATAATACGGGGCCATAATATGGGGCACTTTGCACAGGGGCCCCTATGGGGCATACATTATGCCCCATGCACAAAGTATTATGCCTCATAGCGGCACACTATGGGGCAGGGGCAGATAATTTATGCCCCATAGTGGCCCCTGCACAAAGTATTATACTGTATAACACTTTGTCCAGGGGCCACTATGGGGAATAATAATGTATAGGAAGGTCAGGGGTGAAGGGGGAGATGTTGGTTGGTCTGTCAAGGTCTTTGGGGGGGGGGAGCGGCCATTTTTCCAGAGTTCCTCTGTCATATTGCATACAGGGTTGAGCGATCGGTGATCGAGCAAATTTTGCGGTCGGGATCAGCTGGAAAATGATCGGAAATTGGATTTTGAAATCGCAAGATTGGCTCACCCCTAAAAGTGACTTTTCCCATAGAGAAGCAATCAGAAGCGATCAGATTGGATCTGATCGGCAACCAAGCAAATTTCACGAACGCAATCGGGGTCGAGATTGGCTGGAGAATGATCGGAAATCGGATTTTAAAATCGATCCTGAAATCTCAAGATCGGCTCAACTCTAAATGCATATCAACTCTTCATCGGTGAGACCTCTGGTCTATAGTCCCCCATGATTAGATGTCCACCATCATGATCATAGCTTGCATGGCCTTATAGGCCATGTGATTCTCCAGGATTTCACATGGTGGCCACCATCTTACTTCATTTGTGCAAATTGACTGCAAAAAGTTTGGGTTCATATGCACTCAAACTTTTTGGAAATTTAAGGCCAAACTGAATTTATTTTCACCCGTTTGCTCCTCTCCACTTCTCGACCTTCCCAATAGCAGCGCTCCTTATGTTTTGCTCTTCTTACTGTATTTTGAACTTCTACAAACTCCGATCCAGGACTAACTCGTGCCTCATCATTTTCTGCATGGTGGAGACAACCTCAAGCCTGGAAATAGCTACAGGGAAACACATCTCTAAATAAAATCTTTCATTTTCACACATTAATGACTGTCGACATATGTTTATCCATCGTGAAAATCTGAAGCTCATTGTACGTCGGATTCTGCCCCCAAACTACAATTACAGTTATTTGCAGATGAAGCTCATTCCAAGGAGTGGACATATACATTGCGCACATCTAATTGTAAATGTGGCAGAAGTTGGATCTCTGGAGATATTTGGTATTTTAAGATTTAATTGCTACATTAATTATTAAATGTCTCTGCGCTGCGGCTCGCGGGCTGTTTATTAAAATGTCTCATCTGAAATGAGAGGGAGACCATCTGCAAGTCTCTATTTGAAGTTTTTTAGCATCTGTTTCCCCCCTTTTTTCATTAAACAAGGGGAAGAAACTGTAAATTGGAGTTTAAAAAAATATCGACTAATAAATGGCTTTTCATGTCGGATTTCTCTGCAGATCATTTGTAGTAAAAGCTGACAAAGCAAATCAGGGCTAGAGAAACAAATTCTAACTAATGGCTACATGAAGAAAATGCTGGAAGAAATTATACAATGGTCAAATGTGTCCCAAATCATTACTTGTTCTTTATATGAGATGTCACAGCTCTGTAATAGTGTCTGTCCACATATATAATGATTACAGTACTCCAGAGCTGCGCTCACTATTCACCTGGTACAGTCACTGTGTAGATACATTACATTACTTATCCTGTATTATACTCCGGAGCTGCGCTCACTATTCTGCTGGTGCAGTCACTGTGTACATACATTACATTACTTATCCTGTATTATACTCCAGAGCTGTGCTCACTATTCTGCTGGTGCAGTCACTGTGTACATACATTACATTACTTATCCTGTATTATACTCCAGAGCTGCGTTCACTATTCTGCTGGTACAGTCACTGTGTACATACATTACATTACTTATCCTGTATTATACTCCAGAGCTGCGCTCACTATTCTGCTGGTGGTCACTGTGTACATACATTACATTACTTATCCTGTATTATACTCCGGAGCTGCGCTCACTATTCTGCTGGTGCAGTCACTGTGTACATACATTACATTACTTATCCTGTATTATACTCCAGAGCTGTGCTCACTATTCTGCTGATGCAGTCACTGTGTACATACATTACATTACTTATCCTGTATTATACTCCAGAGCTGCACTCACTATTCTGCTGGTGCAGTCACTGTGTACTTACATTACATTACTTATCCTGTATTATACTCCAGAGCTGCGCTCACTATTCTGCTGGTGCAGTCACTGTGTACATACATTACATTACTTATCCTGTATTATACTCCAGAGCTGCGCTCACTATTCTGCTGGTGCAGTCACTCTGTACTTACATTACATTACTTATCCTGTATTATACTCCAGAGCTGCGCTCACTATACTGCTGGTGCAGTCACTGTGTACATACATTACATTACTTATCCTGTATTATACTCCAGAGCTGCACTCACTATTCTGCTGGTGCAGTCACTGTGTACTTACATTACATTACTTATCCTGTATTATACCCCAGAGCTGCGCTCACTATTCTGCTGGTTCAGTCACTGTGTATATACATTACATTACTTATCCTGTATTATACTCCAGGGCTGCGCTCACTATTCTGCTGGTACAGTCACTGTGTACATACATTACATTACTCATCCTGTATTATACTCCAGGGCTGCGCTCACTATTCTGCTGGTGCAGTCACTGTGTACTTACATTACATTACTTATCCTGTATTATACTCCAGAGCTGCACTCACTATTCTGCTGGTGCAGTCACTGTGTACTTACATTACATTACTTATCCTGTATTATACTCCAGAGCTGCGCTCACTATACTGCTGGTGCAGTCACTGTGTACATACATTACATTACTTATCCTGTATTATACTCCAGAGCTGCACTCACTATTCTGCTGGTGCAGTCACTGTGTACTTACATTACATTACTTATCCTGTATTATACCCCAGAGCTGCGCTCACTATTCTGCTGGTTCAGTCACTGTGTATATACATTACATTACTTATCCTGTATTATACTCCAGAGCTGCGCTCACTATTCTGCTGGTGCAGTCACTGTGTACATACATTACATTACTTATCCTGTATTATACTCCAGAGCTGCGCTCACTATTCTGCTGGTGCAGTCACTGTGTACATACATTACATTACTTATCCTGTATTATACTCCAGAGCTGCGCTCACTATTCTGCTGGTGCAGTCACTGTGTACATACATTACATTACTTATCCTGTGTTATACCCCAGAGCTGCGCTCACTATTCTGCTGGTTCAGTCACTGTGTATATACATTACATTACTTATCCTGTATTATACTCCAGGGCTGCGCTCACTATTCTGCTGGTACAGTCACTGTGTACATACATTACATTACTCATCCTGTATTATACTCCAGAGCTGCGCTCACTCTTCTGCTGGTGCAGTCACTGTGTACATACATTACATTACTTATCCTGTATTATACTCCAGAGCTGCACTCACTATTCTGCTGGTGCAGTCACTGTGTACATACATTACATTACTTATCCTGTATTATACTCCAGAGCTGCGCTCACTATTCTGCTTCTCTTATCTTATACAGTCCTATGAAAAAGTTTGGGCACCCCTATTAATCTTAATTAGAGATGAGCGAACACTAAAATGTCCGAGGTTCGAAATCCGATTCGATCCGCACACTGTTCGGCTGTTCGAACGGATCTTGAACCCCATTATAGTCTATGGGGGGAAATGCTCGTTTCAGGGGTAGGCAAAATTCAATAAAATTATACTTATCAAGTCCACGAGTGATGGTCGGGCTGGATTCTCCTTGAAGTCTTCTCCTGGCGCAGCGCCCCCGCGGCGTCTTCCGGCTGGAATTCACTCTACCTAGGCATTGGGGCCTAGGCAGAGCCGACTGTGCATGCGTGGTCGGCTCTGCCCAGCCCGACGCCTGAGCAGAGCCGACTGCGCATGCGAGAGCATGCCCGCGCATGCGCAGTCGGCTCTGCCTAGGCTGGATGCCTAGGCAGAGTGAATTCCAGCCGGAAGACGCCGCGGGGACGCTGCACGGAGAAGACTTCTAAAGGTAAGAGAAGAACCAGCGTTGATTGGTAGAATGTATAGCATTCTGCCAATCAACGCTAGTTCTGCATCGAACCTTAAACTTCGAACAGCTAGTAGTGTTCGATCGAGTACGAGTATTTCGAATACCGTAGTATTCCATCGAACACCTACTCAATCAAACACTACTCACTCATCTCTAATCTTAATCATTTTTAGTTCTAAATATTTTGGTGTTTGCAGCAGCCATGTCAGTCTGATCTATCTAATAACTGATGGACACAGTAATATTTCAGGATTGAAATGAGGTTTATTGTACTAACAGAAAATGTGCAATATGCATTAAACCAAAATTTGACCGATGCAAAAATTTTGGTCCCCTTATCATTTTATTGATTGGAATACTCCTAACTACTTTTTACTGACTTATTGAAGCACAGAATTGGTTTTGTAACCTCACTGAGCTTTGCACTTCATAGCCGGCTGTATCCAATCATGATACAAGGTATTTAAGGTGGCCACTGGCAAGCTGTTCTCCTATTTGAATCTCCTCTGAAGAGTGGCATCATGGGCTACTCAAAACAACTCTCAAATGATCTGAAAACAAAGATTGTTCCACATAGTTGTTCAGGGGAAGGAGACAAAAAGTTGTCTCAGAGATTGAACCTGTCAGTTTCCACTGTGAGGAACATAGTAAGGAAATGGAAGACCACAGGGACAGTTCTTGTTAAACCCAGAAGTGGCAGGCCAAGAAAAATATCAGAAAGGCAGAGAAGAAGAATGGTGAGAACAGTCAAGGACAATCCACAGACCACCTCCAAAGAGCTGCAGCATCATCTTGCTGCAGATGGTGTCACTGTGCATCGGTCAACTATACAGCGCACTTTGCACAAGGAGAAGCTGTATGGGAGAGTGATGAGAAAGAAGCCGTTTCTGCACGTACGCCACAAATAGAGTCACTGCCTGAGGTATGAAAAAGCACATTTGGACAAGCCAGCTTCATTGTGGAAGAAGGTCCTGTGGACTGATGAAACAAAGATTGAGTTGTTTGGTTATAAAAAAAGGCGTTATGCATGGCGTCCAAAAAAAACAGCATTCCAAGAAAAACACTTGCTACCCACTGTAACATTTGGTGGAGGTTCCATCATGCTTTGGGGCTGTGTGGCCAATGCCGGCACCAGGAATCTTGTTAAAGTTGAGGGTCGCATGGATTCCACTCAGTATCAGCAGATTCTTGAGAATAATGTTCAAGAATCAGTGACGAAGTTGAAGTTACGCCGGGGATGGATATTTCAGCAAGACAATGATCCAAAACACCGCTCCAAATCGACTCAGGCATTCATGCAGAGGAACAATTACAATGTTCTGGAATGGCCATCCCAGTCCCCAGACCTGAATATCATTGAACATCTGTGGGATGATTTGAGAGCGGGCTGTCCATGCTCGGCCACCATCAAACTGAACTGAACGCGAATTGTAAAGAGGAATGGTCCAAAATCCCTTCATCCAGGATCCAGGAACTGATTAACAGCTACAGGAAGCGACTAGAGGCAAAATGAGGAGCTACTAAATATTACTGGCACTTTTCTGTTGAGGCGCCCAGACTTTTGCACCGGTCATATTTTGGTTTAATGCATATTGCACATTTTCTGTTAGTACAATAAACCTCATTTCAATCCTGAAATATTACTGTGTCCATCAGTTATTAGATAGATCAAACTGAAATGGCTGTTGCAAACATCAAAATATTTACAAGGATTAAGATTAATAGGGGGGCACAAACTTTTTCATAGGACTGTACACTAAATGTCTTACTCCACTTGTCCCCCATCCTGTCACTGGTAACACCCGGGATGTGGAGTTTTCCAGGGATCTGTATCTTCACTTCCTACATAGATTATCCTCAGACACATCCCCAGGACTGTAGACAGGTTACAGGGTGACTGACGTGTTCCTTGGATTTTCACTGCTTCTTTGGGTGTAAGGATAGGCAAACCTTGCAATATTTTTTTTTTTTTTTGCAAATTTTGGCAACCTTTGTATGGCCGTTTTGTTTTGGACTAAACCTCTGAACTGTAAGTGCTATTATAATAATGGAAAGCCTAGTGAAGTGCAGAGAATTTTTCCACCATACTGTTGATATATTTTGTATCCCTCCATTGTTCATTGTATCCTTATGGCCCTTTTGGTGACAACACAATCCCAGTCCTTACAGAGTTAACTATTAATTGCCAGTTGTTTATACATATTTCTAATTGACTTGTTCCAGGCTCGGCTCTGTTGACTGTCTCAATATTGTAATATATTATCAATATGCACACGGCTCCATACACTAATGAGCTAACAAGCTCATAAACACTGTGCATATTAATGTACATCACGTGTCCTACAAGATTCTCTCCTGTAAAATGACTCAGTTATTGCTGTGTTGTTCATTAGTTAGAGATGATTTAACTTTGGGAGTGAAAAAAGAAGAAAAAAAAATTCAGAATCATTAGTTTTTGATTCATTTGCTCAACAAAGTTGCAAAACATTAATGGGAAGCCTGTCATGTATCTTACTGCTTGTCGCTATCTCAAGAAAACAGAAAACTAGGAACGACTGCACCGAGGGTTACCAGAAGCAATGCAAGAAATACAGCCTCATGGTTCTGGCCTTGGGTGATCTCTATACGACCTGAGTTGACCTACATGGGCCATAGGGTCCATCTGTTCCTCGTGGTGCCCGAGGAGGAGGCTTGAATTTTCCGTTTTGTAGTTGCAGGTGAGATTTTGATCCATTGGCTTGTTTTAGGCTCAGGTCTACACTCGAAAAAAAAATCAGTTTTTTGATAAAAATCCCATCAATAATAGAAAATAACTTTTTCAGAGACAAAAATTTACCTATAGGACCACCGGTCCCATATCACCATGATTTAGGGTGACGTACTTGGCTGCCCCAGAATTTCAGTGCCCTGATCTAGTGTTTTCTGATTCCTTACATAGTATCTGATGCCTCCATGTTACTGTAACATCCCAGCCAGCTGTAGGTCTTCCACATAGACACAGACATGGTCGTACCATTCTGTATTCTATTTGGTGTGTCCTTGGCTCTTTGGAGGAGGAATCCTGGAAGTGATGATACGTCCCCCATAGATATAACCTTGATCTAAATATTATCCAGTCTGTCTTGGACAACAAGATGGATTGGAGCAAACCTACATTCACAGAAGATCTGGGCGTGGCTATCCAAGATGGTGGCCAAGTAGGGTTGAGCCAATCTTGAGATTTCAGGATTGATTTTAAAAATCCGATTTCCGCATATCCCAATCGTGAAATTTGCTCGACCGCCGATCAAGATATGATCTTTCCCGATCCCGATCGCTCAACCCTACTAGTCAATGCTTCTCTATGGGAAAAGTCACTTTTAGGGATGAGCCGATCTTGAAATTTAAAAATCCAATTTCCGATCATTTTCCAGCCGATCCCGATCGTGAAGTTTGCTCGATTGCCAATCGGTATCCGATCTTTCCCGATCCCGATCACTCAACCCTACTGCCAAGTTCTGCCAAAACTGTACCGAGAAGAGTCAATAGAATGCAAATGGCAAAGGTCATACAAAATATTATATTATATATACAGTCCTATGAAAAAGTTTGGGCACCCCTATTAATCTTAATCATTTTTAGTTCTAAATATTTTGGTGTTTGCAGCAGCCATTTCAGTTTGATATATCTAATAACTGATGGACACAGTAATATTTCAGGATTGAAATGAGGTTTATTGTACTAACAGAAAATGCGCAATATGCAAACCAAAATTTGACCAGTGCAAAAGTATGGGCACCTCAACAGAAAAGTGACATTAATATTTAGTAGATCCTCCTTTTGCAAAGATAACAGCCTCTAGTCGCTTCCTGTAGCTTTTAATCAGTTCCTGGATCCTGGATAAAGGTATTTTGGACAAACAATTGAAGTTCAGTTAAGTTAGATGGTCGCCGAGCATGGACAGCCCGCTTCTAATCATCCCACAGATGTTCAATGATATTCAGGTCTGGGGACTGGGATGGCCATTCCAGAACATTGTAATTGTTCCTCTGCATGAATGCCTGAGTCGATTTGGAGCGGTGTTTTGGATCATTGTCTTGCTGAAATATCCATCCCCAGCGTAACTTCAACTTCGTCACTGATTCTTGAACATTATTCTCAAGAATCTGCTGATACTGAGTGGAATCCATGCGACCCTCAACTTTAACAAGTTTCCCGATGCCGGCATTGGCCACACAGCCCCAAAGCATGATGGAACCTCCACCAAATTTTACAGTGGGTAGCATGTATTTTTCTTGGAATGCTGTTTCTTTTTGGACGCCATGCATAACGCCTTTTTTTTTTTATAACCAAACAACTCAATTTTTGTTTCCAAAATGAAGCTGGCTTGTCCAAATGTGCTTTTTCATACCTCAGGCAACTCTATTTGTGGCGTACGTGCAGAAACGGCTTCTTTCTCATCACTCTCCCATACAGCTTCTATTTGTGCAAAGTGCGCTGTATAGTTGACTGATGCACAGTGACACCATCTGCAGCAAGATGATGCTGCAGCTCTTTGGAGGTGGTCTGTGGATTGTCCTTGACTGTTCTCACCATTCTTCTTCTCTGCCTTTCTGATATTTTTCTTGGCCTGCCACTTCTGGGCTTAACAAGAACTGTCCCTGTGGTCTTCCATTTCCTTACTATGTTCCTCACAGTGGAAACTGACAGGTTAAATCTCTGAGACAACGTTTTGTATCCTTCCCCTGAACAACTATGTTGAACAATCTTTGTTTTCAGATCATTTGAGAGCGGGCTGTCCATGTTCGGCGACCATCAAACTTAACTGAACTTGAATTGTTTTGTAGAAAGAAATGGTCCAAAATACCTTCATCCAGGATCCAGGAACTGATTAAAAGCTACAGGAAGCGACTAGAGGCTGTTATCTTTGCAAAAGGAGGATGTACTAAATATTAATGTCACTTTTCTGTTGAGGTGCCCATATTTTTGCACCGGTCAAATTTTGGTTTAATGCATATTGCGAATTTTCTGTTAGTACAATAAACCTCATTTCAATCCTGAAATATTACTGTGTCCATCAGTTATTAGATCTATCAAACTGAAATGGCTGCTGCAAACACCAAAATATTTAGAACTAAAAATGATTAAGATTAATAGGGGTGCCCAAACTTTTTCATAGGACTGTATACACACAACAAATTTTTCCTGTTCTTTCCCACGTTACAATGTTACTCGCTCCTATGTCCACATTCATACAGCGCTGCTTTTATGTTCTTATTTGCTTTTATTATTTGTTTTGCTGTGCTAATAATTCCACAAGTGTAACTTCGATGTATCCATTGGCGGTAAGCAGATTACAACGTGTTTGATACTAATATTACTTAGAAGATAAATGTAAGACAATCCTTAAAAACAAATTGTGTAAACATAATAATTGAATCTTCTTTCGCTTTTATACGTCTGTTGGTATAAGAACCGTCATTTTTCTGCGGGGAATGTTTATTATTGTAATGTCAGCGAATGCATTGTCTGGGGTAATACGGCACAAATAGTACAAAACATAAAACCTTGTGTATCTAAGCACACTTAGATAAGACAATATATGACACACTAGCATCAGGGGTGAACCTAGCCTTTTTGCCACCCCCTCCAATCTCCCAGCTTGTCCTGGACTGGCTTAGGTCAGTAAAAATGCCCCCCCCCCCCCCCCCCCCGGGCCCCGACATAGCGCTGCCTGAAGCGGTCACTTCAGGTCGCCTCATGACAGGTACGGCATCAAGCCAGACAGTATATACAAACATGGACACATTAGAGACAATTATATAGTGCGCGGGTTCAATGATAACATTCGGGCTGCCTGGTATCAACACAAGGTGGTGCTCTGGAGCTCAGGGATGCCGTACATTTACCCCATCGCTCATCAGAGTTTCATGGCTGAATAACCCTTTATACATGATGTCTAGGGTTGAGCGATCGTGTTCAGAAAAGATCGGATTCCAATCAGCGATCGAGAAAATTTCACGATCGCCATCGGAATTCCGAACATGATCTTTTTATGCGGGATCGAGATCGGTGATCTTTTCCCACAATGCTTTGCTTCGCCTTCACACTGAGTATACGCTGTATGCTCAATGTGAAGGCTCCGCTGCAGTTCCATAGGAATGAATGGAAGCAGCCGGCACTCAGCCTTAACCCCCTGTGCGCTGGCTGCCTCCATTTATTCGAATGGGAGGCTAAACTAAACATCTCTAGCAGCTACTTACCTCTAGAGATGGCTGCTCCAGTGCCCTCCTTCTTCTTGCCCCGCCTCCCAGGTTAGTGTTTGAAGTGCTAGGTAGGCGGGGCTTGTGGCTTAGAGTGTGGGTGGGTACAGGGCGGGGAGACGTGACATCTCCCCTCCCAGTATCCACCCACACTCTCCTAACCTGGCAGTGAGGGGGCAGCGAAGGAAGAAAAGCAGCGTGGAGCAGCAGCAAGGCGAAGAATGAAGGCACGGGGCACAGGACCAGCCATCTCTGAAGGTAAGTGGACACCAGGGGGGACTAAGTAGCCAGAGGATTAAAAAAAAATCCTCTGGCTACTTAGTGATTCACTACACAGCGTGGATTCTAAGAATTGTTAGATTCCATGCTGTATAGTGAATAGGATTGCTTTTAAAATCCAATCTCCGATTAATAAAAAAATCCCAGTGACTTGCATTGGGATCAGAATTGGGATCGAGATCGGGTTTGAATGAAAAATGATCGGAAATCGGATTTTAAAATCGATCCTGAAAAGTCAAGATCGGCTCAACCCTAATGATGTCCTATCAGTTTTTGGCTGCTAATAATCACATCATGGCTGCAGCACATTTTGTAATAGTCTCTGACACTGTAGACATGTAATAAGGAGCAGTCTTCCCCCCTCCTCTATCCATTACTGATGCTATTAACTTCCTTATACATAATTCTGCCAGGAGTAACTGTACAATAAACAAATAGCTGAGAAAAGCCCAAGAGAACATAATATAGGAGGTCCAGGAACATTGCAAATACAGTGGGGCAAAAAAGTATTTAGTCAGTCACCAATAGTGCAAGTTCCACCACTTAAAAAGATGAGAGGCGTCTGTAATTTACATCATAGGTAGACCTCAACTATGAGAGACAAAATGAGAAAGCAAATCCAGAAAATCACATTGTCTGATTTTGTAAGAATTTATTTGCAAATTATGGTGGAAAATAAGTATTTGGTCACCTACAAGCAATCAAGATTTCTGGCTCTCACAGACCTGTAACTTCTTCTTTAAGAGTCTCTTCTTTCCTCCACTCATTACCTGTAGTAATGGCACCTGTTTAAACTTGTTATCAGTATAAAAAGACACCTGTGCACACCCTCAAACAGTCAGACTCCAAACTCCACTATGGTGAAGACCAAAGAGCTGTCAAAGGACACCAGAAACAAAATTGTAGCCCTGCACCAGGCTGGGAAGACTGAATCTGCAATAGGCAAGCAGCTTGGATTGAAGAAATCAACTGTGGGAGCAATAATTAGAAAATGGAATACATACAAGACCACTGATAATCTCCCTCGATCTGGGGCTCCACGCAAAATCTCACCCCGTGGGGTCAAAATGATCACAAGAACGGTGAGCAAAAATCCCAGAACCACGCGGGGGGACCTAGTGAATGAACTGCAGAGAGCTGGGACCAATGTAACAAAGCCTACCATCAGTAACACACTACGCCGCCAGGGACTCAGATCCTGCAGTGCCAGACGTGTCCCACTGCTTAAGCCAGTACATGTCCGGGCCCATCTGAAGTTTGCTAGAGAGCATTTGGATGATCCAGAAGAGTATTGGGAGAATGTCCTATGGTCTGATGAAACCAAACTGGAACTGTTTGGTAGAAACACAACTTTTCGTGTTTGGAGGAGAAAGAATACTGAGTTGCATCCATCAAACACCATACCTACTGTAAAGCATGGGGGTGGAAACATCATGCTTTGGGGCTGTTTCTCTGCAAAGGGGCCAGGACGACTGATCCGGGTACATGAAAGAATGAATGGGGCCATGTATCGTGAGATTTTGAGTGCAAACCTCCTTCCATCAGCAAGGGCATTGAAGATGAAACATGGCTGGGTCCTTCAACATGACAATGATCCAAAGCACACCGCCAGGGCAACGAAGGAGTGGCTTTGTAAGAAGCATTTCAAGGTCCTGGAGTGGCCTAGCCAGTCTCCAGATCTCAACCCTATAGAAAACCTTTGGAGGGACAGCCCCAAAACATCACTGCTCTAGAGGAGATCTGCATGGAGGAATGGGCCGACATACCAACAACAGTGTGTGCCAACCTTGTGAAGACTTACAGAAAACGTTTGACCTCTGTCATTGCCAACAAAGGATATAGAACAAAGTATTGAGATGAAATTTTGTTACTGACCAAATACTTATTTTCCACCATAATTTACAAATAAATTCTTACAAAATCTGACAATGTGATTTTCTGGATTTGTTTTCTCATTTTGTCTCTCATAGTTGAGGTCTACCTATGATGTAAATTACAGACGCCTCTCATCTTTTTAAGTGGTGGAACTTGCACTATTGGTGACTGACTAAATACTTTTTTGCCCCACTGTATAGGGCAAATACCTACAAGCAAGCTACTAAACACAGGATAAAAAACATCTATGAGCAGTCAGTAAAGCTGCTGCTGTCTATGAGTAAGATCACATCTGTATCCACAGAACTAGCCAGAAGTAGATATAAATGCATAGAAGACTTTTCTCACATTGGTAGCTGTGATTTGCAGAATGTTCTGTCTAGTGCACAGAGAAAGCAGTTTGCAGTTTATTGTGCAGACCTGAGGAGAATCCACCCCTCCCCTCTGCATTCAGTATGTGAAGAGAGAAAATAACCTTTACTACACTCACTGAGATTCTGTCTTATTAAACTAATTTATCTATGGACGAACCTTGTCTAAGAACAGAAAGAAACCTAGTGACAGAAGTTTTTTCAGGCAGAAGGCAGACAATTTTTTCATTTAATTGCATTATATTTTGGTTCTAAATGACATCATCTATGAAATGAGACTAAATTGTCTGCAATGTTAGTGACCATTTAAAAAAAAATTGGTGCAATTGCATTTTTACCAATTTCACCCCATTCTTGATTTTTTCCCCCCAGTTTCCCAATACATTAAATATACGTTAAATATATTGGCCAATTTCCATTATTGAAGATGGCCGACATCAGCCGGGAGTGTCCCAGAGCCAAGGAGAGGTAAGTAACAGTGTTTTTTATGTTAGTATCCTCCCCTAGGTCTCCAATTATTATGCTCGGGGGTCTAAAAAGTTGGTTGGGTTCTTTTTTTTTTTTTTTTTTTTTTTTTTTGGGGGGGGGGTAGTTATTCCAAAGTTCCCCCTAAAATTAGTTCCCAATTTAAGAACAGGAAACACGTGGAGCTTGTTTGCCACAAACAAATCCAAAAAGTTTTGGTGTTATTGGAATCCAAAACTTTGGAGAAATCTGGTTCATTACGAGTGTTATATAGGTCAGGGGATAATAGCGCTCCTTGAAGAGTGGGCACCTTATATGGAGGAGGCATATGGAGACTTACAAAGCCATTTTCGCTCCACTAGGGGATTATGCAGAATATGCAAATCTGTTTCCCAGGATGTAATTAGGAAACCATTGCCTCTGTATGCTGACTCTTAGGGCAGCCCCCTTAACATCATGCATGACTTTTTCAATAAGCCTAATAACATGAAGCGGGATATTGCCAAACCAGTATATCTATTCCAAAAGGAACAAAATCCCAGCTGTGGACAGCATTGTTTCGATCTGGTTCGATCTCATCAGCACAGCGTAGTAAAACTGGTTTGGCTGGGTGAGAGACTTTAGGGTCTTTAGGGTCTCTCACCCAGGGTCAGGGGATAATAACACTCCTTGAGCACCTTTAGAGGCATATGGAGACTTATAATTTATTAAAGGGATCCTATCACTCAGACACAATTTTTTTCAAGGTACTATGTCGGAATAGCCTTAAGAAAGGCAATACTGTGCAAGTGGCCATTTTCTCGTGGTCTCTGGGCATGTGTAGTCTGCTCTTCCCAAGGCCCGAGGCCTATAAGTTAGAAGCCACCGCCGGAAGAAGAGTCTGAAGAGGACGCCACTGAAGAAGATGGAGGCGGCACTGGAGAGAGTTCTCTCGCAGCATTGGAGATGCCCCCAGTGCTGTTTGATCACTGGGGCCCACCCCCAGTGCTGCGAGAGAGCTAATTTGCATACCGAGAAAAAACGGGATTGTAGGCGAATAGTAACGCAGAGAAGATGACGAACGTTAGGAGAAGAATAGCCTTTCTTAAGGCTATTCCAACATGGTACCTAGAAAAAAATTGTGTCTGAGTGATAGGATCCCTTTAAATGTCTATAGCGAAAACTGATACAAATCGGACACATCTGTGGATAGATTCCAGATACCTTCAACCTCCAACAGACAATGCAGCTGACCTGGAGCCAGTGGTTATAACCATGGAGTAGAGCGAATCGAAGCAACCATTACTGAAGACTTCTACTAGTAACTATGTACTACCGAGGGGGAAGTGACCCATACTAAATCTGTACTCTAACACATAGTCCACTTCTTCAATCCAAGCTCTGAAATCTCACGCGTCCACGACGTCGGTTTTGCATTTTGCTCTAAAACCGGCTATTTAGCAGGGATCTGCTTGACGTCTCCGAGATACACAGAGTGTCCCTAACAAATGGGATTTATGATCCTTTACTTTCTCCCTTCTGTTTCTGATTAAATGAGGTCTTCCCCTCAATTAGCCTTACACACTCTCGTGTCTCATTCAATTGCCTACGATTATATTACCTCTCTGCAAATATCTGAAGCATTGCCTCTGATCTAATGTACCCGGCGCAAGCAAGTTTTCTCAGCATAATAATTTGGATTTATGAGATCCCTGGTATTACGCCCTGTCAAATAACAAAAAGCTAACAAAAGTTAATTCCAGCCATATCTTAGGATAGGTCACGCTTGTTATGCTTTAGTTATTTGCATACAATTAAGCTAAAGATAGATTTATGCTCCTAGGTCTGGAATCAGCGTCGGACTATTATAGCTTTAATAAAAAGGCTTATGGCCGCCCTTCACTGCAAAACCCTTCACGGAAATGGAAAAATAAAATAAAAGCCTAAGCTCAACACAAATACCATCCATAAAGATTGCAAGGCGGCGGCCAGCGCCGGCCCGGGTCTCCTCTAAATGGTCTCGCCTTCTTCCATTAGTTATAAGACGTCATTAATAACAATAATCCAGGCTCCGCCGCGGCCGGTAAAATCTAATTTTGTACGTCGGCCAAGAGGAAAATTGCTGAGAATCAGAACAAGGGAAACTGGTGGTTGGTGAAGAGCGTTGTATGGAGGATAAGACCTACGAAGAACGTCTTGTGAGTATGGACACTAGTGTTGAGCGATTGGGAGCGGGAAAGATCGGGAGATCTGCAGCCGCAAGACCTAGGAATAAAGATCCCCGCGCTTCACCCAATATATTAATGATCTAAACTTCTTTATTGTAGTCCAGAGAATACACGACGCGTTTCGGGCCCTTTCTCAAGTGTAATAAACTTGTGCATTAGCGGCAGGGTCCGGGCTGAGTCTCCAGTGCTGTCAGATTGGTCTCAGCTGTGAGGCTGGACCCTGCCAGTACTGCACAAGTTTATTACACTTGAGAAAGGGCAGATAGTGGCCGGAAACGCGTCTGTACTACAATAAAGAGGGTTGGAATAGTAATATATTGGGTGAAGTGCGGGGATCTTTATTCCTTGGTCCTTTTGGAATCTTGGAGAATGAAACACAGATCTTCTATGGATAAGCTTGCTCCAATCCATCTGTCTCTTCATGTCATCCCAGACAGACTGGAGGATGATGAGATCAGGGCTCTGCGGGGGCCGGATCATCACTTTCAGGACTCCTCCTCCAAAGAGCAAAGGTCACACCATATGTTGATGGGATTTGCAATTCTCTTTTTCTTCATTTACTTTAATTGACAAAAATAAACTGTTAACGCTTCTATTTTTTAAAGTATTCTTACTGTGCAGATCCCTCCCCCCCCAAAACCTGCCTAAGACTTTTGCACAGTACTGTATACAGTGGACATCTCCCAAATGATATTTTTTTTTTTCTTAAAAGCTGATCCTCTCACTTCACATGTCTCAGGTGGGTGCATAAGGAAATACACATCCATATACCTAAATAATGGGGCCCTTAATGTGGAGAGGACAGGGGCCCCCCAGGAGTTTAGCTATACCAGGAGTAGCAATTAGAATTGTCTCTAGTGCCTGCGGGGGTATTACCTACATGTGCTGGTTGGGGGTCGTGTTATGAATTTTACAATTGAGACCAGCAACGTCAGGGGTTCTGTTCATTGGTACAATATACTGCAAAGACGGCACCTTACAGTCTATTGTAAAATCCGTAGAGTTCTATTACAGGCTGCCTAGTGTCATAGTACAGTGGATGTCAGGAAAGGGTTACACGTTGCCTAAAGTGGAGATGGTCGACCACTGTAGGTGAGACATGCCGGGCCAAGCTGTCGGAGACTTACTAAGAGGACATGTGCATGATACTTGCTGAGTGTTGAACAGTTTTCTTGGCAACTGTCCCGTCCAGTATACAGGGACCAGGCAGGGGATCCCTTTAAGACAAAGATCATCTATAACAAACCTACGGTATATTAAGGAATCTATTTTTCTATCTACCTGTCGTTATCTGAAACGTATCCCATCTCCTGCATGATGTGAAGCTTTTCTCCGAGAGGTCTCCAGCCGCAGACGAAGCTGTTTTTTTGCATATTCCGATCGGTATGTTTATGATTTCGATGACAATGAGACGTATAATTAGCTGTGAGCGGCCGGCGCTTTATCCTTCAGTATTGTGATCAGAGGAATTGTCGGCTCACATAGAAAACAGCAAGAGGGGGAAGAATTGGAGAACATTTCCTCTCCCCTTTATTACTGTTGCCATGGGCGAGGGGCCCCCTATAGCCAAAACCAAAGCTCCAACTGGGCGCACATAATAGTTCAATTACTGTTTTCCAACTTTTCTGTTAAAAATGTTATTAACAGTTAAAATGTTCTTCTAAAACGGCAATTACCTGCAGATAATATACCGTATACCAAGACCAATCCCTGGCGGAGAAGTGTCTGACCCATTTACTTCATAGGATGATCCTATCCAAAAGCTCAGAAACATAATAACACTATAGTAGATGCATTAGTGTACATAGGAGTAGTATTATAGTAGTTATATTCTTGTACATAGGAGGTAGTATTATAGTAGTTATATTCTTGTACATAGGAGCAGTATTATAGTAGTTATATTCTTGTACATAGGAGTAGTATTATAGTAGTTATATTCTTGTACATAGGAGTAGTATTATAGTAGTTATATTCTTGTACATAGGAGTAGTATTATAGTAGTTATATTCTTGTACATAGGAGTAGTATTATAGTAGTTATATTCTTGTACATATGAGCAGTATTATAGTAGTTATATTCTTATACATAGGAGCAGTATTATAGTAGTTATATTCTTGTACATAGGAGCAGTATTATAGTAGTTATATTCTTGTACATAGGAGTAATATTATAGTAGTTATATTCTTGTACATATGAGCAGTATTATAGTAGTTATATTCTTATACATAGGAGCAGTATTATAGTAGTTATATTCTTGTACATAGGAGTAGTATTATAGTAGTTATATTCTTGTACATAGGAGCAGTATTATAGTAGTTATATTCTTGTACATAGGAGCAGTATTATAGTAGTTATATTCTTGTACATAGGAGTAGTATTATAGTAGTTATATTCTTGTACATAGCAGTAGTATTATAGTAGTTATATTCTTGTACATAGGGGTAGTATTATAGTAGTTATATTCTTGTACATAGGAGTAGTATTATAGTAGTTATATTCTTGTACATAGGAGTAGTATTATAGTAGTTATATTCTTGTACATAGGAGTAGTATTATAGTAGTTATATTCTTGTACATAGGAGGCAGTATTATAGTAGTTATATTCTTGTACATATGAGCAGTATTATAGTAGTTATATTCTTGTACATAGGAGTAGTATTATAGTAGTTATATTCTTGTACATAGGAGCAGTATTATAGTAGTTATATTCTTGTACATAGGAGTAGTATTATAGTAGTTATATTCTTGTACATAGGAGCAGTATTATAGTAGTTATATTCTTGTACATAGGGGTAGTATTATAGTAGTTATATTCTTGTACATAGGAGCAGTATTATAGTAGTTATATTCTTGTACATAGGAGTAGTATTATAGTAGTTATATTATTGTACATAGGAGTAGTATTATAGTAGTTATATTCTTGTACATAGCAGTAGTATTATAGTAGTTATATTCTTGTACATAGGGGTAGTATTATAGTAGTTATATTCTTGTACATAGGAGCAGTATTATAGTAGTTATATTCTTGTACATAGGAGTAGTATTATGGTAGTTATATTCTTGTACATAGGAGTAGTATTATAGTAGTTATATTCTTGTACATAGCAGTAGTATTATAGTAGTTATATTCTTGTACATAGGAGTAGTATTATAGTAGTTATATTCTTGTACATAGGAGGCAGTATTATAGTAGTTATATTCTTGTACATAGGAAGTAGTATTATAGTAGTTATATTATTGTACATAGGAGGTAGTATTATAGTAGTTATATTCTTGTACATAGGTAGTATTATAGTAGTTATATTCTTGTACATAGGTAGTATTATAGTAGTTATATTCTTGTACATAGGAGTAGTATTATAGTAGTTATATTCTTGTACATAGGAGTAGTATTATAGTAGTTATATTCTTGTACATAGGAGTAGTATTATAGTAGTTATATTCTTGTACATAGGAGGCAGTATTATAGTAGTTATATTCTTGTACATATGAGCAGTATTATAGTAGTTATATTCTTGTACATAGGAGTAGTATTATAGTAGTTATATTCTTGTACATAGCAGTAGTATTATAGTAGTTATATTCTTGTACATAGGAGCAGTATTATAGTAGTTATATTCTTGTACATAGGAGTAGTATTATAGTAGTTATATTCTTGTACATAGGAGCAGTATTATAGTAGTTATATTCTTGTACATAGGAGCAGTATTATAGTAGTTATATTCTTGTACATAGGAGTAGTATTATAGTAGTTATATTCTTGTACATAAGAGCAGTATTATAGTAGTTATATTCTTGTACATAGGGGTAGTTTTATAGTAGTTATATTCTTGTACATAGGAGCAGTATTATAGTAGTTATATTCTTGTACATATGAGCAGTATTATAGTAGTTATATTCTTGTACATATGAGCAGTATTATAGTAGTTATATTCTTGTACATATGAGCAGTATTATAGTAGTTATATTATTGTACATAGGAGGTAGTATTATAGTAGTTATATTCTTGTACATAGGTAGTATTATAGTAGTTATATTCTTGTACATAGGTAGTATTATAGTAGTTATATTCTTGTACATAGGAGTAGTATTATAGTAGTTATATTCTTGTACATAGGAGTAGTATTATAGTAGTTATATTCTTGTACATAGGAGTAGTATTATAGTAGTTATATTCTTGTACATAGGAGGCAGTATTATAGTAGTTATATTCTTGTACATATGAGCAGTATTATAGTAGTTATATTCTTGTACATAGGAGTAGTATTATAGTAGTTATATTCTTGTACATAGGAGCAGTATTATAGTAGTTATATTCTTGTACATAGGAGTAGTATTATAGTAGTTATATTCTTGTACATAGGAGTAGTATTATAGTAGTTATATTCTTGTACATAGGAGGCAGTATTATAGTAGTTATATTCTTGTACATATGAGCAGTATTATAGTAGTTATATTCTTGTACATAGGAGTAGTATTATAGCAGTTATATTCTTGTACATAGGAGCAGTATTATAGTAGTTATATTCTTGTACATAGGAGTAGTATTATAGTAGTTATATTCTTGTACATAGGAGTAGTATTATAGTAGTTATATTCTTGTACATAGGAGCAGTATTATAGTAGTTATATTCTTGTACATAGGAGTAGTATTATAGTAGTTATATTCTTGTACATAGGAGTAGTATTATAGTAGTTATATTCTTGTACATAGCAGTAGTATTATAGTAGTTATATTCTTGTACATAGGGGTAGTATTATAGTAGTTATATTCTTGTACATAGGAGCAGTACTATAGTAGTTATATTCTTGTACATAGGAGTAGTATTATAGTAGTTATATTCTTGTACATAGGAGTAGTATTATAGTAGTTATATTCTTGTACATAGGAGTAGTATTATAGTAGTTATATTCTTGTACATAGCAGTAGTATTATAGTAGTTATATTCTTGTACATAGGAGTAGTATTATAGTAGTTATATTCTTGTACATAGGAGTAGTATTATAGTAGTTATATTCTTGTACATAGGAGTAGTATTATAGTAGTTATATTCTTGTACATAGCAGTAGTATTATAGTAGTTATATTCTTGTACATAGGGGTAGTATTATAGTAGTTATATTCTTGTACATAGCAGTAGTATTATAGTAGTTATATTCTTGTACATAGCAGTAGTATTATAGTAGTTATATTCTTGTACATAGGAGTAGTATTATAGTAGTTATATTCTTGTACATAGGAGCAGTACTATAGTAGTTATATTCTTGTACATAGGAGGTAATTTTTATTAGTAAAAACAAAACAAAAATACATTACATTCCAGCAGAATTAATAACTAATTAATAATAATAATAATAATAATAATATAACATAAATCAGACATGTCTGTCAGATAACAAAAATGAGAATCACTTTAACTTAAGAGTCCATTGCTGGCAGGATAAAGAGGGGGAAAAAAATAAATAAATCCATAAATAAATGAACAGACTTATTTGCAGTGTTATCAGAATATTCAGCAATCGATATATACATTTCTCCACAATTTTACATTATCAGACTTTTTTCTGACCTCCAGAGACTTTATCCACCTCAGTTCAGACATGATATATGTGACAGCGGTCATATGACGGAAGGGCTCTCTGTGTAGGGACACCTGGGTCCTCGTATGCCAGTGATAATATTTGATGACAGTAATAATAATATACAGGGTCTCCCGGTTAATGTCACCTATATTAGTTGGGATGCCATATATGATTTCGGGGTATTTGAGTGATTGTAATCGGGGAATTTTCAGCCTCCGGGATATTTCCTGCCAGATCTTTCGCCCTCCCCCGCACTCTGATATAAAATGTGCCATGGTCTCCTCCTGCTGACAACCTAATGGACATGCCCGATCTGTCACACTGAGATGTTTTAGGTTGCCTCTTACAAAAAGTTTCCCATGCAGAGATAGCCAGGCAATGTCAAAGAACTTTGCAGGGAGCCTCAGACCAGTGAGGAGCCTCAGACTATCCTGCAGGGTTATAGATGTACAGTCCCTCAAAGCCGGCTGGAGACAATAGAAGGTCTTACATACCCTGGTGTATAGATCTCTCCTGGTCTTACTCACCAGATAGGTCTTTTCAATACCCCATTTTTTTAGGCACCTTATGCCATAGTCCAGATACTGGGGGAGGTAGTCACGAGTCGATCGACCCCTCTTAAGGCTGCCGCCTCGCACCCAGGATTCTGCAAAAGGCAATATCCAGTCCCTGATACTATTTACCCACAGGGAGCTGTTATCTGAGTCCAGGCAACCAAAATTTACTTTTAGAAACATGGAGTCAAAAAACACCCTTGGATTTAACATATCCAGCCCACCCTCTCTCCTCTGTAGGTAGGTTATCCCTCTTTTTACTGGGTTCAACCTGTTCCCCCACAAAAGTTGGAAGAACAGGCTAAAGAGCCTAGCGGAGAAAGATTCTGGCAAAGGAAAGACAACAGAGACGTACAAGAAGACAGGGACCAGGTAAGTCTTCAACATTTTAACCCTTTCTCTATAGGTCAGCCTCCAGTTCTTCCATCGCTGAACCTTTGCATTTCCGGATTCCAACTTTTCTTCCCAATTTAGTCTGCAATTATCATCCCTCCCGAATTTCACCCCAAGGATCTTAATATAGGAGGAGGCCTGGGCAAACTGCGGCAGATCAAATGTAGGACCAGTATGACCCGTCCAGAGAGCTTGACTCTTCTCAAGGTTGACAAGAGACCCGGAGGCCTCTGAGTAACTTCTGATGGCTGCAGACAACATCTCCACCTCACGAGGCTCAGATATCACCACAGTCACATCATCCGCGTAGGCAACAACTCTCAGGGGCAAGCAGTGGGGGACCGGCGCCCCCTGAAAATCACACTCCTGCAGTGACCTAAGAAACGGGTCTATGGCAAACACATACAGTAATGGACTCAGTGGGCAACCTTGTCTCACCCCTGCCTCAACCCTGAAAGCATCACCCTGCCAACCATTAATCAGAGGAAAGCTCTCCGCCTCACGGTACAAAGTTCTCAGCCAATCCACAAATTGTCCCGGAATACCGTACTTTGTCAAAGTCGCCCATAGATACTCATGGTCTACTCTGTCAAAGGCCTTAGCCTGGTCAAGACTCACAACATATCTCCCACACCTCAGAGCTTTACATCTCTCAAACATCTCCCTTATCGAGATAACCGCTCCAGAGATGTTCCGCCCTTTAACTGTGCCAAACTGTGAGCCTGCCAACAGTGCCGGGGACAAACAAACTAATCTAGAGAACAGAATTTTTGCAAGAATCTTCCTATCGACATTCAAGAGGGCAATCGGCCTCCAGTTCTTGATGTCACTAGGCTCTTTACCTTTAGACAGCAGGATCAGGGAGGACACTCTCATGGATGGAGGCATCAGGTGGTTTTCTAGACTAGTTTTGTATACATCCACGAGAATTGGTGCCAAGAGGTCTCGGAATTTCTTATAGAACTCAGCTGTAATCCCATCTGGACCTGGTGCCTTCTTCAGATGTAACTTATCTATGGCCTCTTTCACCTCCTCCACTGTTAACTCTGCTGTCAAAGGAGAAAAGTCCAAATCATTAGTATCAGGACCTGGAGTTGCCTCCAAGAATTGAGCCACCTTCTCTCTATCCAAAACCTTCTTCTGAAACAAGTCAGCATAGTAAGTTCTCACCACCCCCAGGATACCCTCCCGAGACTCCTGTAACACACCCTGGGAGTCAGTGAGACCTGTGACCGATTTATTTGCCACCCGTTCCCTGCAATTCTCAAAAGGATCCGGAGCCCCTAAGGACCCATAATCCCGTTCAAGAACCAGGGATGTATACCTGCGGTACTGATACTGACTGATCTCAGATTTCAGCCGGTCAATCTTCTGTTGGTTATCCCCGCCCGCCGAATAGAGTGACTCTAATTCTTTCCGCAGCCTGAGATACTGGCTATACTTACTCTTCCCCTTCTTAACTGACAGTCTCCTTAAGAGGGATCTGATCTCCTCCTTGACATCCTCCCACCAGTCTGCCATGTTGTCATAAAACACCACTCTCTCAAGCTGGTTCTGAAATAGAGAGTGGACACAACTCCGGACACAGTCATCATCCAAGAGGCTGGAATTGAGCTTCCATAGGCCTCTCCCAATATCAGGGCGTTTTGTGGAGCCCAAGCAAAAATACAAAGCCAGATGGTCAGAATAAGGGACTGTCTTTTCACTTTTCTCACTAACATGCTCAGCGGGACTGACCAGAGCTAAGTCTATCCGACTGCATCTACCAGCGCAGGAGTAAGTGAATTTTGGTTTCCTACCACCCTCAGTAAACACATCAGACAGACCAGCCTGTGAAATAATTCTGCTTAAGACCTTGCAGTCCCTGGTGAGAGGCCGACCAGTAGGTCTGTCACTGGATGACATGGTGGCATTGAAGTCCCCTGCCATGACTACCGGAACAGATGTAAACAAGTACTGCTTGACTTCATCAAACAGACGTGCCCTTTCCATCACCGACTGCGGTGGACCATAGATATTAATGAGTCGGAGCCTTCTGCCTCGGATGGTAACTTCTAAAACCAGGCACCTCCCCATCAGAACCTCAGTGAATCTGTGTATGGTGACATCAGGGGTGTTAAACAGTATAGAAACCCCGGCATAAGGTTCCACAGCCAGAGACCAGAAGGACGGGCCAGATTTCCATTCTCTCTCTGCTTCTCGTATTAGTCCTAAAGTATTTAAACGGGTTTCTTGTAAGAAATAGACATCGGCATCAAGATATCTCAGATGTTCATACACTGCGTGTCTTGTCCTCCTTGCTCGGATGCTATTCACATTACTAGAGATAACTTTAAGATAGAAACCTGCCATCAGAACAACTAGGAATATGAGAAACAGAGAGATGGGCCCCATTGTCATAGATCAGAGTCAGAGGTGTCCTGGTGACCAGCTGTTTCCATGTCTGATTCGGACTGCCCCTCATCTCGGTGGGGTCTCCTCTTATTGGGAGGATCGCCCTCTGGTTCATCCTCATACTCCGCCATCATTCGTGAGAGTTCTCTGTCTAGTTCTGCTTCTCCGTCTGACTCTGATAGGACACTAAATCTATTCCCCGTTGCAGTGACCTCGCCTGCACTACTTACTCTCATCTTTGTGGGCTTTTCTACCGTGGTCCACTCACCCTCAGGCTTACGGCTGGCTTTATCCTTCTTCCTCCTTTTATTATTGTTGGATGATCGGGCAGGAGAAGAGACGACCACTGAGGGTTGTACAACCTGCTCGACAACCTCCATGGTCGTCTCAATGGGACCTGACTCGGCCTGGTCTTGGGTGGTATCACCTGTATGTGGTTGAGGCTCCGCCTCCGTGACTACTGACCCTGACAATAGCGCCTCCTCCTCCTCCTGTATGTCATCAGCCGCTGCCAGCAAGTCCTCATCAGGGCTATCCTTACAGATGTTATGCCAGGCATCAGGACAATCTCTGTGGGGGTGACCGATCCGACCGCACAGGTTACACCTAATGCTTTGGCATGTGGCACTCACGTGGCCCATTTCATTACATAGGCTACACTTTACCATGGAGCATACACTGGCCACATGGCCGGCCTTCCCACACTTGAAGCACCGGCGAGGCTGACCCGCATAGAAGCAGATCCCTTTTTCTCGGCCTATAAAGAACGAATTGGGCAGATGTTGGGTTATGTTGTTCTGCTGACGCAACTTCACCAGGACCCTCCACCCACCGGTCCAGACCCCGTCTTCATCCCTGTTCTTACTAAGATCGGACATGAGGTCACAATGCCTCCTGAGCCAGATGACAATATCCTGAGGGGGAACGGCTTCATTCCAAAATACAATTGTGACAGAAGCCGTATCTGGCCTAGAGATGGGGATGAAACTGAACTTATCCCAACCTTCCGTATCTCTCAACCTGGTGAGATTGGCCCAGAACCGGTCCAGATCAGACATCAGCTTAAAACTAACATCATACCCCTGGCGGTCAGGAAGGTTTATGACGGCCAGGATATCAGTCGGCACAAAGCCCATCTGGGTACATAGGAGCTCTCGGACCACAAACCTCCTATCCGGCAGATCCTCCTTGGCACCTCCGTGCCTAAACCTGACTACATTCCTCCTCCTGAAAGCCTGGCCTGTATAATTGGAGTTTGATGCAAAAGATGGAGCACCGCGGCTCCAGGCATTCCCTGAGGAGGTACGGCCGGATCCGCCATCTTGGCGTGTTTGTGGGCGCTGTGTGGGCTGCTGAGCACCTGTACCATGTGGTTCTGCTACTGTGCGAGTATCCAGAGGGGGAAAGTCCTGCACACTGGACTGTCCTGTGTCCGCCCCACCATCAACCTCTATGTCTGCAATATCACCAGACTCCAGAGACTGGACTGCAGAGGGGTCTGACGCCATAGATAGTGAAGGAACCCCCCCAGAAACACCTTCCCCTGCTGGGCCGTTATCACATACAGGAATATCCATAATATCAGGCACATTAGTCAGACAATCAGCGGCAGCAGAGTCCTGCACAGCAGAGTCCATATTAGTATTATAGTCAGCGGCAGCAGAGTCCTGCATAGCAGAGTCCATATTACCACTACAGTCAGCGGCAGCAGAGTCCTGCACAACAGAGTCCACAACCTGTAACCCCAAATATGTTACTCCCCCAGTACCTTCAGGTAAGAGTCCATAGTCCTGCTGCAATGACTTGTCTCCTGGGACTTGTGGTGTCTGCACAGCTGCTACTTCATTACCATTAGGCAGGGGTCCATGACCTGGTTGCAAAGTGCTGGTTGCTGGGACTTGTGGTGCCTTGCTGAGAACTGCTGCAGGTTTTTGCTGTTGCTGAACACTGGTCGCTTTCCCGTACAAATTCCCTTCCTTAAAAGGGAAACTTGCTGGCTGCAGAACTGGTTTTACATGGGACTGCTGGCTGCCACCTTGAGAGGGTTCAGACCCAGCTTTAGCACAAGGTGATGGTGACTTCTGGTATTCCTGGAACCGCTGCTGGTTTCTGTATGATTCTCCCACCGGTCCCATTTGCTCCAGTACAGTCTCGGTCTCCCGTACGTTCTCGGCGAGCTCTTTCGCCAGTGCGCTCAGCTTCCTGTCCAGTAACACCAGTTTCTCAGGGCATGCAGACTTTTTTAGATTATACGCACATTCAATCTGTCTCTGCAGATATATTTTACTGGCCTTCAATGTCTCCAGTCGCTTGACCAGTGCTGGTATCTCATCTGCCAGGCGCAGTTCTGGTGCTCGCTCAGTAGCTGTGACAGTCTGTGCATTGTTGGAAAGCTTTGCAGGTTGGTTACCCCCAGTATGGCTTCTGGTTGGTGTAGCCTGTGATTTCTGACATGCTACGGCTGTTGTCACTGCCATGGGCCCACAATGTCCAGACTGGGGACTATGTCCCAGTTTATTTCCAGTGACTGTACTGCTGGTACCTTGAAGCTTCCCCGCTGGTCTCCCTTTGATCTCCTCCACTGCCTTCACTACATTTTTGTAGTTACCGCTTCCAGATCTTGTCCGCTCAGACCGTACCAATACAGACTGCTGCATGTTCTCCTGCATGGTCTGCTTCTCCAGGGATGTTCTCCTCTGTCTGCAGGAGGGTGAGGTGGACTGGACACCTGCAACCTGCAATGGAGTCTGCACAGGCTGCAAAGTTTGCTCCTTACATTCAACCATTTTGCTTGGTTGTTGCACCGTACTACTGCTTGCTTCCGTTACTTCTTCCTTTACAACTTTCTTCCCATCTTGGCTTGCTGCACTAGGACTGCTGACACACTGGACACGATTCCCATTACTGGGGACTTTAGGATTTCCATCCATTTTTTTAGTTGTCTGGGAATTGCTTCCCAGAGAAGGCCTTGGAGCCTGGGCCTTGGCAGGGGAACTTCCCCACCCAGGGTGGCCCCGCCCTGGGCTATCTCCAGACATCAGGAGCCTCAGGAGAGCTACAAAAACACGTCCTCACAGCTAGGAGGTAGTATTATAGTAGTTATATTCTTGTACATAGGAGCAGTATTATAGTAGTTATATTCTTGTACATAGGAGTAGTATTATAGTAGTTATATTCTTGTACATAGGAGTAGTATTATAGTAGTTATATTCTTGTACATAGCAGTAGTATTATAGTAGTTATATTCTTGTACATAGGGGTAGTATTATAGTAGTTATATTCTTGTACATAGGAGCAGTATTATAGTAGTTATATTCTTGTACATAGGAGTAGTATTATGGTAGTTATATTCTTGTACATAGGAGTAGTATTATAGTAGTTATATTCTTGTACATAGCAGTAGTATTATAGTAGTTATATTCTTGTACATAGGAGTAGTATTATAGTAGTTATATTCTTGTACATAGGAGGCAGTATTATAGTAGTTATATTCTTGTACATAGGAAGTAGTATTATAGTAGTTATATTATTGTACATAGGAGGTAGTATTATAGTAGTTATATTCTTGTACATAGGTAGTATTATAGTAGTTATATTCTTGTACATAGGTAGTATTATAGTAGTTATATTCTTGTACATAGGAGTAGTATTATAGTAGTTATATTCTTGTACATAGGAGTAGTATTATAGTAGTTATATTCTTGTACATAGGAGTAGTATTATAGTAGTTATATTCTTGTACATAGGAGGCAGTATTATAGTAGTTATATTCTTGTACATATGAGCAGTATTATAGTAGTTATATTCTTGTACATAGGAGTAGTATTATAGTAGTTATATTCTTGTACATAGCAGTAGTATTATAGTAGTTATATTCTTGTACATAGGAGCAGTATTATAGTAGTTATATTCTTGTACATAGGAGTAGTATTATAGTAGTTATATTCTTGTACATAGGAGCAGTATTATAGTAGTTATATTCTTGTACATAGGAGCAGTATTATAGTAGTTATATTCTTGTACATAGGAGTAGTATTATAGTAGTTATATTCTTGTACATAAGAGCAGTATTATAGTAGTTATATTCTTGTACATAGGGGTAGTTTTATAGTAGTTATATTCTTGTACATAGGAGCAGTATTATAGTAGTTATATTCTTGTACATATGAGCAGTATTATAGTAGTTATATTCTTGTACATATGAGCAGTATTATAGTAGTTATATTCTTGTACATATGAGCAGTATTATAGTAGTTATATTATTGTACATAGGAGGTAGTATTATAGTAGTTATATTCTTGTACATAGGTAGTATTATAGTAGTTATATTCTTGTACATAGGTAGTATTATAGTAGTTATATTCTTGTACATAGGAGTAGTATTATAGTAGTTATATTCTTGTACATAGGAGTAGTATTATAGTAGTTATATTCTTGTACATAGGAGTAGTATTATAGTAGTTATATTCTTGTACATAGGAGGCAGTATTATAGTAGTTATATTCTTGTACATATGAGCAGTATTATAGTAGTTATATTCTTGTACATAGGAGTAGTATTATAGTAGTTATATTCTTGTACATAGCAGTAGTATTATAGCAGTTATATTCTTGTACATAGGAGCAGTATTATAGTAGTTATATTCTTGTACATAGGAGTAGTATTATAGTAGTTATATTCTTGTACATAGGAGTAGTATTATAGTAGTTATATTCTTGTACATAGGAGCAGTATTATAGTAGTTATATTCTTGTACATAGGAGTAGTATTATAGTAGTTATATTCTTGTACATAGGAGTAGTATTATAGTAGTTATATTCTTGTACATAGCAGTAGTATTATAGTAGTTATATTCTTGTACATAGGGGTAGTATTATAGTAGTTATATTCTTGTACATAGGAGCAGTACTATAGTAGTTATATTCTTGTACATAGGAGTAGTATTATAGTAGTTATATTCTTGTACATAGGAGTAGTATTATAGTAGTTATATTCTTGTACATAGGAGTAGTATTATAGTAGTTATATTCTTGTACATAGCAGTAGTATTATAGTAGTTATATTCTTGTACATAGGAGTAGTATTATAGTAGTTATATTCTTGTACATAGGAGTAGTATTATAGTAGTTATATTCTTGTACATAGGAGTAGTATTATAGTAGTTATATTCTTGTACATAGCAGTAGTATTATAGTAGTTATATTCTTGTACATAGGGGTAGTATTATAGTAGTTATATTCTTGTACATAGGAGCAGTACTATAGTAGTTATATTCTTGTACATAGGAGGTAGTATTATAGTAGTTATATTCTTGTACATAGGAGTAGTATTATAGTAGTTATATTCTTGTACATAGGAGTAGTATTATAGTAGTTATATTCTTGTTCATAGGAGTATTATTATAGTAGTTATATTCTTGTACATAGGAGTAGTATTATAGTAGTTATATTCTTGTACATAGCAGTAGTATTATAGTAGTTATATTCTTGTACATAGGGGTAGTATTATAGTAGTTATATTCTTGTACATAGGAGCAGTACTATAGTAGTTATATTCTTGTACATAGGAGGTAGTATTATAGTAGTTATATTCTTGTACATAGGAGTAGTATTATAGTAGTTATATTCTTGTACATAGGAGTAGTATTATAGTAGTTATATTCTTGTTCATAGGAGTATTATTATAGTAGTTATATTCTTGTATATAGGAGGTAGTATTATAGTAGTTATATTCTTGTACATAGGAGTAGTATTATAGTAGTTATATTCTTGTACATAGGAGTAGTATTATAGTAGTTATATTCTTGTTCATAGGAGTATTATTATAGTAGTTATATTCTTGTATATAGGAGGTAGTATTATAGTAGTTATATTATTGTACATAGGAGGTAGTATTATAGTAGTTATATTCTTTTTTTAAAAAATTCAACAGGTTTTATTAAGGATTTTGTAATTACAGCTTCACAAAGGAGCATAATAAACAGACAGTCTTACAGCTTAATTATACAAGAGAAAAGGCTGTACATAGTGCAGAATAGCTACTAACAAGAATTTGAAATAATATAGTAGTTATATTCTTGTACATAGGAGTAGTATTATAGTAGTTATATTCTTGTACATAGGAGGTAGTATTATAGTAGTTATATTCTTGTACATAGGAGTAGTATTATAGTAGTTATATTCTTGTACATAGGAGCAGTATTATAGTAGTTATATTCTTGTACATAGGAGCAATATTATAGTAGTTATATTCTTGTATATAGGAGGTAGTATTATAGTAGATATATTCTTGTACATAGGAGCAGTATTATAGTAGTTATATTCTTGTACATAGGAGTAGTATTATAGTAGTTATATTCTTGTACATAGGAGCAGTATTATAGTAGTTATATTCTTGTACATAGGAGAAGTATTATAGTAGTTATATTCTTGTACATAGGAGCAGTATTATAGTAGTTATATTCTTGTACATAGGAGCAGCATTATAGTAGTTATATTCTTGTACATATGAGCAGTATTATAGTAGTTATATTCTTGTACATAGGAGCAGTATTATAGTAGTTATATTCTTGTACATAGGAGTAGTATTATATTAGTTATATTCTTGTACATAGTAGTATTATAGTAGTTATATTCTTGTACATAGGAGTAGTATTATAGTAGATATATTCTTGTACATAGGAGAAGTATTATAGTAGTTATATTCTTGTACATAGGAGTAGTATTATATTAGTTATATTCTTGTACATAGTAGTATTATTGTTGTTATATTTTTGTACATAGGAGCAGTATTATAGTAGTTATATTCTTGTACATAGGAGGTAGCATATTATTACTATATTCTTGTACATGTGGTAGTATTATGTTACTACTTTTCCCTTCATAGGGGGCAGTATTATAGCACTTATTTTTATCTCTATATAGTTTTTACATCAGTGTGTTATGTCAGTCCAGGTAGCTGCAACGGGGCTAAGGGATAGCAGTAGGGAATCTCGCACTGCACTACTCCCACTAGCTATCCCGGTCCCTGCCTCACGGGTGTGGGTCGGCTGTACTCAGGCTAAGCCTGACCCCGACAGCTCCTCTCTCACTGATTCCGTAGGCCTAGAGGGAAGTGGGAGAAGGAATGCCCTATAAGACCTCTAGGGACTGGAGACTAAAGGGGGTCACCCCTAACGAACAAGTGAAGCTGCTACTGACAGGGACTGACAAGGGTGTGCGCTGACTAACAACACAAGCAGCACACAGGAAAAATGTGGGAAAGGATTCCCCCAAACCAATATGGGAAGGAACCATACACTAGGAAACAAACACAGGGAAACTGAGTAGAAATCAAAGGATAAGGCAATTCACTCACACAGTCAATTATACACAGAGGGAGGATTGGTGAACACAGAAGGGAAAACACACAAACCAACTCGTTCACCCAAACCTCCCAAAAATCAACCACGGAACTTCCTCTATCCCAGAACACCACCTACTCCTCCTGCTAAGGCCTAGCTCTGTAAAAGCGACACTCAGCACAGAACCATGGGAGGCATGGGTTTAAATACAGAGTAGAGACCACTCCTCCCAGGTGCAAATGGGAGGACAGACTAATCAACCAGGAGATAAAGCTGCCTACCAGCAGTGCGCGCATGCAAGTCAGAAGGTGTGCACCAATACTCACGACAGGACAACCCCGCAGCGCCAGGATGCCACCCCAGACACTGCGCAGCCAAAAACTCCCCAGGTAAGAAAAATAGAAATTAAAGAACCTAAATACTCCTAACAGGATCCTCCCCTCAAGGAGAAGACTCCGGATTCTCTAGGAGCATCCTTCTTCGGGAACTCCTTGTGGAATTTCTCCACGAGTCTGGGAGCTGACACATCCGACTCCAGGACCCAAGAATTATCCTCAGGACCGTATCCCTTCCATGCCACCAGATACCATAGCTTCCCCCGAACATATTTGCTATCCAGAACTCGGGATATCTCATACTCCCTGGACTCAGAAACTGGTGGAACCTTAACTGGAGACGTTCCCTTCTTGGCCTTCTTTAACAAGGAGACATGGAAGACCCGGTTTATCTTCCACCTTTTAGGTAGTTGCAGCTGCGCTGCCACTTCATTTACCATCTTGATGATCTTAAAAGGACCCACAAATCTGGGACCCAGCTTCTTGCTAGGAACCTTCAACCTGATATTCTTGGTGGACAACCAAACCATCTCACCAGGGAAGAACTGCAACTCTCCTCTCTTCCGATCCGCCTGGACCTTAGCCTGGTGCGACGCCCGCACCAGATTCTCTCGGATACGGGACCATACCCCTTGCAGCTTTTTAGAAAATAGCTCCTCCTCCGGAACTGGGGAAGAAATGGAAGAAAATACTCCGAAAACAGGATGTCTACCACCGGAGCAAAAAAAAGGTGTGGTACCTGTGGCATTGGAATCATGGTTGTTTAGGGAAAATTCTGCCAGGGGAAGAAAGGCAGCCCAATTATTCTGGTTCTCTCGAACAAAAGACCTCAAAAAGTGTTCCACATCCTGATTCTTCCTCTCTGTTTGTCCGTTAGACTCCGGGTGAAACCCGGAGGAAAACGACAGTGTAACTCCCAACCTCCTGCAAAAAGCCCGCCAGAATTTAGCCACAAATTGTGGTCCCCTGTCCGAAACGATCTCCTCAGGAAGACCATGCAACCTTACAATCTCTTTAATAAACGCCTCAGATAGTGTCTTGGCACATGGCAGCCTGGAAAACGGGATCAAATGGCACATTTTCGTGAAGCGGTCAACGACTACCCAAATGACCGTGAAACCCTTAGACACCGGAAGGCCCGTGATGAAATCCATAGACAGATGAGTCCAAGGTGCCTTAGGAGGTTCCAATGGATGTAGAAGACCGTGGGGACGGGTATGCGACGCCTTGGCTCTTGCACAGACCGAACAATTTTGAACAAACTGCAAGACCTCCTTACTCCACCCTGGCCACCAAAAATTCCTAGACACCAATCTCATGGTCTCTGAAACCCCCGGGTGACCAGCAAGAACCGACTCATGACACTCCCTCAGGAGACTTTGTCGGAGAGTAGTTGGGACAAAAAGCTTGTTTCTAGGTATCTTAGAAGGTGCAGCGTGTTGCGCTTCGATCAAGGCCTTCTCCAATTTCACGCCCAATACTGCTACCACCACTCCATCCCCAAGAATAGTGGCAGGCGCCTCTCGTTCCTCCTCAGTCGACATATACCGGGATAAAGCATCAGCCTTAACATTCTTTGAACCCGGCACATAAGTCACGTTAAAATGGAACCGCGCAAAAAATAGAGCCCATCTGGCCTGCCGTGCATTTAATCTCTTCGCCGACCCAAGATAAATCAAATTCTTGTGGTCAGTAAATACCTGGACTGGCCTTCTGGCCCCCTCCAGGAAATGACGCCAATGTTCGAACGCTAGTTTTATTGCTAGTAGTTCCCTATCTCCGATGTCATAATTCCGTTCAGAGGCAGAGAATTTCTTAGAAAAGAAGGCACAGGGATGCGTACCCTCCTCGAACTCCTGAGAAAGTACTGCTCCCACCCCCACCGAGGAGGCATCCACCTCCACTCGGAAGGCCAACCTCTCATCCGGCTGTCTCAAAATGGGAGCGGACGAGAATCGCTTCTTCAGTTCTTCAAACGCAGCTAGCGCCTCTGGCGACCACTTAGCACAGTCAGCCCCCTTCTTAGTCAAGTCCGAGATAGGTTTCACAACCTCAGAAAATCCCTTGATAAACTGGCGATAATAGTTGGAGAACCCCAAGAACCGTTGGACCGCCTTTAGGTTCTCGGGTCGCGGCCACTCCAAGACTGCCCTGACCTTCTCAGGGTCCATCTCGAACCCCTTGTCCGATAGGATATAGCCAAGGAAACATAATTTATTGACCGCGAACACACATTTCTCCAGCTTAGCACTTAATTGGTTAACCCTCAGGAGATCTAAAACCTCTCTCACTCTCTCCCAATGAGTCTCCAAATCCGGGGTGTAAATGAGTATATCGTCCAGATAGACCACAACCCCCCTCCCTATGACGGCACTTAGTACATCATTAATAAAATTCTGAAAAAACGCAGGCGCATTGGTTAGACCGAAAGGCATCACAAGATTCTCAAAGTGTCCTAGGGGTGTGTTAAACGCTGTTTTCCACTCATCCCCCTTCTTGATTCTCAGCAAGTTATACGCCCCACGTAAATCTATTTTACTAAACCAGCGGGCTCCCGTAATCTGGCTGAATAGATCCGAGATCAACGGAATGGGATAGGGATTCCGCACCGTGATTTTGTTAATCTCCCTAAAATCCAAACAAGGGCGCAACCCTCCATCTTTCTTCTTTACAAAGAAAAACCCCACTGCTACTGGGGACTTCGATGGGCGAATATGCCCCACCTCTAGACTCCCCTCAATATACTCCTTGAGCGCCTCCCTCTCCGGAATAGTGAGATTGTACAACCTTGTCTTGGGTAACACTGCATTAGGTATAAATTTAATTGAGCAATCATAGGTGCGATGTGGTGGTAATGTCTTGGCTGCCCTTTCCTCAAAGACCTCCCTGAACTCACATATTTCTTGAGGCAAATTGTCTATAGACAAAGACATAACGGATATGGGCAGACATCGACCATTACACCCCTGCCCCCAAGAAACTACTGACTCGGTCTCCCAGTTGATAATAGGGTTATGCTGCTTCAGCCAGGGCCACCCCAACACTACTTGTGCTGGTAACTTAGACAATAAGAACAAGTCAATCTCTTCCCTGTGGCCACCCACAATAAACTCCAAACCCTCCACCTGTTTGGAGATGACAGCTTGCTGTAGAGGGGTCTTATCAATAGCCCACACCGGTATCTGAGACTCCAAGACCAAAGGACACACCCTTAATTGCTCACAAAACTCTGAGTCAATAAGGTTGACTGCCGAACCACAATCAACCAAAATCCGGCACTTCTGCCCATTTACCCATCCTTCAAGGGTCAACCCGACAGTCTGAGTACAGGAAATATGCACACCTCCCTCCTTAGTAGGTTTTCTCCCTTTACCCTCAATAGACCTGGGGTTATTACTCTCCTTGGCGAACCATTCTCTGGAGGGGCATACCCTTGCTACATGTCCCATCCCTCCACACACAAAACAGCGTACTGTGCGGGACCCTTCACTCTTGGGTCTAGCACTTCGCACAGTGGCCCCAATCTGCATGGGTTGGTCCCCCGGGTCCTCTCTAAAAACAGAGAATTGAGGAGGGCTAAGCCCCCCAGGACTCTTGTCTCCACGCTCCCGGAGGCGCCGTCCAACTCTAATTGCCAGCTGCATGGCCTCATCTAGATCTCCCGGAACAGGGTGAGAAACTAGATGGTCTTTAACCTGGTCCGAGAGCCCTGTCTCAAACTGACTAAGTAGAGCGGGGTCATTCCAGTGTACTTCTGCTGCCCACCTACGAAACTCTGTGCAATATTTCTCTATAGCGTGATCCCCTTGCACCACACGTCGTAGGTTATACTCAGCCGTGCGTACCCTGTCCGGGTCGTCATACAGTAACCCCATTGTGGAGAAAAACGCCTCTACAGTTAGTAAGCAAGCTGAGTCGGCTGGTAACGAATGTGCCCAGATGAGGGGATCATCTCTCAATAAAGTAATAATAATCCCAACTCTCTGTACCTCAGAACCGGAGGAAAACGGCCGTAGCCGGAAATACAAAAGACAGTCCTTTTGAAATCGGAAAAAATCTGACCTCTTACCTCGGAAGGGTTCAGGTAAGCTGACTTTTGGCTCCAGAGGCCGACCCACAGGGGCGCTACTCACCTGCCTCTGTATGCCCTCCACCTGAGAGGCTGTGTGTTGAGCCAACTGCTGTAACTGAGATACGTCAGAAGCTTGGATGGCATCCACTCGTAGCTTGATCCCCTCCATCTCAGTGGAAATCTGCTGCACCGCCTGGTACAACTGTTTCAGGTCCGTCATAATGCAAACGAACCTTTCCTTTTTTTTTTATGGCTGAGTGTACTGTTATGTCAGTCCAGGTAGCTGCAACGGGGCTAAGGGATAGCAGTAGGGAATCTCGCCCTGCACTACTCCCACTAGCTATCCCGGTCCCTGCCTCACGGGTGTGGGTCGGCTGTACTCAGGCTAAGCCTGACCCCGACAGCTCCTCTCTCACTGATTCCGTAGGCCTAGAGGGAAGTGGGAGAAGGAATGCCCTATAAGACCTCTAGGGACTGGAGACTAAAGGGGGTCACCCCTAACGAACAAGTGAAGCTGCTACTGACAGGGACTGACAAGGGTGTGCGCTGACTAACAACACAAGCAGCACACAGGAAAAATGTGGGAAAGGATTCCCCCAAACCAATATGGGAAGGAACCATACACTAGGAAACAAACACAGGGAAACTGAGTAGAAATCAAAGGATAAGGCAATTCACTCACACAGTCAATTATACACAGAGGGAGGATTGGTGAACACAGAAGGGAAAACACACAAACCAACTCGTTCACCCAAACCTCCCAAAAACCAAACACGGAACTTCCTCTATCCAAGATAACCACCTACTCCTCCTGCTAAGGCCTAGCTCTGTAAAAGCGACACTCAGCACAGAACCATGGGAGGCATGGGTTTATATACAGAGTAGAGACCACTCCTCCCAGGTACAAATGGGAGGACAGACTAATCAACCAGGAGATAAAGCTGCCTACCAGCAGTGCGCGCGTGCAAGTCAGAAGGTGTGCACCAATACTCACGACAGGACAACCCCGCAGCGCCAGGATGCCACCCCAGACACCGCGCAGCCAAAAACTCCCCAGGTAAGAAAAATAGAAATTAAAGAACCTAAATACTCCTAGCACAGTGTTTTATGATTTATTCTGAAGTGCTTTATTTTACAGGGTGCCACAAGGAACTCATTGAATATCCCCTTCCATGATTTGATAGTATTGGGGATAATTATTTTATTAAATGCCTCCATCTTACATTTGACTCCTCTTTGCGGTATCATTCGGTTATTGTCAGCGGTCACCATTCTGTCCCTGTAACTTGCTGTGATATATGAGTATCTTACGTAAGTAAGAGTAAGAAATCAGGTCAAAAGTCGGTTGTAATTTTCCCTCTCCCCTCTACAAGTCCTGCGCCTCAGATGGGGATCGCAGTCTCTGACGTCTTCGAGTCACCAATAAAACTGAGTTAATAAAAGTGAGAGCTCATTATTTTTCCAGACATGTAGTTATTTTTTGCGCCGCAGTTACAAATGACTTCACTAGATTTGTTTAATCATAAACGGGGGTTATGTTGGAGGAATATCCGCTGTGACCTTTCCTTAAATGATTTACTAAACACATTGTTAAAGACTTGTTTGCTTCTGAGGACTAAAATTATGACTCGGATCCAGGGAACAGTCTATTACCGATATTAATATTCTGTCAGGTTCACACTTTATTTACATCAAAGATAACAGTACAACAAACGTGGCTGCCTATGACCGGCAATCAATCTTCTAGAAAGCTTGTAAGACATCTTGCATAATCCCCACATTCATCATTATTTCACGAGGAGATGATTTGCATCTGTCTAGGGCAAAGATGTTTAGCTAATCAGGAGGCAAAGTGAAGACGTCAAAATCAACCTCATGGACTACAAAGAAGGTTTCCCATGGCGGTGACTTGGCTGCCTTGGAGCCTCATGGGATGGCCAACACATGGACTCCCTTAGGATAGTCTGTTCTTGGCCCGGGGGCGCTTTAGGACACAACGTTCCTTATGGACCAGGGTCATTACTGTCCCAAATATCCCTATTGTAAAGCTATACATGACCACAAACCTTTATACTTATCTAGAGCTGAGTTGGATGAGTAAATTCCAGATTCAATGCGCAGGCGCACAAGGCGCGGCGCATGCACAGTAAATCTGAGGTGTGCTCTGTCTTCACTGAAGAACTGTGCCGATGCCAGGATTACATCCGGTTGGTAAGTATAAAGTATATTTTAATGTGGGTAAGGATGGCACTATTGTAGAGCCCAGTCCATGAGGCACAGCTGCATTACAGCTGCATTACCCATAAGTGGCACTGTTCTCAAAAAGAAAAGTCTCTGTGGCGGATTCACTTATTTAGTCTAAAAAAAGTCTGCTTGGTTGACTGGTGCTCCATTCACTTCTATGGGGCTGCCATTGGCCCCTGCAGCCTCTATTATGCTCTACAGAAGCCCCTGCAACCTCTATTATTCCCCACAGGGGCTGAATAGACTGTGGAGCATAATAGAGATTGCAGGGGGCTGCTGTGTAGCATAATAGAGGTTGGATGGGCCACTGTGGGGCATAATAGAGGTTAAGTGGCCCACCCAACCTCTATTATGCAACACAGTTGCCCGCCCAACCTCTCTTATGCCCCATAGTAGCCCACCCATAAACTATTATTATAGTCAGGTGTCTTTTCAGACTCCCGAGTATAATAATCCAAGACTCAGGGGAGGTGAAGAAACATAATAAACACTGTTACTCACCTCTCCTGGATCCGGTGTTACTTCTAGCACAGGATTCGGGCCTTTATGGTAATGTCCTAGATGTCACCTGGACTGTCTTGGGCTAGTTTAGAAAGAAAAGTAAAAAAAAAAATGGTCAAATTGCCGTCCCACCAAAAGTGCCGCCTGAGGCAGCTGCCTCTCTTTGCCTCATTAGCAGTGTGCCCCTGGTTATAACGGACTTTTTGGAATTTTTTTTTTTTAAAATGCCATAAATCTTCCATCTTGCAACTTAATATTTTATACTGTATCACATTCTAATACAGAATTCTACCCCATAGGCATTGATATTGATATCCGCGCGCTTGTCCCGCTCCAGGTATTGACATGACCCCGTATTATTGCTGATTTTTAGATCTTTTGTGCCGGCCTTGCATTTGCTGTGAGAATTGCTTGTGTTTTAGAAGTTGATATAACCTATTGCTTTCCTCCGCAGTTGTAAATGTCAAATATCTTTAGGTTATATGGCTAATTTTATTACCTTGGAGACCAATGAAACACGGCCAGGGATTACAATTTTCTACCGACTGCCAGGTAGAGTCTTAAAGCAATTTAACGACCACTAATTTCTATTTATTGTGTATTTTTTTTGTGTTTTAAGGTGTTGCCATTTAGCGGTGCGGCTATTAGGAGAAGACATTAACATTATTCACACCGCTAAATCATACAGTGTATTGTAGATAATGGTTCTATATATCTGTATATAAGAGGCGAGTCTAGTGGGGCGAGAATATACAGCGCTATACAAAGATATTATAGCGATAACTAGACAAGAAGAGAATAAATGGGCACCTGCCAAATATCTACCGCTCCAATACCCCTAGAGGGGCGGTATAATAGAAGATGTGCAGGCAACAATGTTTATGTTTTTAATATTTTTTTCTTTTCTGACTTTAGATTTACTATTCTATTTTCTGTCCATGATTATGTGGGCGGCCATCTTGCCTGAGCTGCTCCTCTTCTCTCTTCACAGCATTTAGTGATCTGCTTTACAGCACAGTCATAATATTAGTCTGGATCCGGCTCATTGAGGTCCATGGGAGAGATTCCTAGGCACGATTTGAGCAGGGAGCTGTGACATCACAGATTGTAAGAAGTGGATTCAATGATGGGTCACTATGGGTGTTACCTCTAAAGGTGTTAGCTTCTATTGTGATCCTCTCCATGAGGCGACTGCATTAAATAAAAGCCCCCATCACTGGCAAATGTAAGATTATATTTAAGTTTAATGACCAGGGTGCAAATTGCTGGGTATGTCGTGCATTTTTTCCAGGATTTGCCTGAACCACTTTATGAAGCCATCCCCATGCACATGGTAGCAGTGCAAATACATCACCACCTCCAAAGGGATCCAAGATGGTAACTGCTTCATTGTGCCTGGAATATTCAGTGCGGATTCAGTTACAGGTCTCCCATGGGGATCCAAGATAGTATGGCTGCCTTCTACTGCACCTGTGCCGGAAGTGTTCAGTGCAGGGTCACTACAAGAAGAAAACTCCATATTGTATTGTTGTGGAACTGATGCTGGGCTTACACCTCAATCATGGGCACATCGGATGGCTTCACAGGGGGGTAAGATAAATTCTTACTACTAATACAGATTTGTCATGCTTTTAAATGTAAATGTATGACAATGCAAAGAAATTATGGTAAAGTGGAAACGCGTCGGGTCCATGGGAGAATCGGCTGAGTTGGAAAACTGACGCAAAGTCCCTCTCCAAAGGTCTCCATGTGAATGAAGCCTATAGATCCAACTTCTCATGGAACCCAATGTACTATCACAACCTAGTAATACCCATGACAGGTTACATAGCCCCCGGGTGACCACATCTAGGCACCTATAGAAGACATCACTTCTAGATGTGATATCAGAAAGAACTTTATCTCGAGAGACAAATATCTAGACATGTCCACCCAAGATGACAGATAAGGAAGGACAGATCTTTGCTTATATCTTGTGGAAGAGATGTAGCCAACGTGTGTCGAGTTAAGCTTTGCTACATCTGTACGTTCTACTTCTACCATACATGTTACACATTGTAACTCACCATGAAAGTTACTTTGCCAGATTTACGGTGACTGCGGGGATTGATGTAATGCGGCGAACGACAGTCAGCGTAATGAATAACTATGAATGATCCCATCAGCAGAGGACGCAGCTCGTCTATTATGTGATAATACATTGCTTAATTACATAACGTCTTTCAGGATGGGTGATGATCATATATGCAGTAATTAATGACATAATTCACACTTGGTTGTTTATTGTGAACATCATTTTATGACTTTATTGTTGCTGTTCATTAGCAAGAAAAAAGAAAATCCCAATAGACTTCATAATGTCTCAAAGAAGACTCGTCCTTAAAGGGGAAGTGACATAATTAGGTTTGGTGCATGAAATAAACTATTCGGTACTAGAGACGCTGGCCAAAAACTAAAAAATAAGGATTATTAGCGAGAGACTAGAGATGGGGTGAACCTCACAGGATTCCTGAAGACAAATATTTATGAAGTTTGGCTTTCTGGTCCGTTTTTGGCCAAATTTGTTGGATATAATAATCGGAGGCCCAGGGGAGGTGAGTGTATAGAACAGTCATACTCACCTTGCCTCACCTCTCCTGGGTATCATTGCGGCATCTGGCAATCCCTTGGCCTATGGTGAAAGGGTCATGACATCGACATGTCCCACGTGACCACTGAGGCCCAATTTTAGGCCTCAAAAGTGACATTTTGGTGCAAGACATTAGCCAGATGCCAGGAGAGGCCGGAATAGGAGGCTGTGGGACCGCAGGGTAATGGGACATTAAGGGTGATAAAACATAATACACCATGGTGTATCAAGTATGTGTTAGGAGAAGAAGTGGGGTGCACTTATTTTAGTCTTGCTTTAATGTGAAGGCCTCAGGAAACAGTAAGAACATATAGAAAGCAGAAGATAGGAATGGTCAGAACATATAGTAAGTAGAAGAAAAGAAACAGTCAGAACATATAATAAATAGAAGGCAGGAAACAGTCAGAACATGTAGTAAGCAGAAGACAGGAAACAGTCAGAACATATAGTAAATAGAAGACAGGAAACAGTCAGAACATACAGTAAGCAGAAGAGAGGAAACAGTCAGAACATGTAGTAAGTAGAAGACAGGAAACAGTCAGAACATATAGTAAGCAGAAGACAGGAAACAGTCAGAACATATAGGAAGCAGAAGACAGGAAACAGTCAGAACATATAGGAAGCAGAAGACAGGAAACAGTCAGAACATATAGTAAGCAGAAGACAGGAAACAGTCAGAACATGTAGTAAGTAGAAGACAGGAAACAGTCAGAACATATAGGAAGCAGAAGACAGGAAACAGTCAGAACATATAGTAAGCAGAAGACAGGAAACAGTCAGAACATATAGGAAGCAGAAGACAGGAAACAGAACATATAGGAATCAGAAGACAGGAAACAGTCAGAACATATAGGAAGCAGAAGACAGGAAACAGTCAGAACATGTAGTAAGAAGAAGACAGGAAAAAGTCAGAACATATAGGAAGCAGAAGACAGGAAACAGTCAGAACATATAGGAAGTAGAAGACAGGAAACAGTCAGAACATGTAGTAAGTAGAAGACAGGAAACAGTCAGAACATATAGGAAGCAGAAGACAGGAAACAGTCAGAACATATAGTAAGTAGAAGACAGGAAACAGTCAGAACATATAGTAAGTAGAAGAGAGGAAACAGTCAGAATATATAGTGAGCAGAGGGCAGGAAACAGTCAGAACATATAGTAAGTAGAAGACAGGAAACAGTCAGAACATGTAGGAAGCAGAAGACAGGAAACAGAACATATAGGAAGCAGAAGACAGGAAACAGAACATATAGTAAGCAGAAGACAGGAAACAGTCAGAACATATAGGAAGCAGAATACAGGAAACAGTCAGAACATATAGTAAGCAGAAGACAGGAAACAGTCAGAACATATAGTAAGCAGAAGACAGGAAACAGTCAGAACATATAGTAAGCAGAAGACAGGAAACAGTCAGAACATATAGGAAGCAGAAGACATGAAACAGTCAGAACATATAGTAAGTAGAAGACAGGAAACAGTCAGAACATATAGTAAGCAGAAGACAGGAAACAGTCAGAACATATAGTAAGTAGAAGACAGGAAACAGTCAGAACATATAGTAAGCAGAAGAAAGGAAACAGTCAGAACATATAGGAAGCAGAAGACAGGAAACAGTCAGAACATATAGGAAGCAGAAGACAGGAAACAGTCAAAACATGTAGTAAGAAGAAGACAGGAAACAGTCAGAACATATAGTAAGCAGAAGACAGGAAACAGTCAGAACATATAGGAAGCAGAAGACAGGAAACAGTCAGAACATATAGTAAGCAGAAGACAGGAAACAGTCAGAACATATAGTAAGCAGAAGACAGGAAACAGTCAGAACATATAGTAAGTAGAAGAGAGGAAACAGTCAGAACATATAGTGAGCAGAGGGCAGGAAACAGTCAGAACATATAGTAAGCAGAAGACAGGAAACAGTCAGAACATATAGTAAGCAGAAGACAGGAAACAGTCAGAACATATAGTAAGCAGAAGACAGGAAACAGTCAGAACATATAGGAAGCAGAAGACAGGAAACAGTCAGAACATATAGTAAGCAGAAGAAAGGAAACAGTCAGAACATATAGTAAGCAGAAGAAAGGAAACAGTCAGAACATATAGTAAGCAGAAGACAGGAAACAGTCAGAACATATAGGAAGCAGAAGACAGGAAACAGTCAGAACATATAGTAAGCAGAAGACAGGAAACAGTCAGAACATATAGGAATCAGAAGACAGGAAACAGTCAGAACATATAGTAAGTAGAAGACAGGAAACAGTCAGAACATATAGGAAGCAGAAGACAGGAAACAGTCAGAACATATAGTAAGCAGAAGACAGGAAACAGTCAGAACATATAGTAAGCAGAAGAGAGGAAACAGTCAGAATATATAGTGAGCAGAGGGCAGGAAACAGTCAGAACATATAGTAAGTAGAAGACAGGAAACAGTCAGAACATTTAGGAAGCAGAAGACAGGAAACAGAACATATAGGAAGCAGAAGACAGGAAACAGAACATATAGTAAGCAGAAGACAGGAAACAGTCAGAACATATAGGAAGCAGAATACAGGAAACAGTCAGAACATATAGTAAGCAGAAGACAGGAAACAGTCAGAACATATAGGAAGCAGAAGACAGGAAACAGTCAGAACATATAGTAAGCAGAAGACAGGAAACAGTCAGAACATATAGGAAGCAGAAGACAGGAAACAGTCAGAACACATAGGAAGCATAAGACAGGAAACAGTCAGAACATATAGTAAGTAGAAGACAGGAAACAGTCAGAACATATAGGAAGCAGAAGACAGGAAACAGTCAAAACATGTAGTAAGAAGAAGACAGGAAACAGTCAGAACATATAGTAAGTAGAAGACAGGAAACAGTCAGAACATATAGTAAGCAGAAGACAGGAAACAGTCAGAACATATAGGAAGCAGAAGACAGGAAACAGTCAGAACATATAGTAAGCAGAAGACAGGAAACAGTCAGAACATATAGGAAGCAGAAGACAGGAAACAGTCAGAACATATAGTAAGTAGAAGACAGGAAAAAGTCAGAACATATAGCGATAAATAGAATTTCCTCCTATTAGTTAGAAGGTTGTTGAGGTTTTTCCTTTTCGTCTTCTTTCTGCCGAGAATACTGTACACTGCTGCAAAGTCAAAATGAAACTCATCCGTAACAGTGTTGACGCAGCCGTGTATTTACGGCACAGATTTCATGGCTATTGTATCTGGGAAAGCATCTGCTGCAGCAATTCCCGGCTCATGATCGCACCGTCTACTGCTGAGTTAATTCAGAAACTGTTTATTTAATGGAAGAAAACAGAAGGGTTTTCTGATTCTCCGAAGTAAGCAACGCCATTCAGTAGGAAATGTTATTATTTACCCTTCATGGATGGCCAGTGTAATAGTCATCTTTATGCGAGCTTGTCTTTGTACAAGCTGCATCCTCATCCTTTCATTAATTTGCCTGATTTTAACTTTCTTGAGATCCCGATAATGGTTTTTCTCTGGAGCGACGATGACGACAATATGAGCAAATAGCGAGATTATGTGAGATGGAAACTTCAATACACGAACATCTCAATAGAGAGACAATGTCGGCTTACACTGTGACAGACGTACTCTCGTGTCCACTCCGACTACAGATGGTTATATCCTTAATTTAGTTCTAATTTGGTTAAGAATTCTATTTCCTCATAAAACCAATTCAAGTCAATATTGCAACACAGTAACAGAACTTGTAAGACACTGCAATATACAACACAGCCACTGGGCGCCACCACCAAACATTGTTATAATCTCAGGACTCTTCAGATCCCAAAATGTAAGAATCGGAGGCCCTGGAGAGCTGCAGAAAATTAATGAACAGTCCTACTCCCCATCCCTCATTTCTCCCGGGCTCCTTGTGGTTTTCTGTGTTTTCTCAAGGATCTCTTTCAGCTTCTTGGGTGACATCAGTAACCCTATGATTGGGCTTTTTTTGTAAGCGTCATGAAGTTGTGTAACCCGTTGTGTCAACCCAATGGGTGGGCCCACTTATTTTCTCCAGGAGGCTGGAAGAGGTCAGAAGACACCATGAGAGAGCTCAGGAGATATGAGGGAAGGTGAGTATGGTCGTTTATAGAGATGAGCAAGTACTGTTCGGATCAGCCGATCCGAACAGCACGCTCGCATAGAAATGAATGGACGTAGCCGGCATGCGGGGGGTTAAGTGGCCGGCCGACGTCAAAGCGGAAGTACCAGGTGCATCCATTCATTTCTATGGAGCGTTCTGTTTGGAGCGTTTGGGATAAAATCCGATTTCCGATCATTTTTCAGCCGATCCCAATCCCGAAATTCGCCGATCGGTATCCGATCTTTCCCGATCCCATTCGCTCAACCCTAGTCAATGCGTCTCTATGGGAAAAGTCACTTTTACGGTTGAGCCGATGTTGAGATTTCAAAATCCGATTTCCGATCAATTTCCTGCCGATCCTGATCGTGATCCTGAAATTTGCTCGATTGACGATCGGGATCCAATCTTTCCTGATCCCTCAACCCTATCCAAGACCTCTGTTTCTTATATTCTGATATCTGAAGAGACCCCGAAGAAGAAGAAGAATAGCAAACTGCCTGGACCGCTGTTTGGACTGAAACAAAATTGGCTAATCTCGTGAATATTTTTGAAACAAATCTTGCAAGGTTTTCCCACTTCTAGTGGTCAAACACAGACACTTACAGGATGTAAGAGATGGGTGAATCAGTTTGGAGTGAACTGGATTCAATCCCAATATTCCAATTGATTAATTTTTACCGAAGCCAAACAATTTGGGATTCGTCTCAGATGAACTAAAATAGCTGCTGCGAATAGATAATAGCGAGAGAAATGGTGGTCCCTCTATCACAGAAGAGCCAATTGAACTTAGTAGCGGCAGCAGCTCTCCTGTGATTGGCCCTATTGAATTTAGCACCAGAGCAGATCCTTTTGCTAAATTTAAGCGGACAAAATATCTATACAAAGTGGCATTCTGTAACATCATAATGTCATAGCACAGGGATAGATCATTGCTATTATCAATGGGGGTCCTGCTATGGAAGAAGGGCCACTGTGGTATTGAATTCAATAGCAGCTCTCCTGTGATTGGTCCACATGATCGCCAGGTTTCTAGTACAGATGAGCGAACACTAAAATGTCCGAGGTTCGAAATCCGATTCGAACAGCTGCTCACTGTTCGACTGTTCGAACGGATTTCGAACCCCATTATAGTCTATGGGGGGAAATGCTCGTTTCAGGGGTAGGCAACATTCGATACAATTATACTTACCAAGTCCACGAGTGACGGTCGGGCTGGATTCCCTTGAAGTCTTCTCCCGGACGCAGCGTCCCCGCGGCGTCTTCTGGCTGGAATTCACTCTGCCTAGGCATCGGGGCCTAGGCAGAGCCGACTGCGCACGCGTGGTCGGCTCTGCCCGGCCCGACGCCTGAGCAGAGCCGACTGCGCATGCGTGGGCATGCCCGCGCATGCGCAGTCGGCTCTGTCTAGGCCGGATGCCTAGGCAGAGTGAATTCCAGCCAGAAGACGCCGCGGGGACGCTGCGCGGAGAAGACTTCGGAAAGGTAAGAGGAGAACCAGTGTTGATTGGCAGAATGTATAGCATTCTGCCAATCAACGCTGGTTCTGCATCGAACCTTAAACTTCGAACAGCTAGTAGTGTTCGATCGAGTACGAGTATTTCGAATACCATAGTATTCGATCGAACACCTACTTGATCGAACACTACTCGCTCATCTCTAGTTTCTAGTAACCCTGAGAGTGTTCCACACTATGTTTCAAGCCAATTTAAGGTATTGTTCATACCAAATTTGTTCAACCCAGGGACGCGAACTGACCAAACCTGAAAGGGAGCGAGATTCTCCCATCTCTAACAGCATACCACTTTATGATACCATATTCTGAAAAGCTGCTTATCTAGGGATGTGCTAAGCCAAGAGGTAAGGTGAAGGACACAGCTGTGAGTTGGTATTTGGGTAACAAAGTTGCAGTGGATCCCCATCAATATTAAAAAGTGGATAATCCATTAAATGAAATTATAGCATGCTACTTGGCTGCATCAAAAGCTAGGAATATATTGGCACACATTTTTGCCAGAAACCAGATTTAAGTTAAATTACCCATTGAGTTGAATAGGAATATATTGGCACAGATCTCCCGGTACACTGGGTACCTGGTCTGGTGGTGCTAGAGAAACATTGATGTTGGCAAAAACTCTTGGTATAGATGAACCTTTGCCAGCTCGCCCAACGTCCATTAATAGATGCAACTGATTGCAATATAGTATAGAATTTTTTCTGCAACCCTCATTAACAAACCCACTATGCCAATTTTCCCTATACTGTCAGCTAAGTGGCCCCAGATTGTCTGCTCTAGCATAGGACCACCCACCTGACAAGTGAGTGCAACAGTGGGGACTAGAGAATAAGTTCTAACACTGGAATCAGTGAAGTGGCGACTATTGAGTTGGGGATCGATGGTGGATCTTTAAAATACATCTCCATATTTTTTCCTTCAGCCACCCCATCTCCCAATAATTTAATTCACTTCACTAATTTTTGGTTTTTGCTTTCGCTTCGGTTCCGATGAGTGGAGTTCAATGAAGGTCCCAACCCACTGGGAATTCTCCCGTCCACTAAGAGCCTTGATAGCAGATCATAAAACAGGCTATATCGCCATGTCGGCTCTTTTTCTAATGGGACTGTACACAAATTACAAAGTGCCTAAACTGTTGCTGAATCGCTTCATTTCACAGCTCATTGCGGTGGCCCCTCACTTCTGCTTACACAAGCGAAAATCCCCAGCTAATGAGCAGGACACGGAAACGAGAGATTCATCTTCTCGCCGCTTAACGCGCCCTCGTCACGCCATCCACCCTAAAAACTTGTCGAAATCCTAAACCACCCGGTCCTGAGGACCCGGACACCGGGCAACCTTGCGGTCGTGATTTATCGATGGATGTATCCCCGCGTCTAGCGAGATACTTAGCAGCACCATTGTATTATTATTGTCTCTTCTAATGCCTTCCAGCCAGCGCGTCAATTTTATCTTCCAGCGAATATAAAGAGGGACTAAAATTGGTTATTCATGTATTACTCACTTGAGACGATCTAATAAACCATACTTCAATTTATGAGCCTTCAATTGGAAGAGACGAAAATCATTTTAAAACATTTTCATTAGTTTTGATTTCATTCAGGGTCACTAGCTCGCCGGCGAGAGCGCTTTGGTATCGTTCCGTAAAATAGAATATTGGAAATCATCTGCTAGAACATTTAATACTTATGCTAATGTATTCTAAGATAACAGTAATAAATAACCATGATCACTAAAAACCACTGACAGTTATTGGGCCTTATCCATCTTCCCCTACTTCAGGATGATTCTCATCTGCTCCCGTCCAGTCGGCGTTGGTCGGCGGACTCGCTCGCCGGTGAAATGATTGGACTTGGGGGGAACATGATGATGACTGTAATCAGTATCTGGAATAGGAATATACCGCCGGCTTCTGTATAAACAGGGGGAGAGCAGAAATGAATAAATAAAGGCGCCAATACGTTTCGAGATGATTACGGGATGTTTATTCCGCAGTTCCAAACATTACCTGCATTGAAGCGTCGTTTCTGTCCTCCGGAAGATGGGACTTTATTTCGGAAGCCAATTGCTTTCTTTATACCTGATTTCACATCATTTTAGCTTGTTTCCAGAGGTGATGTAAATAATGAGCAAGGGGAAAAAAAGTGAATCGCTGCGTTAACTGCCAATCGCTAAATGCGTTCTACGTGACACAAGTCGCTTAAATGGCAGAGGCATGGAGATAGAGCGAGAATACGAATAAAGGAGCAAGGTCGACAAGCGGAAGGTTATACGTGGGACAAAAAATAGTCATGCCGCTTGTACCCAAACACATGGAGGTATGAATAAGGGAATTACCCATTTTCTAATATTGGCGCCCGGGACCCGGCAGATCAGCTGCTCTGGGACAACGTAGGGTGTGTAGACATTACCAGGGATCATGCTGGTGACTCGCAATGTTATGTGTTGCAGCTGCTTTAGGTACTGAAATGCCATTCTGTAGACCAGGGGTGCTCACACTTTTTCAGCATGTGAGCTACTTTATAAACTGACCAAGGCGAAAGATCTACTACCCACTTCTTGTGGGCGGGGCCGGGACAGGGCGTGTCTGTGGGAGGGACCTGGAATGTGGGTGGGGTCGGTGGAGCGTGAGAGCAGGAAACAGCGGCGTTCTGTGGCCGCCCAGGGATCCCAGTGTCTGCTTGTTCACAGCGCAGGCCGAGAGTTATCTCTGGACACTGGCAGGCTGGGGCTGCGGCAGCCCCGCCTGCTAGTGTCCAGAGATGACTCTCAGCCTGCACTGTGAACAAGCAGCACCCCGGCTCCCTCCATCCCTAAGAGCAGGGACCTGCTGCTGCCCGGCCTGCAAGTGTCCGGAGTGCTTGTTCACAGCGCAGGCTGAGTCGACTCTCAGACTGCACTTTGAACAAGCAGACACCGGGGATCCCTGGCTGCATCCCACAATCGACCCATACGTCCTTTGCGATAGACCGGTAGATCTCGACCGACGTATTGGGCACCCCTGCTGTAGACTTAACTACAGCATCTAAAGCCACCACTATACTTATCTATGGGGAGCAGTACAGGTACGAGGATTATACTGTATGAGGCCACTAGGGAGCATTATACTATGCGAGGATTATACTATATGCGGCCACTAGGAAGCATTATACTATATGAGGCCACTAGGGAGCATTATACTATATGAGGCCAAATTTTTTGTTTTCTATAGAGCATTATGTGGTATCCCAAGGGATGCAGGTGTTATAGTAGGACCTAATGGGGGTAGTAGTCCCTCTGATAGCTGAGCTTTTATAATGGTCACGGTAGCTGTAGTGGTGGTCCTGACTGTGGGGCACCTCTCATAGGACACACAGCAAGTCAATTTTCAAAAGAAGGAAAGCAAAAGACACAGTCCTTTGTTAACCAAAAGTTTCTTTACTGAGGACTCTGATATAGTGCCGCCATACCTCCCAGTGATACAGTCTCATGTACAATACAGCGGGTGCATGTGAGGAGGACTACCATATAGTGCCGCCATACCTCCCAGTGATACAGTCTCATGTACAATACAGCGGGTGCATGTGAGGAGGACTACCATATAGTGCCGCTATACCTCCCAGTGATACAGTCTCATGTACAATACAGCGGGTGCATGTGAGGAGGACTACCATATAGTGCCGCTATACCTCCCAGTGATACAGTCTCCTGTACAATACAGCGGGTGCATGTGAGGAGGACTACCATATAGTGCCGCTATACCTCCCAGTGATACAGTCTCCTGTACAATACAGCGGGTGCATGTGAGGAGGACTACCATATAGTGCCGCTATACCTCCCAGTGATACAGTCTCATGTACAATACAGTGGGTGCATGTGAGGAGGACTACCATATAGTGCCGCTATACCTCCCAGTGATACAGTCTCATGTACAATACAGCGGGTGCATGTGAGGAGGACTACCATATAGTGCCGCTATACCTCCCAGTGATACAGTCTCCTGTACAATACAGCGGGTGCATGTGAGGAGGACTACCATATAGTGCCGCTATACCTCCCAGTGATACAGTCTCATGTACAATACAGCGGGTGCATGTGAGGAGGACTACCATATAGTGCCGCCATACCTCACAGTGATACAGTCTCCTGTACAATACAGCGGGTGCATGTGAGGAGGACTACCATATAGTGCCGCCATACCTCACAGTGATACAGTCTCCTGTACAATACAGCGGGTGCATGTGAGGAGGACTACCATATAGTGCCGCCATACCTCACAGTGATACAGTCTCATGTACAATACAGCGGGTGCATGTGAGGAGGACTACCATATAGTGCCGCCATACCTCACAGTGATACAGTCTCATGTACAATACAGCGGGTGCATGTGAGGAGGACCACCATATAGTGCCGCCATACCTCACAGTGATACAGTCTCATGTACAATACAGCGGGTGCATGTGAGGAGGACTACCATATAGTGCCGCCATACCTCACAGTGATACAGTCTCATGTACAATACAGCGGGTGCATGTGAGGAGGACTACCATATAGTGCCGCCATACCTCACAGTGATACAGTCTCATGTACAATACAGCGGGTGCATGTGATGCAGGATTCCCTTGTAAGCTGACAGGTAATGGCTGATGCTGACACAACTCTCCTCAGATTTGGTATTTAGAGTATTGAGGAGACTCAGTCCAGGTTATGGCTACAGAAGAGGGATCTTCACCAGTTGGCTCCCGGCGGGTGACTGATTTGGGGTATATGTAGTTACGGTTACTGGGCCACGGTATCCGATAGCCGGACGCAGACCTAATACACGTGGCCTGGAAACCACGGAGCACTGGACTTGAGCGGAGGCCTTCTTTAGGTCCAGGAATGCATAAGGCTCCTTTCTAGCTGCTCCTTTCTGTCAGGTTCTCTCCTTCTTGGAGGCAGTAGCAGTATGGCTGTTATCCCCTCTGTATGGACTGGTGAATGGTCCTAGGAGACTCTGTATCTTACATGGGCTGTCAGAGTCACCATGTAGCTCCTAGGTTTGGCAGAAGGAATCTGAAAATCCTGCCTGGAGTTGGAGTAGCAGCAGGTGCGGTTACCTCACACACTACACTCTACACAACATGGCCGCTCTGTTACCTCACACACTACACTCTACACAACATGGCCGCTCTGTTACCTCACACACTGCACTCTCCACAACATGGCCGCTCTGTTACCTCACACACTACACTCTACACAACATGGCCGCTCTGTTACCTCACACACTACACTCTACACAACATGGCCGCTCTGTTACCTCACACACTACACTCTACACAACATGGCCGCTCTGTTACCTCACACACTACACTCTACACAACATGGCCGCTCTGTTACCTCACACACTACACTCTACACAACATGGCTGCTCTGTTACCTCACACACTGCACTCTACACAACATGGCCGCTCTGTTACCTCACACACTACACTCTACACAACATGGCTGCTCTGCTCTCCTTTCCCCTTCTAAGAGGAAGGCGGGGCTAAAGTCTCCACCCACAGCTTACTAGAAAGTTCTGCTCGTGCTGTGTATGGAGTGATTGGGATCCTATATCACATGCACCTACATAGAGTGAAACATAGGTGGCAGCAGAATAGTACATGGCAATAAACACAATGTAAGCACACAGGAAATACAGATAGATAGTGATACTCAGTATTAGTACATTGTGAGGGACATGACATTACATAGCATACAACTATTATAATGGCAGGAAGGAGTGTACTGGGACACTACAATTATACTATATAAGGCCACTAGGGAGCATTATACTATATGAGGCCACTAGGGAGCATTATACTATATGAGGCCACAAGGGAGCATTATACTGTGTGAGGCCACTAGGGAGCATTATACTATATGAGGCCATTAGGGAGCATTATACTATATGAGGCCACTAGGGAGCATTATACTGTGTGAGGCCACTAGGGAGCATTATACTATATGAGGCCATTAGGGAGCATTATACCATATAAGGCCACTAGGGAGCATTATACTATATAAGACTACTAGGGAGTATTATACTATATAAGACTACTAGGGAGTATTATAGTATATGAGGCCACTAGGGAGCATTATAATATATAAGGCCACTAGGGAGCATTATACTGTATGAGGCCACTAGGGAGCATTATACTATATGAGGCCACTAGGGAGCATTATACTGTATGAGGCCACTAGGGAGCATTATACTATATAAGGCCACTAGGGAGCAATATACTGTATGAGGCCACTAGGGAGCAATATACTGTATGAGGCCACTAGGGAGCATTATACTATATGAGGCCACTAGGGAGCATTATACTGTATGAGGCCACTAGGGAGCATTATACTATATAAGGCCACTAGGGAGCAATATACTATATGAGGCCACTATGGAGCAATATACTGTATGAGGCCACTAGGGAGCATTATACTATATAAGGCCACTAGGGAGCAATATACTGTATGAGGCCACTAGGGAGCATTATACTATATGAGGCCACTAGGGAGCATTATACTATATGAGGCCACTAGGGAGCATTATACTATATGAGGCCACTAGGGAGCATTATACTATATGAGACCACTAGGGAGCATTATACTATATGAGGCCACTAGGGAGCATTATACTGTATGAGGCCACTAGGGAGCATTGTACTATATGAGGCCACTAGGGGGCATTATACTGTATGAGGCCACTAGGGAGCATTATACTATATGAGGCCACTAGGGAGCATTATACTGTGTGAGGCCACTAGGGAGCATTGTACTATATGAGGCCACTAGGGGGCATTATACTGTATGAGGCCACTAGGGAGCATTATACTATATGAGGCCACTAGGGAGCATTATACTATATAAGACCACTAGGGAGCATTATACTGTATGAGGCCACTAGGGAGCATTATACTGTGTGAGGCCAATAGGGAGCATTGTACTATATGAGGCCACTAGGGGGCATTATACTGTATGAGGCCACTAGGGAGCATTATACTATATGAGGCCACTAGGGAGCATTATACTGTATGAGGCCACTAGGGAGCATTATACTATATGAGGCCACTAGGGAGCATTATACTATATAAGACCACTAGGGAGCATTATACTGTATGAGGCCACTAGGGAGCATTATACTGTGTGAGGCCAATAGGGAGCATTATACTGTGTGAGGCCAATAGGGAGCATTGTACTATATGAGGCCACTAGGGGGCATTATACTGTATGAGGCCACTAGGGAGCATTATACTATATGAGGCCACTAGGGAGCATTATACTATATAAGACCACTAGGGAGCATTATACTGTATGAGGCCAATAGGGAGCATTGTACTATATGAGGCCACTAGGGGGCATTATACTGTATGAGGCCACTAGGGAGCATTATACTATATGAGGCCACTAGGGAGCATTATACTGTATGAGGCCACTAGGGAGCATTATACTATATGAGGCCACTAGGGAGCATTATACTATATGAGGCCACTAGGGAGCATTATACTATATGAGGCCACTAGGGAGCATTATACTGTATGAGGCCACTAGGGAGCATTATACTGTGTGAGGCCAATAGGGAGCATTATACTATATGAGGCCACTAGGGAGCATTATACTGTGTGAGGCCAATAGGGAGCATTGTACTATATGAGGCCACTAGGGGGCATTATACTGTATGAGGCCACTAGGGAGCATTATACTATATGAGGCCACTAGGGAGCATTATACTATATAAGACCACTAGGGAGCATTATACTGTGTGAGGCCACTAGGGAGCATTATACTGTGTGAGGATCACAGGACAAGTTACTGTACTATACACTGGGAAAGATATTTTCCCTGAAATTCCTAATAGTTATACTGCCAATCCTGTGGCTAAGGGGATAACGTATTGTCTGAATTTCGCGTTATGTTATCTTTAGATGTAGCAAAGTTTAACTTTGAAATTAAGACATTGACTTTCTCATTGACTTTTAGTTGGTTTTGTGACAAGTTATTAGTGCCAAGCTAAACTTTGATCTATGTATCTTGGAGGAGTTGCCGCCCTTTTGTTTTTGGATCTGCACCAATTTTTTTGTTTTCTATGCTGCTTTAATCTGTCTGTCTATCATTATCTATCCATCTCATATCTATCTATCTATCTGCTATCTATCTATCTATCTATCTATCTATCTATCTATCTATCTATCTATCCTGTAACCAAGAAACTAGCACTATGAATTGGCAACTATAAATCGAATGGAAGACCCTGGAAGTGGAAGTTTTGTGTTCCTTTTGTTTCTATTGTAAAGCATGGACTCAAGACCTGGTTCAGCTGGTTTCCTGTGTCTACACATGTGCCTGTTATGATCCCCCCAGGACAGCATGTCTCACCATGTGGCATGGAAGAGAAACCTACATGGAAGTGTGGACTTCTTCGCTCAAGGAAATGATTTCTGGAGTCTATTACTGATGTGTGAAGATGCTACAGCTGACTGGTATTTCTTTCTATTACAGTGGTCTAGAGATGAGCGAACACTAAAATGTTCGAGGTTCGAAATTCGATTCGAACAGCCGCTCACTGTTCGAGTGTTCGAATGGGTTTCGAACCCCATTATAGTCTATGGGGAACATAAACTCGTTAAGGGGGAAACCCAAATTCGTGTCTGGAGGGTCACCAAGTCCACTATGACACCCCAGGAAATGATACCAACACCCTGGAATGACACTGGGACAGCAGGGGAAGCATGTCTGGGGGCATAAAAGTCACTTTATTTCATGGAAATCCCTGTCAGTTTGCGATTTTCGCAAGCTAACTTTTCCCCATAGAAATGCATTGGCCAGTGCTGATTGGCCAGAGTACGGAACTCGACCAATCAGCGCTGGCTCTGCTGGAGGAGGCGGAGTCTAAGATAGCTCCACACCAGTCTCCATTCAGGTCCGACCTTAGACTCCGCCTCCTCCGGCAGAGCCAGCACTGATTGGCCGAAGGCTGGCCAATGCATTCCTATGCGAATGCAGACTTAGCAGTGCTGAGTCAGTTTTGCTCAACTACACATCTGATGCACACTCGGCACTGCTACATCAGATGTAGCAATCTGATGTAGCAGAGCCGAGGGTGCACTAGAACCCCTGTGCAAACTCAGTTCACGCTAATAGAATGCATTGGCCAGCGCTGATTGGCCAATGCATTCTATTAGCCCGATGAAGTAGAGCTGAATGTGTGTGCTAAGCACACACATTCAGCACTGCTTCATCACGCCAATACAATGCATTAGCCAGTGCTGATTGGCCAGAGTACGGAATTCGGCCAATCAGCGCTGGCTCTGCTGGAGGAGGCGGAGTCTAAGGTCGGACCTGAATGGAGACTGGTGTGGAGCGATCTTAGACTCCGCCTCCTCCAGCAGAGCCAGCGCTGATTGGCCGAATTCCGTACTCTGGCCAATCAGCGCTGGCCAATGCATTCTATTAGCTTGATGAAGCAGAGTGTGCACAAGGGTTCAAGCGCACCCTCGGCTCTGATGTAGCAGAGCTGAGGCTGCACAAGGGTTCAAGCGCACCCTCGGCTCTGATGTACGGAACTCGACCAATCAGCGCTGGCTCTGCTGGAGGAGGCGGAGTCTAAGATCGCTCCACACCAGTCTCCATTCAGGTCCGACATTAGACTCCGCCTCCTCCAGCAGAGCCAGCGCTGATTGGCCGAATTCCGTACTCTGGCCAATCAGCACTGGCTAATGCATTGTATTGGCGTGATGAAGCAGTGCTGAATGTGTGTGCTTAGCACACACATTCAGCTCTACTTCATCGGGCTAATAGAATGCATTGGCCAATCAGCGCTGGCCAATGCATTCTATTAGCGTGAACTGAGTTTGCACAGGGGTTCTAGTGCACCCTCGGCTCTGCTACATCAGATTGCTACATCTGATGTAGCAGTGCCGAGTGTGCATCAGATGTGTAGTTGAGCAAAACTGACTCAGCACTGCTAAGTCTGCATTCGCATAGGAATGCATTGGCCAGCCTTCGGCCAATCAGCGCTGGCTCTGCCGGAGGAGGCGGAGTCTAAGGTCGGACCTGAATGGAGACTGGTGTGGAGCGATCTTAGACTCCGCCTCCTCCAGCAGAGCCAGCGCTGATTGGTCGAGTTCCGTACTCTGGCCAATCAGCGCTGGCCAATGCATTCTATTAGCCCGATGAAGTAGAGCTGAATGTGTGTGCTTAGCACACACATTCAGCTCTACTTCATCAGGCTAATAGAATACATTGGCCAATCAGCGCTGGCCAATGCATTCTATTAGCTTGATGAAGCAGAGTGTGCACAAGGGTTCAAGCGCACCCTCGGCTCTGATGTAGCAGAGCTGAGGGTGCACAAGGGTTCAAGTGCACCCTCGGCTCTCCTACATCAGAGCCGAGGGTGCGCTTGAACCCTTGTGCAGCCTCGGCTCTGCTACATCAGAGCCGAGGGTGCGCTTGAACCCTTGTGCACACTCTGCTTCATCAAGCTAATAGAATGCATTGGCCAGCACTGATTGGCCAGAGTACGGAATTCGGCCAATCAGCGCTGGCCAATGCATCCCTATGGGAAAAAGTTTATCTCACAAAAATCACAATTACACACCCGATAGAGCCCCAAAAAGTTATTTTTAATAACATTCCCCCCTAAATAAAGGTTATCCCTAGCTATCCCTGCCTGTACAGCTATCCCTGTCTCATAGTCACAAAGTTCACATTCTCATATGACCCGGATTTGAAATCCACTATTCGTCTAAAATGGAGGTCACCTGATTTCGGCAGCCAATGACTTTTTCCAATTTTTTTCAATGCCCCCAGTGTCGTAGTTCCTGTCCCACCTCCCCTGCGCTGTTATTGGTGCAAAAAAGGCGCCAGGGAAGGTGGGAGGGGAATCGAATTTTGGCGCACTTTACCACGTGGTGTTCGATTCGATTCGAACATGGCGAACACCCTGATATCCGATCGAACATGTGTTCGATAGAACACTGTTCGCTCATCTCTACAGTGGACACTTGGGACTCTGCTACAGCCTGGAAACCACCATCACCCACCTACCCCAGGAGTTATGGAAGCTTGGCAAGAGAGCAGCACCATGTATACCTGGATGGCTTCAGACTTCTTTGGGGAAGTAGAACACAGTGGTAAGGAGGAAGGAGGAGGAGGGCTTGTGATGAAGGACATTTGGGGCATTTTTTTTGTGGTTAATGGACAATAGTGCTGATGCAAGATACCGAACTATCAGCTGTGAGCAGGAGATCTCACCACCTACCAAAGGAACTGCCACATGTTATCATGATAGCTGCATATGTCCCCCACCTCTGCAAAAATGTTTTTCTGCCTGTTATATCTACATGCTGTGACCCCTCCTCGTGTCCTCCAACAACGGTCAGGCTGTATTATTAACACCACCCCGCACAGAGAACTAAATGATCCTGCAGTGTGTCTGTGTTTCTTTCGTTTTAGTTGCTCTGATTCCTAGGATTTCTCTACCTGCCATGAGCTTGTATGTGTTTCTCTCCTGTTATATACTACTGTACCATCTATGAAACTGTATCACTGAAATTTCCCCATTGTGGGACTATTAAAGGAATATCTTTTCTTATCTTATCTCCTATCTATCTATCTATCTATCTATCTATCTATCTATCTATCTATCTATCTATCTATCTATCTACAGTATCTATCTCCTATCTATCTATCTATCTATCTATCTATCTATCTATCTACCTATCTATCTATCTATCTATCTCCTATCTATCTATCTATCTATCTATCTCCTATCTATCTATCTATCTATCTATCTATCTATCTATCTATCTATCTATCTCCTATCTATCTATCTATCTCCTATCTATCTATCTATCTATCTATCTATCTCCTATCTATCTATCTATCTATCTATCTATCTATCTATCTATCTCCTATCTATCTATCTATCTATCTATCTATCTATCTATCTATCTATCTCCTATCTATCTATCTATCTATCTATCTATCTATCTATCTCCTATCTATCTATCTCCTATCTATCTATCTATCTATCTATCTATCTATCTATCTCCTATCTATCTATCTATCTATCTATCTATCTATCTATCTCCTATCTATCTATCTATCTATCTATCTATCTCCTATCTATCTATCTCCTATCTATCTATCTATCTATCTATCTATCTATCTATCTATCTATCTATCTATATATCTCCTATCTATCTATCTATCTATCTATCTATCTATCTATCTCCTATCTATCTATCTATCTATCTATCTATCTATCTATCTATCTATCATCTACCTATCTCCTATCTATCTATCTATCTATCTATCTATCTATCTATCTTCTATCTATCTATCTATCTATCTATCTATCTATCTATCTATCTATCTGTCTATCTATAGATCTATATGCATAAATCTATTCTATCTCTCCATATATCTATCCACCTGGTCATCTGGCTTTCCAATCCCATGTATATAACCTGCTCACTTTATGCGGTGCCTTCACTAATTTGGTGTCACGTTCCTTGCCTGGCTCTGAATGCCATGGAAATCAATTCATGCATAGATAAATATGACTCTAACTCAGTGTATGGATTTTCATGAATTATGTGTATTTGTGGAATTATGCAGAGATTTGTTCCTACACTCCGGGCAGCCAACAGCATGTAAAGACCTGATTATTCTAAGAATAACCTTTACAATACATGTCAGGGCTGATTATTTTTTAATAAGATTCTAGGGAAAAAAATCATACAGGAGTTGACATCCATAAAACATAGGTGAGAACAAGCAGGACTCGCATAATGAATGTTGTCACGATGTGGGGGTCTATCTGCAAATAAGATAATTCATTGCATAAAAATGATGTCCGTAATAATATAAATATATAATGTGGGGTGTTTTTAGGACTTATTTTTGATAATGAGATGTTGACATAGATTTAGCTTTAGAACGTTTCAGATTAAAAACCAAATTGAAAGACAACTACAGATGAGCAAATTTTTGAAAAAATTAGTTTCTGCAACTATGCAGAATTTTCCGTTACGATTCAAATGATTTTGTGGTGAATTGTGTTAAAAAAAAAAACCCAGAGCAAAGTGGTGTAGGACACTGTGCCTTGCAGTGGTGAAGGGGACAATATAGCAGGGCAGAACTCTTTGGATGCTGCGGTCATGTTTGGCAGCGGCATCCAAGGGGCTAAAACCAACCATCGGAGCTGTGATCCAACCGGGGGTTATGAAGCAGAGTGTTACTGTAACGGACAGCTAACATCTGCTCCCGTTACCGTGGGTGGTTGCAAAGGGGTTAAAGAGCTGTGACATCACAGGACTGGCTGGCTGCTGATTGGCTACACACATGGCATTGTGGGTGATGCTGCATTTCCAGAGTTCCTTGCCCCATGTCCTTAACATGTGCAGCAGCCATTTTTTTTTTTTTTTTTAAATGTGATTCGTTACCACGAAGTGTGAGGAAATCCGGATTTCATACAAATCAAATATTTCCTGAAATTCGGATCGAATTCCACTTTGTCAGCTTTGATTCGCTCATCTCTAATAACTACCATACTTTCCATTGGAAGCCTCTATATGTAGCATAGTCATCAGACTCAGCTGCTTATATATATGGCGTGCATCATAAATAGAGCAATCGGGAAAGATCGCATCCCGATCGGCGATCAAGCAAATTTCACCATTGCGATCGGGATCGGCTGGAAAATGATCGGAAATCGGATTTTAAAATCGATCCTCAAATCTCAACCCTACTTGCGAATAATCCTTCACTGTAGAATTATAGACTTCTAGTTGGTGGGCATCAACGATCACTTCTCTAAGATCATTGCTGATGTCTTTCCTCCTTGGCATGCCTGAATGCTCCAAACCAGCAAACTGCCTAAACTTCTGCTTTTCTAGTAATGGTAACAATTAATAATGATCAAGTCTATCATAGCTCCTAACTGTTGTACATATCCTGTATCATTTGTGCCAGATTTCTGGAGTCAATGGTTATAAATCTTGAATGGCCACACCCCCTTTTTATCTTAGCCACTCCCCTTTTTCATGAAAATGGGCCCAAAAAACGAATTTGCATAAAAAATTGTGACTTTTTATGCCTTGTATTCATCTTAGGAGGATATCTGTGAATCCTTGAGTCTAGCTTTGTGTGTGACTGGAGTATCAGACGGGAGTTAATACATCTCAAGTTCAGTACGAGATAACTAAAGCAAGTCATCAGTATAATTAGATTAAAAGGGACAATTAAAATGACTACAAAAGAGATAATTAGAAGGGACAATTATGTTTTAAGGTGAAACGACGCGATAATTAGGAGGTTCCGGGTTACGGCAGGGGTTAATATCTCCTTCGCCTTGATTTGAATTCTTCGAGTTTTTTTCCTCTATTTAAACCGTATCCTCAGATCAATTACAATGTAAAAGTTTCAAGGCAAAGGTAGCAATTTGCATATAAAACAGTGAACGGGTGTACTATATTAAGATCAATTTACCTTTGTGAAGCTGCGGCTCTTTGAGATCTCGCGGCTCACAGATAATTACGCTGCCTCCTTGAGAAACAACAAGCCGGCTCTTAATTGACTAATCATGAAGCTTATTGTCATAACAATATTTTCCCATTGTTGATGTTACAGGATAACAGCTTGTCGTCTTCCAATCTGCGGCAGGCAGGAGGAGCCCCGTCTTACCTCCATCTGTGGCTAAGGAAGTGTTTTCTCTGCCTTAAGTCAGGTGGGAAGACAACAGACTATTGACAACCTCTCCGCATCCCATTACTTCCCCCTCTCTTCCCATTATCCAATCTGTTCCGGCTTTGTTCTGTATAGGTTTAATGCAGGTGGAGATCCAAAGGGACGTAAAAGATTTCCATTCTTTTCTTCTTCCTTTGAAAGGTTTGTATCATGTAGAAAACCCATTTTCAATCAAATTTAAAGAGACGCGTTACAGAGAGGACCTGATATGGTTGTGCATTACATGAAAAGTCAATGGGACTTGCAATACTTCTTTTCCCCTGTGGTGGCACTGCAGGGAAAGCAAATACTTGCAGTGAGGCTTTTCTTTACAGATCCCAACCGACTACTGATTGTATAAGATTATTGCAACAAAACAGCCGAGAGCCTTGACTGCAAAATTGTTCGAGAGAACCTTTCGCCACCTTGCAAAATTCCAAATCCTTGCATCACTTAATGGGCGCTGTTTCACTGATTCCAGCACCAATGCAATTATTTCTCTAGCCCACACCATTGCAGTCAGTTTTGCTGCCTTATATACTATTTAGTCTCTGTACTGTCAGGAGACAGTTACCCAGATTGATCCATGTCTCTCTGAGACCGTGCAATTAAACTGTAGTCACTTTTGCACCTGATAAAGGGCTTACTTGTAGCCTGAAACGCATTGTGCCGTACTCCAATCACTACACACTCCAATAAAAGTTCCTCAGCTGAACTCCCTGACCTGTGTCTCAACTTCAGTACCAGTGAGCTCGGATCTTCTGTCACAGGCCTCTGGTCCTGCCATTGTCTACTGTACTGTCAGGAGGGCGGGGTTAGGCAGGAGCAGACAAAGGGGTGTGATTCTGAGCTCTGACACTGGCTGCCTCTGATTGGAGCTCTGAATCATGCCCCCTGCCTGACACCGCCCGCCTGACATTATAGAGCTGCACTATGACATTTGGCAATGTTTGGGAATGGTGGGACGAGCGAGAAAATTGCAGGAGGTGGTGAAACGTCTTTAAGGTCTTCAATTATTCTTATAGAAATTTAAAACATTATAGCAACATATTAAAAAACACTCAAAAGATGTAATTCCTATCACAACCACTGGGGGGCACACGATGCACAATGCAAAAACATCTCCCAACATAATATCACAAAATTGTACTTTCCTTCCCAATAATGCTGTATGTGCTGGATGAGACTTTGGTCCAGGATGCTGCAGTTATCACCAGCTCTCATCTGTTACCACAACCTTAATCATGTAGTGATTACTTCTGCAACTTGTACATTGATGCTGGATAATGTCTGAGCCCACTAGTGTCCCCAGAGTAAGTGGGTGCTCTGAACTCTCTTTACACATATACACAACCTATGTGATCTTTCCTGCCCTCCCTGCTTTGTCTGTGCCTTTTTCTCTATTTGTTTCTTGTGTGATCTGCCCTCCCTGAAGACTTGGATGCTTCGTCTTTGCTGTGAACAATATTCTTCGCTTCCCGGTTCCTATTTCTAAAACTGAGAAAGAAAAGGAGGGAACTAGAAAGATCTGACAGAATCAGAGACATTGTGCTCTCTAATCTATGTCAGAAGCAGGACAGCTCGCTAGGTGAAGCAGTTACACAGACTCTACAGCAGCAACATGGTAGGAGATTGTTAAGGGAAAGTATTTGTAAAGTTTCTGGAATTTGCATTTTCGGCAATGTTCAGTGCTAGTGATGAGCGAGTAGTATTTGATCGAATATTCGACCCCTTGGTAATCGCCCGATAACACGAATACCTATGGCGGGCGGGTATTCAATCGAATACTACTCGCTCATCTCTATTCCGCACAAACATGTTCATAACATCCAAGGCTCCAAGCTCCAAATAAGCCCCTAATGCAAGCACGAAAGGAAACTTTTGATTTTTAAAATGGGACATTTACAATATTTGAAAACCATGTAACCTGGAATTCTTTGGAAATTTCTCTTCTCCGTAACGTCAGAAAGATTTCTTAAAATTCTTCCAAAGACCTACGCCCCCATGTGGCCTGATGTGAAACATACATGTGCAGTGTTTTTGTCTCCAGAACTTTTCGCTCCTCATTAGAGGCTCAGTTGTGCCATTTCAATGACGGCGTAATTGCCGAATTGTTTATCATTATTTGCGAAGGGTCAGGAACACATCCCTTGTGCGACCGTCCTCGTCTTGTTTTCATTCCTTCACGATGGGAGAGTTTATAATAAATGAACTTGCTGATAAGTGAAGTATTGTTTGCTGTAAGAAATGGTGAAGTATACTCAAGAATAATGAAGAGACTTACAGGAGAGATTTGCAATTAGTTTAGTATAGAAGGATAATCAAGAAAATGGAGCGCATGAGTGTGTTATAATACCGAACACCGCCATACGCTTCACTGTTTTTATTGAAATTCTTGCTCTGTTTTGTTCTGCCAACAAATACGTCAGGGGAGGGTTAACAAGGTTGGATAGGATTACAGATGAGTGAGCTAGTCTGGAACAAAATGGATTCAGCCCTTACTTTCCAAAAGTTTCAAACTCGACCCGAACCCAACACAAACCTGCACCAGAACAGTGAGGCTTAGGATCTCCGCAGGGATCATGCAGAAAGGAAAGTAGTTCACCATCTACTTTCCTGTCCACATGATTCATGCAGGCAGTGCGCGGCAAGCACACGGACCCCATTATAGTCTATAGGGTCCATGTGCTTTTACTGCACAGCACTTGCAATTGCGTTTGGTATTCCATTTAAGGGGGTCCCCATGCGGACTACCCCGGACGGAATACCAAGCATTAGCAATATGGTTATCTATGATGCTAGGAGTTCCTGCCTTAGACTAAGGCTCCACACGACAACACACTGCTATAAAGCGCTGTGGGATTAACCGTGGCAGGAACGCATCACAGTTCTTCCCACAGTGTTTTAAAGGGATTGAAATGAATTTTTTTGTGGATCAGACGTCGGAATAGTCTTTAGAAAGGCTATTCGTCTCTTATCTTTAGATGTGATCTCCGCCGCGCCGTTCCTTAGAAATACCGTTTTTTACCGGTATGTAAATTAGTTCTCTCACAGCGATGGGGGCGTCCCCACTGCTGCTTGAGAACACGATCCTGCAACGCCTCTATCTTCGGCTGGATCCTCCCCTTCTCTGTCGTCTTCCTCCTGCGTCACCTCCGACACCCGCGCAGTTGTCTCTGCCAGTGAGACACTAGTAAAGCCGACTGCTCATGTTGGCCGGCAGCCATTTTTGGGAGGCCGCTCTTGCTCTTGTAGTTCCATGCAGGAGTGGCCTCCCAAAAATGGCCACTGTCTTTCTCCTGGAGGTGACGCAGAAGGAAGACGACAGAGAAGGGGAGGATCCAGCCGAACATAGAGGCGTCGCAGGATCATGTTCTCGAGCTGCAATGGGGACGCCCCCATTGCATTTTCAGGGCTGGGGCCCGCCCCATCACTGCCAGAGAACTAATTTGCATACCGGTAAAAACCGGTATTACTAAGGAACGGCGCAGCGGAGACCCTGTCTAAAGGTAAGAGACGAATAGACTTTCTAAAGGTTATTCCGATGTCTTATCCACAAAAAAAGAGGTTTGAATGGTAGAATCCCTTTAAACTACAAGTTTGCAACGTTTTGCTTCACTGACTTTCTACTACAATTATATCCGCCATTTCCATAGATATAATCGACATGCTACGATTTCCAAAACTGCGCTGGTTTTGGAAATCACAGCGTGTCCGTGCTGCGGTTTTTAGCTCAAAGTGGGCATGGGAATCCAATCCACTTTGCAGTTTCTGTAAAACGCCTTGATTTTTCCGGCCCGTGGGGCGATATACAGTACAGGTCAGTACGTCTCTTTATATATCCTGCATATTCATGGAGTTGTGTCTTAGCCTGGGGAGAGACAGGGATAATGTTGATCCCGCCACCATTCACTATGTGCAGGTTATACACTCACTGGCCACTTTATTAGGTACACCATGCTAGTAACGGGTTGGACCCCCTTTTGCCTTCAGAACTGCCTCAATTCTTCGTGGCATAGATACAACAAGGTGCTGGAAGCATTCCTCAGAGATTTTGGTCCATATTGACATGATGGCATCACACAGTTGCAGTCGCAGATTTGTCGGCTGCACATCCATGATGCGAATCTCCCGTTCCACCACATCCCAAAGATGCTCCTCTATTGGATTGAGATCTGGTGACTGTGGAGGCCATTGGAGTACAGTGAACTCATTGTCATGTTCAAGAAACCAGTCTGAGATGATTCCAGCTTTATGACATGGCATTGCATTATCCTGCTGAAAGTAGCCATCAGATGTTGGGTACATTGTGGTCATAAAGGGATGGACATGGTCAGCAACAATACTCAGGTAGGCTTTGGCGTTGCAACGATGCTCAATTGGTACCAAGGGGCCCAAAGAGTGCCAAGAAAATATTCCCCACACCATGACACCACCACCACCAGCCTGAACCGTTACCGATACAAGGCAGGATGGATCCATGCTTTCATGTTGTTGACGCCAAATTCTGACCCTACCATCCGAATGTCGCAGCAGAAATCGAGACTCATCAGACCAGGCAACGTTTTTCCAATCTTCAATTGTCCAATTTCGATGAGCTTGTGCAAATTGTAGCCTCAGTTTCCTGTTCTTAGCTGAAAGGAGTGGCACCCGGTGTGGTCTTCTGCTGCTGTAGCCCATCTGTAGCCTCAAAGTTGGACGTACTGTGCGGCGTTCAGAGATGCTCTTCTGGCTACCTTGGTTGTAACGGGTGGCTATTTGAGTCACTGTTGCCTTTCTATCAGCTCGAACCAGTCTGGCCATTCTCCTCTGACCTCTGGCATCAACAACGCATTTCCGCCCACAGAACTGCCGCTCACTGGATGTTTTTTCTTTTTCGGACCATTCTCTGTAAACCCTAGAGATGGTTGTGCGTGAAAATCCCAGTAGATCAGCAGTTTCTGAAATACTCAGACCAGCCCTTCTGGCACCAACAACCATGCCACGTTCAAAGGCACTCAAATCACCTTTCTTCCCCATACTGATGCTCGGTTTGAACTGCAGGAGATTGTCTTGACCATGTCTACATGCCTAAATGCACTGAGTTGCCGCCATGTGATTGGCTGATTAGAAATTAAGTGTTAACGAGCAGTTGGACAGGTGTACCTAATAAAGTGGCCGGTGAGTGTAGTACATAGTCCACCTGCTCAGAGAGAACTGCAAACTCGGGGAAACTAGTAATATCTGCAGAATAGAAGTAATATAATGAGTGGAAACAATCTTACTCTCCATGGGAGCTTATCCTGCAAAGTCAGACAACAGGGCTCTGTAAGAAGCCCGAAATCTTAGGGACACTTATAACTTTCTTGGTCTGAGACTTAACACTTGTTGTAAACTTCTTTTATGTGACCTACGTCGGGGAATAAAATCCGAGCTGTTTTTCATACGGGACCAATGTAGAGATTGAAGAAAACTCATCTTGTGGTTGCATGTGCTTGTAGTAGGTACATTGTCATCATGTCTGGCTGTGCCGCTGAAGTGGGAATCTCACACTGCGCGCTCTATTTTTGCTTTCTGATTGCTGAATGTCACTTTTCCATATTCAACGTGACTCTCTCTCCTGCTGTGAATTTCATATTAACGTCAATATAGATATTTCTCTGGATTTTTTTTTCTCTCCTCCTGCAATAAATTCCCTGTGAACCAAATGGGATTTGATTGCATCTTGAATCTGAGTGCGCTTCTCGATGGCATCTTACAGCAATAATGTGAACATAACATGTTGTGGTGACAATTTACAGATATTGTAAGATGTATCGCCGTCTCTCGCTGCATATTCTATAGCTCTCTGAGTTCCCTGAGATAACCTGCAGATAATGTGTTATATATGGGTGGGAAATAGATCCTGCTACACTGGGCGCTCAATCTACGGCGGGTGTTCAGAACCGAGGAGAACCATAACCTTGGCCTAGTTCTTGCCTCCTTATTATTGGATCTGCCACCTTAGGAATAATTGTGAATAATTTTCAGGGGCATTATACACAAATTACATAGTTACATAGTTAGTACAGTTGAAAACATCAAGTTCCACCTGTGGATGGGAAGGGGCATGACGTTCTACAAGCATCAATGCTGTTTTGCTCTAAAAAGGCACCTAATCCTTTTTTGAAGGGTTCAGCTCCTGGGGTAGGCTATTCCACAGATTCACAGTCATGGTATAGAACTTGCTCTGGGGGTAGGCTATTCTACAGGTTTACAGTCTTTACAGTATAGAACTTGCTCTGAGGGTAAGCTATTCCACAAGTTCATGTCTTTACAGTATAGAACCAGCTCCTGGGGTAGGTTATTCCACAGATTCACAGTCCTGGTATAGAACTTGCTCTGGGGTAGGCTATTCTACAGGTTTATAGTCTCTACCGTATAGAACTTGTTCTGAGGGTAAGCTATTCCAAAGGTTCATGTCTTTACAGTATAGAACCAGCTCCTGTAGTAGGTTATTCCACAGGTTCACAGTCATGGTATAGAACTTGCTCTGGGGGTAGGCTATTCTACAGGCTTACATTCTTTACCGTATCATACTTGTTCTGAGGGTAATCTATTCCAGAGGTTCATGTCTTTACAGTATAGAACCAGCTCCTGTAGTAGGTTATTCCACAGGTTCACAGTCATGGTATAGAACTTGCTGTGGGGGTAGGCTATTCTACAGGTTTACAGTCTTTACCGTATAGAACTTGTTCTGTGGGTAAGCTATTCCACAGGTTCATGTCTTTACAGTATAGAACCAGCTGCTGTAGTAGGTTATTCCACAGATTCACAGTCCTTAAAGTATCAAACTAACTCTGGGGGTAGGTTATTCCACTGGTTCAAAGTCTTTATAGTATAGAACTTGCTCTGGGGTAAGGTATTCTGCAGGTTTACAATCTTTACAGTATAGAACTTGCTCTGAGGGTAAACTATTCCACAGGTTTGCAGTCTTTACAGTATAGGACCAGCTGTTTTGGTAGGTTATTCCACAAGTTCACAATCTTTACAATATAAAACTTGCTCTGGGGGTAGCCTATTCTACATGTTTGCACTCTTTACAGTATAGAAACAGGGTAGGTTATTCCACAGATCCACAATGCTTAAAGTATAGAACTAGCTCGGTGGGTAGGCTATTCCACAGGTTCATAGTCCTTACGGTGAAGATATCTCGTCATCTCTTGAGCTAATTCTCAAGATATTGAGCTATTTCTTTAAATCTTTTGATTTTCTTTATTTTATTAGGAAGGGCACTCTGTCCAGCCAAACGTTTTCAGGGAGCAATATGAGGGTCATATTTAGAAATATGCCGTTACACTCTTCTTTCGATGATCAAGAAAACTCTTTTATTTGTGTATAATTGTATACAAGCAGGTATGTACAGTGCATAGTATGCGGATGGCAAATGTGAAGGTAATTTCTTCTTGCGGGTTGCAAACATTTTCAAGTGGAGGAGAAGGAGTCTCCCTCCCTGCAGGTGAGATTTCAGATCTGCTATTGTGACTGATACATTGTGTTCTGCTTCTTACCAATGTATTTTCTGTACTTTACTACTAGTCCCAGTCTCTATATTATATAACTAGAGTCTCTGAAATTTCTGTCCTTCTCCAGAACATTACAAAGATACTATTACTATAAAACTTTCCCAGATAAGCGTCCTATTAGCCACATGTAGTGATCGCAGTGGTGGTGCAGATATGTTGAGATGACTGTGAAGATCCCTACTGGATGCTTCTGATTCTAGATATGGCTCCGGCTTCAGAATAGAATCAGATTACTATGAGATCAATAAGTTAACAGAGCACAAAATGAATCCTGTTTTCAGTAATAACAACTCCCAGACAGACCGTTATTGGAAAATAGGAGGAACTCCGGGAAGACCGGCAGGTTGTGTAGATAAAGTCTTTACAATGTTACCAATGAAATGCAACAGCCATCAACATGGAAATATCTATTTGTCTCAGTTCGGTCATAAGAATTATAACCGGCTTGTACCAGTCTACAGATGGCGCCCCAATCTCGGATATGTTGATACCCCTACTTCCTGCTACTGTACCCTTCCCATCCCATCTTCCTAATCACTGTATATGGATTTATCCAGATAGTACTGAAATTGAAAATAGAACCTTAAATCTGAAGCTCCAGAATGATCCCATGGGCACAAACGTCAGGTAACCCCATGGCTTCGATGGTGATCCATTGGCACCTTGAGATTGTATCAAAAGTGTCAAGCCTGACAATAAGAGTGTCAATAGGGCTGGGCATCCAGAACAATGAAACACCAGATTACTTGCCCTTTGCCCTGGACTGGCCCAATTACTATATCTTGTGAGGGTTGAGCCGATCTTGAGATTTCAGGATCGAGTTTAAAATCCGATTTCAGATCATTTTCCAGCCGATCCCGATCGTGAAATTTGCTTGATCGCCGATCGGGATCCGATCTTTCCCGATCCTGATCACTCAACCCTATTCATAATATATACATGAATAGGGTTGAGCCGATCTTAAGATAACCTCTGACCTTGATCCTGCTGGAAAAGATCAGGATCGGAATTCCGATTGCGATTGTGAAATTTACTCGATCGCCGATCGGAATCTGATCTTTTCTGATCCCGATCGCTCAACCCTATATCTTATTAAAGAAATCTGTTTCCTTCTCCAGTTATTAGACTGCTCTCTCCTCCTGTTTATGGTCAGTTAGTTTGTTATACAATCTGTCATCATGCTCACCTCACACAGAAGTCTATGGAGAGGGCCAGGTGTGGAGGAAGTTAATTGATTTATTACCTTGTACTGTGATGTGTTAGAGTCTTCTCTTAAAGATACAGTAGTGTCAGAAGAGCTCCCTGACTTATAGTGTAGCAGAGTTTAGCAGCTACAACTGTTTTGTGTATCTCTTCCAGCAGCCTCTTCTTCTCCTCCCTTAACTCTCTCCATAGATTTCTATGTGAAGACTCTATCTCTTGAATCTTGATGTGGTCGGAAGATGAAAAAAAGCACAGAATGGAATGCTCTGTTAATTGGAACTGTAATTTGGAGTCAAATGCGGTTTACCAGTCAAAACCTCCAAATTTTGCTGGAGGAATTCCCAAAGTCCTGGGACAATGATGAGGTGGTATGTACGAGCATTGCAGCAATCACCCGGTTGCCGACTGGCTAAAGATGGCCATATGGCCTCTGCCTGAGGTCATGTGCCACGGGGCAGTGGGCAGCAGAGGTGTCTGCCATTACCTCCAATTCCTTACCATACATCCTACTAATATTAGTAAAGGTTTGTGTGTTTGGATGTTTGTTCCTCAATCACGCAAAAACGGCTGAATGGATTTGAATGAAATTTGGCACATAGATAGTTTGTAACCTCGATTAACACATCGGCTACTTTTTATCCCGGTAAATGACATGGCTTCATGACTGTTATGAATTTATGTTCACATACTATATTACACTGCTCTTGGCAGCAGCTTATTTATCTCAGCTAATTGGAGATTTCTGATAAAGCCACGTCTGTTATCTCTCTATGTAACTGTTAGGATGGGGTCCCACAGGCTTCCCGTCCAGCACATAGCGCCGCCTGCGGGACAAGCCAACCCTCACCCTCGGCATCATGCAGTAAGGTGTCTGGAGTCTAAGTCCAGCTTTCGGCCTACTGAGCATGCTCAGATCTTTTGGAGCCGCTCAGAGGCTAAGTCCCATTTTGCCCATACTGAGCATGATCGGTGAGGTCATGACCACCTCCCCTGTTGGGCGGGGACTAGCCTTTATATAGTGTGAGCCGACGCCCGCCGGGTGCTCACACTTTAACTAAAATTGAGACAGGAGGTCAGGGCAAGGTTCCTGTGAAAGGCAGGTTGTCAGGTCAGGGATCTAAGTTAGGATTTTTTGGCTCTGCCGGTACAGACCTGAATTGCCTATAGAACTGTCCATCAACTTGGTAGCTCCAAGCAATTGTGGAGTCCTTTGTGTTGTTGACCAGGGGTGACGGTTAACCCCTGGCAGCCTTTCCTGTGTAGCCGGGTGAAGCAGGTGCTGGGTCCATCTCTCTGCTGATAGTTCGCCGATGACTTTTGCAAGGCCTTATTAGGCTTCACTCAGCAGCTATACACAGATGCGCTCTCTCAGTGAAGTTAACTTGAACCGCACTAACACCACTGCCAGTGCAGTTTAACTGGTAGTTCGCTTTGCAGACAGACTGCAGACAGGGGCTTGTGGATCTCACTGCAGTGTCTTGCAATCTAGCGGTTCTGTCAACGTTAAAAAATATTAATTTTATATATATATATATAGGAAGAATATGCAAATCCGCCTTCCATGATGTAATTAGGAAGACAGTTGCTGCCTCATTGTTGCAAACCAATAGAGGGCGCTCACTGGAATGTGCAAGCCTGTCTTAAGACAGGATTCCAGTGAAATAACCCAATAATGGCTGCTCCCTTTAGCCTCATGCCCGACCTTCCAAGAGGCCTTTGTTTAGCAATGACGCTGGGATTATTACCAGGTTATAGTCTCTCAATCGAGGACAGCTGTTTCGATCTGGTTGGATCTCATCAGCCCGATGTAGAGAGGACTATAACCTGGTAGAGGTGAGAGGCTTATATATATATATATATACACAGAACCGTAACAGTAACACACAGATAACAATGAGTCCATTGTGTACAGGCATTTGCATATTATATGATCTGCTCCAGGCAGTGCTGACACACTGGATGGGAAAACTCCTTTAATCCAAATTGGCAGTTTGCTAATATTAAACATGCTCAGAAAAAGAACATCTAATTTGTTGCAAAATTCTAAAACAACGAGATCTATGAAGGTAGCCAGAAGTCACAGAGTTCTCCTCAAGTGGAGCTGACGGGGATCATCGGCACCAACAACACACTCATTATATGGTGTCTCAGCGAGCTGCTGAGATGCCAGAACAATCACAGACAAGGCACGAGGAACAAGTTCAGCAGCAGGACAGCTGGAGAGCTGCCAAAACAGGCAAACCATCGACGGCAGCAATTTGCTGAATATAGGCGAATCATCGACGCCAACAACAAACAGAGGAAGTCACCCAGAGCCTAGTATTCAACATGGCCACTATTCCTAATGAAAAGTCAAGTTAAAGTTTGCTTCATCTGCCTATCTTTGCACTATTATATGCCATATTGTAAGCGATTAAAATAAAATTACAACTCAAACCGAGATTTCCTTGACGTGGTTTGACAGTTGTCTAAGTGGTAAGTTTTTTGTTCACACCTTCCCCTAGTATCGCCTTATACCTGCGGTTTTCCAGCTGATGACAGTGTGACAGGTCCTGCAGTAAAACTCTGACTGGTAATGCTGTTTTCTAAAATCTCCCTCATACAGAATAGTAAAAGATGAGCATAAAAGCCGAATGATGTTCAAAACAACTCCGAATGGTCATTGCCTGTCACTGATACACATCGTAATGTAGGAAATGCTCCATAATCTCTCTCTGGCTTCACCAAATAACTTCTGCTTTATAACATTTCGGGGTTTTAAATCCTTAGAGCCAAATAAAATGTAATTTACAAAACTACAGTGAAAGTAGAAGGTAATGTTTTTAAGATTTTTTGGGCCAAATTTGACCCAAAATGTTGCTAGAGAAAAGGAATGTCTTACAAATAGGGTTGAGCCGATCTTCAGATTTCCGGATCATTTTTAAAATCCGATTTTCAATCATTTTCCACCCAATCGCGATCGTGAAATTTGCTCGATCGCCGATCGGAATCCGATCTTTTCCTATCCTGATCGTTCAACCCCAATGTTAGCTTTTCCTATGATGATTGACCAGTAGACAAACATTGTGGGAACTCATGTGAGACCTCGATCCCACCTAAAAAGATTGGGATCGGAATTCCGATCGCGATCATGAAATTTGCTCGATTGGAAGCCGATCTTTTCTGATCCCGATTGCTCAACCCTACTTACAAAGATACCCCCTTCTTGATATAAAACTGGCATGGTGCTGTGGGGTCATTGTCCAACCCCCCAACTGGTGATCGAATGTTCTCAAGGGGGTAAGTGTTGTCTAAGTACAAGTCTTGGAAATGTTGCCTTACTATTAGAGATGAGCGAACAGTAAAATGTCCGAGGTTCGATATTCGTTTCGAGTAGCCCCTCAATATTCGACTACTCGAATCGAATATCGAACCCTATTATAGTCTATGGGGGGAAAATGCTCGTTTCAGGGGTAGGCAACATTCGATCAAATTATACTTACCAAGTCCATGAGTGAGGGTCTGGCTGGATTCTCCGAGAAGTCTTCTCCGTGCAGCGTCCCCGCGGCGTCTTCCGGCTCTGAATTCACTCTGCCAGGGATCGGGCCTGGCAAGAGCCGACTGCGCATGCCTGCACTACAAGCGGACATGCACAGTCGGCTCTGCCCAGGCCCGATGCCTGGCAGAGTGAATTCAGAGCCGGAAGACGCCGCGGGGAAGCTGCAAGGAGAAGACTTCTAAAGGTAGGAGAAGAACCAGCGTTGATTGGCCGACTGTATAGCATTCGGCCAATCAATGCTGGTTCTGCATCAAACTTTTACATTCGAACAGCGAGTGGTACTCGATTGAGTATGAGTATTTTGAATACCGTAGTATTCAATCGAATACCTACTCGATCGAGTACTACTCGCTCATCTCTAGTTACTATACATGGAAATTATTCATATGGGTAGAAATTCATGTAATGCATGAACATGATGTGTTCACTTACAGAATATACTCCAAACAAACCCAGAAACATTCCAAAATTGTAGAGATCCTAGAACGAAGTCAACTGGCATGGATTCAACATTTAACCATGCGACTTACTAAAATATACCCTTTATTGGATCCAATGTGCTTCATGTTTGGCCCAAATGCTTCACCAGTCCATATAATAATCCACCAATCCACTCTTCTATGATCTGGACTCCGTACAGTAGCACTGCCTGTACTGCCCTAATGGTGGCGCCATATCATATTGTTAGTGTACCCAAACAGAAGTGCTTTCGTTAATCTCATATATTGCTCTCTTATCCCATTCAGTCTTCTACATGAAATCTATCCTGTCTGATTGTATTTGCTCTCCATAGCAGACATTAGGGGAATGTCGAGCTCCATCCGTACACACGAGATCATTGATCAGTCCCTTCAAAATCACTTAGATTGGCCAACTTTAATCCAATGTATTTTTAGAAGGGAGATCTGGAGAAAAACAAACATTTCCCCAACCAAAATCTAGTAGTTCAAGCCTCGACAGAAGTAATGGCACAAATTGGATAACAAACTAAACATGGGGGAATTGGGTGAACTCCATTTTAGGGGCATTTTTTGGGATATAAAAATGTAGAGAATTAGGACATGGAAAACGTATAGTCATTATAATAATACGACTAATTCTTCTTATTATTATTATTACATGGCTGCTTCGCTCATTGTCCTTCTTAGTTCACCGGTTCCTCTGTTTCCACCCTAACGGACACATAAAACGGGTCAATGCTTTGCTTATGATGGGCCATTTACACCAGTCCCTGTCACCAGACCCTTGTCTGAGCACAAAGGTTCCTTAGTTCCTGTTAAGTGTAAACATGGGAATCTCATTTGTTACATTTGGGTTGACCTGGACTTTCTGATCTCTTCCTTCATGGTCAGTGATTGTATGACTGCTGGGAACCCTCACTATATGGAGGTTCTGTCGATGCGATGGCAAGGCAGGCTGAGCATTTGCTCTACCACTCTATTCATTCTACGTGGAAGTGTGAGACATAGATCAAATCAAATCAAATCAAAAAAGCTTTATTGGCATGTCCGAATAGATATTTGGCATTGCCAAAGCTAGTAAAGTGTGTGTGTGTGGGGGGGGGGGGGAGTTGGACTCGGGTGGGTGAGTGGTGGGTATGGTGGGGGTGGGGTGGGTGGTTTGGGGTATTACAGTCCGTGGAGTTTCATCTTCCTCTTCGTTGGTGACCGTTATATGGGGAGGTGGGGTGGGGCGGGGCGGTTGGTTTGGGGTATAACAGTCCGTGGAGTTTCATCCTCCTCTTCGTTGGTGACTGCTATATGGGGAGGTGGGGTGGGGTGGGTGTTTTGGGATAAATATAACAGTCCGTGGAGTCTCATCTTCCTCTTAGTTGGTGACAGCTGGACACGTATTGGGCAGCGATCTCCACAGTAGGATGTAGAGTTTCCTCTTCTCGTCTGCAGATATGAAGTCTGGGATGTGGGCAGAGAGTCTTTGGTAGTAGACGGCCCTCACAGCTGAGTATTTGGTGCAGTGTAGCAGGAAGTGGGTCTCGTCTTCTAGGGCCCCCTGGTCACAGTGCTGGCACAGTCTCTTCTCCCGTGGCTTGTACGTCTGCCTGTATCGCCCCGTCTCTATCTCTAGGTTGTGGGGGCGCTCAGTCTGTATCGGCTCAGGGTCTGTCTGTGCTTGGGGTGGCGTATTCTCTCCAGGTAGGGGGCCATGGTGTAGTCCCTTTGTAGGGATTGGTACACGGTGAGTTTCTTGGAGTTATTTATTTTGTTTCTGCATTCTTCAATGTACCGCTCTCTGTTTGCCTCTGTGGTCGCCTTTATTTCGGCCTTGGTTATCATCTGTTGGTGTTTTTGGTTTGGTGGTTGGCTGGTTGGTGAGTGTCTGGTTTGCTCAGGTGGCTTAGCCAAGCTTGGTGGTGGTAGGAGTCGGGCTTGCTCCCCTGGATGTGTGCCTGGAAAGCTAGCGCCCTCTTCTGTATGGTGAGCCATAGGGGGAGTCTGCCTAGCTCTGCCCTGCAGGCCATGTTGGAGGTGTTGCGATGGACATGGTAGCTGACTACAAACCACCCATATGTCCGGGGATCCCATAGAGAATGAATGGACTGGCAGTTGGCATGCTCAGGTTTCTGATCCATCACGATGAAACAACGCAAGCCCCATTCTCAGGATTGGTGAGATGCTAAATGGTCGGAACTCACCGAACTTGGTAGAACCCCATTAAGATTAAATAGTTTTTTTCTGGGTTATTAAAAAACTTACAAGAACTTACATAAGTAACCTACATTCTCCCATTAAACCCCTTTACCACTCCAATAATACCACTCTATTGGTCCCCACTGGTCCTGCTGCATTGATGTTATACACATTATTCACGTGATCGGTGGGAACATGCAAAAAGTCAGTGACTGGATGCAAAGGTCCTGTCAATAAGCAGAGACCAACAAAGAGGCCACCGTGGAGATTTAATGGGTAAGGGTAAGTTCACACTGAGTTTTTGTTCAGGATTTTGAGGCTGTATTGACAAAAAAAATGGCTCAGGAGCGAGCTGCTCATTCTTCAGGCCTGAAGACACTCCCTCCTCCGGACTAAGCCCATTCATTGGGCCTAATCCGGAGCGGAGTGCACGGCTGGATGCCGGTGCAGTGCACCGGCTTTCAGTCGCGGCTATCTGGCTTTTGGATCGGTACCAGAGGCGGCCTTACCCTAAAGGTTATTATTATTTTTGTAGAATTTCTTGCTCAAATTTTGCCACTTAGAATTCTAAGAATATGTTCACTAAGAGGAATTTGCTGGGGATTTTGCTCCCAATGGGATGCAGATATGGCCGCAGCACGCTCCTTCTTGAACTTGCCATGGATTCCACTTAGACCCTGGCCTTTTCCAATGAGGTCACAGCCCCTTATCATACAAGTCACAAAAGTATCTAGAACACATGACAAATTTGGCACACCAGGGCCACACGGTGGCTCAGTGGTTAGCACTGCAGCCCTGCAGCGCTGGAGTCCTGGTGTTCAAATCCCGCCAAGGGCAAAAAACCATCTGCAAGGAGTTTGTATGTTCTCCCCATGTTTGCATGGATTTCCATCCCATATTCCAAAGACATACTGATAGGGAAAAAATGTACATTGTGAGCTCTGTGTGGGGCTCACAATCTACATAAAAAAAAAAAAAAAAAAAAAAAAAAAATTGGCACACCACATGTTAGGTTTTTCGATGCAAATTCTGCCAAAATTCTGACTCATTTTGGTTGATTGAGCTCACCCTCTATCCTATGACCAGTTGGTGACACCTGTCTTCCTCCCCCTCAAAAAAACAAACAAAAAAACCTGATAAAAAGACTAGTTTATTTTGTATATTATAGTTTCTTTATTATGGAATGTTAAAAAAAATTCCAGTAACCCAATTACAATTTGTATCTTTTATGTCTTTGATACTTTTCCCATTTTTCCTTTTAGAAAATCAATTGGCAATTTTTTTGTCAGTCTGTCCATTTTTTTGCCCGCCATTAATATCAGTCAGTCCAAACCTAATATTACAGTATGTCGTGTGAGATGGCGCGTCTCCGCTCCGATGGATGATAGATAATTGATAATAAAGATGTAATTACTTCAAACCAAGTATGTGAATATATTTGGACTGAAAGTGAATTACACCAATCAATGGACTGAATCGATAAATAACAATTTCATCCATTTTCTCCGCCTGGACTCTCAGTAAATATGTCACGGCGGCCTCAATCCATATTAGCAGTGCTTCATTGGCTTGTCATACGGCCCAGAATAACTATGTTCTTTCTTCCACCTGGTGATGACATGAAAATAAATAAAAAAATAAATGATTAGAAATTGATTTTGTCAGAGTTTTTTTTTTCGAAATTAGTCGCTCATTTTCTTCCTACCTTATCATCCCTACCAGGAAAATGACACAGTACATTAAGCTTTTCTTGACATATGTAAGGAACATCGACTTCGAGAGGATTTATAAAGTATCAGAGTAAAAAAATGCACAAAAAATTAATTAAAAAAATAATGAAATTTTTTTAAAAAAATTTGTCTCAGCTGCCAAGATGTAATTTTATATTTTGTTGATTTATTTTATTTTATTTTTTTTGTTAGTGTCACTTTTTGGCAGGTAACTTAATCCTCCGAAGACTCTTGTTATTACAGTTTCAATCACAAAGCTGGATTTGAGCAAGTGGAAGACGCGACTTCATGCTTGGAATCGAAAAACACGCGCCAGAAGCAGATAGGTCACTCTCTTCAACTGATGACAGAGTAATTGCCTTTCAAAGGGAGCCTAAAATTTGTTGGCAGACCTTGCAGGAACCCTGTAGGTTCTGCTTATCTTTTTGATTATTCTTAGATTCTAAAGGGCTTTGTCAGGTAACCCGCCAACCTCTATCCTCTCATTGTGCTCCGAGTGAAAGAATGGCAATTAAATTAAAGAAAACTCTTTTACTTTTCCCCCTTTTTTTTTTGTTTAACATAGAAATGTCCATCGATTGTTCCGCGCCGGCAACGTTCTTTGTAAAGAAGCCTTAAAAGAATAATATAGTGAGAGTTGGATGGAGAGCAACGTGGAAAAAATAAAAAAAATAGACAATCCCGACCGTATAGTTTTATTTCCGAGCGCTAATGTTTTATGACGTCTTTGTAGAAATAATAGAATATATTACAACCGTGTTTCTTCTTTATGACCTCGACATATCTATCGACGTAAGGACTTAGCCGCGAGTTTATTCTATTTCAAATTTAACTTTAACATTGTAACGTTTCATTTGCTTTTTTATTCCGATTTTCCACTTAGCGCCGTTTGAAGAATAAATCTTGTAATTTTGGTTCATAAACAACAGAAATAGACGTAGTAAAGTGTCCTTAGATAGAGACAGGGTGCAAAATTCTAGAATGTGAATGATTTTTTTTTAATATAGATAGTCTGTATTGGAGAATATCAGTATGGTCATGTGTTTCAGGTCAAGACAGCTAATGGTCAATGGAGATTTGACCCAAAACTTTGGGGGTTCGTCACCTGCATACTAAAAGAGATTAGACTTTGGGTTCTTTTCAGAAGCCAGTGTATAATAGGTAAAGGACCTCTACTTTATGTTGTCACAGCTTTGAGCACTCCCTACAAGTTCTCCCAGGAGGCCAGAAGGGGCCAGCTGAGAACCCATTGGGGGCACCAGATGCCATGAGGATGCCCAGAAGCGGTATGGGAAATTGAATATGACTGTCTTTTCTACTCTTCTTTTGGGTCTCCACTAGAGATGAGCGAGTAGTTAAATACTCGATATTCGATATTCATTTCGAGTAGCCCTTCAATATTCGACTACTCAAATCGTATATCAAATCCTATTATACTCTATGGGGGAAAAATGCTCGTTTCAGGGGTAGGCAACATTCGATCAAATTGAACTTACCAAGTCCACGAGTGAGGGTAAAGCGGCCATTTTCTTGTAGCGCGGGCATGCACAGTCGGCTCAGCTCAGGCTCGATGCCTGGCAAAGTGAATTCAGAGCCGGAAGACGACGTGGGGACGCTGCGCGGAGAAGTCTTCTAAAAGTAGGAGAAGAACCAGCGTTGATTGGCCGACTGTATAGCATTCGGCCAATCAATGCTGGTTCTGCATCAAATTTTTCCATTCAAATAGCGAGTAGTATTTTACCATAAAATGTAAACTTTTAAATTTTTTGACTTCAAATTTTTAGGTCAACTATGGGACCGAATATTAGTATGTTAGTGTCATACCTAGTAGACACAAACGCAAAGAGCTGGGGTCCACCATTAGGTCCATCAACAAGCTGAGCTTGTATCTGTAACCGGGTCTGTTTTGGAGTCTAAGGCTAAGGCCCCACTGGGTGGAAAAGCAGCGCTAAAGCGCTGTGGGAAGAGCCGCGGCGTGAATGCATTGTTCTTGCAACAGAAAGTTCACAGAGTTTTCCTCCGCAGATTTTCTATTACAATTATATCTATGGGAAAGCCGCCGGCGTTTCTGTAGATATAATTGACATTCAACCGCAACGGTTTTGGGAATTGCAGCATGTCCGTGCTGCCATTTTTTCCGCAAATTGGGCATGGCATTCGCATGAATCTCATCCACTTTGCAAGTACTGCAAAACGCTGCGATTTTTACCACTGCATTTCTGCCGCAGCCAAATCGCTGTATCTCCAGCCAGTGGGGCCTAAAGTTGCTACTACTTGAGGGATGGCTTACTTGCAAAGCTAATAACGTAGTCACGAGGAAGCCAGTGGTCAATGCACAAGATAAACAACAATATTGGCAGCAGAGCAGGAGAGTCTATCTAGACTACCAGCAGAGCTCAATAATCTCGCAAGGCAGGAAGTGTAAGGCTGGGTTTATATAAATTCACTCAGAGAACACGGTGGAGCAAACCAGAAAGGCGGGAACTGAAACTAGAGGTATCGGGAACCAGGCTTCAGATCAGCAGAGGAGCTGTCCAGGAAGCTGAATAGCTCAGTTGGAAGAGCTTCAGCCTGGGACACTGAAGTTCCTGGGTTCAAGTCCTGACAGTATCACTGACATACGGAGTCTCTGCTGTTTGTTAAACTCCTACAATGTGACTTGTTGACCATGAGAGCCAAAGATTTTAACAATCACAATGGAGGTTACTGCTGATCCTTCTCATCACAGTAGGATTTGGGCTGTTAAAGCCAACACTTACTGGCCCAGTTTCGGTGGTTGCTCCATTGCCATGACTTAGTAATGCATCAGTTTATGGAAATAACCCATATCATCTATTTATACATAGAGATTAGCCAATCAGATTGTTATGAGCCAAATTCATTACAATTTTTTCCAAAATTCTGGAGCCAAAATGTTGGGGGGTTTCCACCCATGAGTCATTATTAGAGATGAGCGAACATTAAAATGTCCAAGGTTCGAAATCCGATTCGAACAGCCGCACAATGTTCGACTGTTCGAACGGATTTCGAACCCCATTATAGTCTATGGGGGGAAATGCTCGTTTCAGGGGTACGCAAAATTTGATGAAATTATACTTACCAAGTCCACGAGTGACGGTCGGGCTGGATTCTCCTTGAAGTCTTCTCCCGATGCAGTGCCCCCACGGCATCTTCCGGCTGTAATTCACTCTGCCTAGGCATCGGGGCCTAAGCAGAGACGACTGCACATGCGCGGTCGGCTCTGCCCGGCCCGACGCCTGAGCAGAGCCGACTGCGCATGCGAGGGCATGCCCGCGCATGCGCAGTCGGCTCTGCTTAGGCCCCGATGCCTAGGCAGAGTGAATTCCAGCTGGAAGACGCCACGGGGACGCTGCACGGAGAAGACTTCTAAAGGTAAGAGAAGAACCAGCATTGATTGGCAGAATGTATAGCATTCTGCCAATCAACACTGGTTCTGCATCAAACCTTAAACTTCAAACAGCTAGTAGTGTTCGATCGAGTATGAGTATTTCGAATACTGTAGTACTCGATCAAACACCTTCTCGATCGAACACTACTCGCTCATCTCTAGTCATTATTATACTCCTAGGTCTCTTCAGACCTCAAAACATGATAAGCGGAGACTTGGGGGACAAAAATCTGCGACACACTTTTCTTACTGCTCTGTGGCTCCACTGTTGCGTCCAGTTTTTTCTCGAACCATCTTCCAGTGGAGCATCGTCACGTGGGGTGTCAACAATGGCATGATAGAGGACCATAGGCTTGAAGTAGTATTATGTGGATTCATTCCTTACCTTTCCCAGGTCTCTACTACCCCAGCACTTCAGTTCGGCCCCGAGCTTCAGGGCGCACTGCATGAATATTCGCAAAACACATCTCGTGAGATTCCCTCCATAATACTATGAAGTCATTGGGAAGGAAAGGGTTATGTATTTTTGTTTCTATAAAATAAATCCAATGGTAGAAGTAAGATCCTGGTAATATTTGTACATCTTCATTATGATATTTATCAATTAGATACATATATAAAACATATTTATTACTATAGGAAACGTTGGCTATAGAAAACAATTACATCCAAAGCAAATTCATTTCTATTATGTTTAATTACTTTTCCATCTAATGTGCATAAACTGCATGAAATATAAATTAAATCTCAGCATGGGGCCACGCGCGTTCTTTATTGTTTCCACGTCACGTGCTGTACGCTCAGTAGGACTGAAATAGCAGACAATGCAAATGATTCCACACTAAATAAAAAGCGTATTCTCATTCCCCGGCCCGGGCGATGTGCTCACTAAGTCATTGTCTCTTCATTCATTTGTGTTGGACGATTTGCTGGGATAACGGGAGTTGCGACCAACGTTTAGTAAATGTTCCTCGGGATCTATTGATTAGAGCTCGGAGCTATTTGCTCAGTGAAGCATTTTCTTTGAGTCGGTCCTCTGTCTAATTGTACGTCAGGCATCGAATAATTAGACTTAACCAAGGAGCTTTAGGTAATGAATGACACAATCATGTGAGCAGATTAACGACGAGTGGATGATACTGTCATGTGTGAACTAGAGGAAACTTTTTTCCACTTAATTATAAGTAAAGGTGGGAATAACATTACACCTACTTCAATGCTTAAAGTGTGAAGGTTATATTCATGTAATGTATAAAAAAACATTGTTATCCTTAAAAACTGAATGCTAGATAGAGTTGCTTATGCTTGAAACAGTGATACATTGAGAAGAAGATGGCACCTGCACTATAGAGTGCAAGAAAAAACAAATGCTTGGCTTGCCGTCAGAAGACATCTCCCCAAGGTCACCACGCAGGAGCGGGAGTAGCTGGCTCTATAGGGCACTGCTTCGACTTTCTTTTTCTGTTTGGTTGAGATGTATCGTACCAATCAGGAATGAATATGAAACTATACACTGTTGTTATCTCTCTTAATTTCTCTGCTACTATTTAACCCCTGTGTCTTAATAAAAAGTGTGTCAGCACACAGTCATTTTCTGAGAAGAACGGATACCAAACACATAGATTGGTGTGATTTATTTACCGCCTGGCACTCAGCCTAATTAATGAGGACGATGACCGTTACCCAAGATTATTGGTCATTTACTCATAAACGCGACTCTGACCTTATCAAAAGGAGCCTTCCAGCCAATATTTTTTTACCTATCTACCATAGAGACATTCGATGTCCTGCCCTTTTGCACCCTATACTAAAGCCTATCCCATTATATCCCATCCAACCAAGTCTGTGATAGTCTTATGGAGCTTGTGTGCTGTTGCTACTTATATATATATATATATATATATATATATATATATATATATATATATATATTATGTACGGTATATTTCTCACTTTTCCTGGGCTATACCATGGCATCTACTTTCCATTCCTTCTCCCCAGCTTTCAGCCATCTCCTTAGAGGTCTATAGGCCAGCAGTCACATGGGGAGGGTATCTTCAACATCATCACACATGGACTCTGCAATATACATGATGATGCTGTAGTTTCAGAGCCTGATGGACGTGCTGCAGTGGAGCACTGGAAAGGTGTATATATATATATTTTACACATCTTCATTGTCCCCTAAAGCGGATGTATCCTTTTGCTGGATTTTTTGCAAGGTAAACAACAACAATTTTAAATTCCGCAGATCCCTCAATGAACCCTCATTATAAACCAGTTCACCCCACAGTAGACAATACAGATGACTACTACTACCTCCTTGTTTTCTAAAATTGCATCTGCATAGTAGACTTTAGCATGATTTCTTATCACCATTGTGGCTGCTCCTGGAAAAAAAAAAAAAAAAAAAAAAAAACCTACGAGACCTCATTGCAAAGAAAGAAGATGGGCTCAGAAAAAAGGCAGAAGGTTAAAAATTCTACTTTGGCGTAATCTGAAGTCTAATCTTTGAAAACTACTGGACCCCAAAGTGCACAAATAAAAGAGGACTACAAATAACAGAATTATATATGACTAAATACTTCTACCCTAGGCTGAAGGCTGAAATGTTTTAACAAAGATTCCCTTCTTCAGTCTTCATTGTCCCAAAACATGGTGTTAAGAAGAAAACTTCTTCCCAAGACCAACAAGGAGTTGGCGTACATTTGTACTACTTTTGTACATTATTGGCTTTGCCCTCATACTAAGTCAGACAATGTTTGGTGCGGGGTAAAAAGTAAGAAACTGCTACTTTTTTACATCAATATCTGGATTAAACCATTGTGTAATTCCGTCTAGGGAATCTTTACTAATACTCACCCCCTTTGTCCTCCATGTAATCTGTTCCTGATTACACCCAACATACAAATAGTGCAATCTCATGTTTTATCTTGGACATTAGAGACTTCCCTACATGATTGGCCAATCCGACCAAAATCGTCAGGTTCGTCGACATTCATATAATGTGTATGGAACCTTAAGGAGTCTACGATCACCCAAATCTCTTCTGAACCACTGCATTGTTCCAATGTGAGGTGACAACCCAAGTAAAAATGGGTTTTGACATAAAAACATAAATCTGACATAAAAGGTGCAGCAATTACAGGCAAAAACAAGCTCTTTGGTTGACACAACTACGCCTCGGTGGCATCAGACAGCGCTTTATACACAGAATATAAAAAGTCCACTTCCTCAGCAGCAAGATTGTACCTGGATACAAAAAGATACATTCACAACTGGGTGATATATCAGAATGATGCTCCATACCAGTGGCGTAATTAGGAATGGCGGGGCCCCGTGGCGAACTTTCGACATGGGCCCCCCGACCGACACCGAAGACCTCGACCCACCCCCTCCTACGCATTCCTGCGCGTTTTTATGCCCCATAGTGGCCCCTTCACACAGTATTATCCCCCATAGTGGCCCCTGCACACAGTATTATGTCCCATAGTGGCCCCTTCACACAGTATTATCCCCCATAGTGTCCCCTGCACACAGTATTATCCCCCATAGTGGCCCCTGCACACAGTATTATACCCCATAGTGTCCCCTGCACACAGTATTATACCCCATAGTGGCCCCTGCACACAGTATTATCCCCCATAGTGGCCCCTGCAAACAGTATTATCCCCCATAGTGGCCCCTGCACACAGTATTATGTCCCATAGTGGCCCCTGCACACAGTATTATGTCCCATAGTGACCCCTGCACACAGTATTATGCCCCATAGTGTCCCCTGCACACAGTATTATCCCCCATAGTGTCCCCTGCAAACAGTATTATCCCCCATAGTGGCCCCTTCACACAGTATTATCCCCCATAGTGGCCCCTGCACACAGTATTATCCCCCATAGTGGCCCCTGCACACAGTATTATACCCCATAGTGTCCCCTGCACACAGTATTATCCCCCATAGTGGCCCCTGCACACAGTATTATACCCCATAGTGTCCCCTGCACACAGTATTATACCCCATAGTGGCCCCTGCAAACAGTATTATCCCCCATAGTGGCCCCTTCACACAGTATTATCCCCCATAGTGGCCCCTGCACACAGTATTATGTCCCATAGTGACCCCTGCACACAGTATTATGCCCCATAGTGGCCCCTGCACACAGTATTATACCCCATAGTGACCCCTGCACACAGTATTATACCCCATAGTGGCCCCTGCACACAGTATTATACCCCATAGTGACCCCTGCACACAGTATTATGCCCCATAGTGGCCCCTGCACACAGTATTATGCCCCATAGTGACCCCTGCACACAGTATTATGTCCCATATTGGCCCCTGCACACAGTATTATGTCCATTAGTGTCCCCTGCACACAGTATTATGTCCCATAGTGGCCCCTGCACACAGTATTATGTCCCATAGTGGCCCCTGCACACAGTATTATGCTCCATAGTGGCCCCTGCACACAGTATTATGCCCCATAGTGGCTCCTGCACACAGTATTATGTCCCATAGTGACCCCTGCACACAGTATTATCCCCCATAGTGACCCCTGCACACAGTATTATGTCCATTAGTGTCCCCTGCACACAGTATTATGTCCCATAGTGGCCCCTGCACACAGTATTATACCCCATAGTGACCCCTGCACACAGTATTATCCCCCATAGTGGCCCCTGCACACAGTATTATACCCCATAGTGACCCCTGCACACAGTATTATGTCCATTAGTGTCCCCTGCACACAGTATTATACCCCATAGTGACCCCTGCACACAGTATTATGCCCCATAGTGGCCCCTGCACACAGTATTATACCCCATAGTGACCCCTGCACACAGTATTATACCCCATAGTGGCACCTGCACACAGTATTATGTCCATTAGTGTCCCCTGCACACAGTATTATACCCCATAGTGACCCCTGCACACAGTATTATGCCCCATAGTGGCCCCTGCACACAGTATTATACCCCATAGTGACCCCTGCACACAGTATTATACCCCATAGTGGCCCCTGCACACAGTATTATACCCCATAGTGACCCCTGCACACAGTATTATACCCCATAGTGGCACCTGCACACAGTATTATGTCCATTAGTGTCCCCTGCACACAGTATTATGTCCCATAGTGGCCCCTGCACACAGTATTATGTCCCATAGTGGCCCCTGCACACAGTACTATGCCCCATAGTGGCCCCAGTACACAGTATTATGTCCCATAGTGGCCCCTGCACACAGTATTATTCTCCATAGTGGTCCCTGCATACAGTATTATGTCCCATAGTGACCCCTGCACACAGTATTATTCTCCATAGTGGCTCCTGCACACAGTATTATGTCCCATAGTGGCTCCTGCACACAGTATTATGTCCCATAGTGGCCCCTGCACACAGTATTATCCCCCATAGTGGCCCATTCACACAGTATTATCCCCATAGTGGCCCCTGAACACAGTATTATACCCCATAGTGGCCCCTGCACACAGTATTATGCCCCATAGTGGCCCCTGCACACAGTATTATGTCCCATAGTGGCCCCTGCACACAGTATTATCCCCCATAGTGACCCCTGCACACAGTATTATGCCCCATAGTGGCCCCTGCACATAGTATTATGCCCCATAGTGGCCCCTGCACACAGTATTATGTCCCATAGTGGCCCCTGCACACAGTATTATGTCCCATAGTGGCCCTTGCACACAGTATTATCCCCCATAGTGGTCCCTGCACACAGGATTATGTCCCATAGTGGCCCCCGCCCACAGTATTATGTCCCATAGTGGCCCCCGCCCACAGTATTATGTCCCATAGTGGCCCCTGCACACAGTATTATGTCCCATAGTGGCCCCTGCACACAGTATTATGTCCCATAGTGGCCCCTGCACACAGTATTATCCCCCATAGTGGTCCCTGCACACAGGATTATGTCCCATAGTGGCCCCTGCACACAGTATTATGTCCCATAGTGGCCCCCGCCCACAGTATTATGTCCCATAGTGGCTCCTGCACACAGTATTATGTCCCATAATTGCCCCTGCACACAGTATTATGTCCCATAGTGGCCCCTGCACACAGTATTATCCCCCATAGTGGTCCCTGCACACAGGATTATGTCCCAAAGTGGCCCCTGCACACAGTATTATGTCCCATAGTGGCTCCTGCACACAGTATTATGCCCCATAGTGGCCCCTGCACTCACTGTTATCCCCCATAGTGGCCCCTGCACACAGTATTATCCCCCATAGTGGCCACTGCACACAATATTATGTCCCTTAGTGGCCCCTGCAAACAGTATTATCCCCCATAGTGGCCCCTGCACTCACTGTTATCCCCCATAGTGGCCCCTGCACACAGTATTATACCCCATAGTGGCCCCTGCACACAGTATTATGCCCCATAGTGGCCCCTGCACACAGTATTATCCCCCATAGTGGCCCCTGCACACAATATTATGCCCCATAGTGGCCCCTGCACACAGTATTATGTCCCTTAGTGGCCCCTGCACACAGTATTATCCCCCATAGTGGCCCCTGCACACAGTATTATCCCCCATAGTGGCCCCTGCACACAGTATTATGTCCCTTAGTGGCCCCTGCAAACAGTATTATCCCCCATAGTGGCTCCTGCAAATAGTATTATGTCCCAAATCTTTTCAGACCCCAGAGTATAATAATCAGAGACGCTGTCGGCCTCCGCTGCCGTCCTTCTTCAATGACGCAGGCCGGGTTCATGTGACGTCAGAGACATCAGACAACTAGGAAGGAGGCCTGGCAGGATCGTGGAAAGGTAAGTAACAGTGTTTTTTATGTTTTTCACCTCTCCCGGTCCGCTGATCATTATACTTGGGGGGTCCGAAAAGACCCCCGAGTATAATGATAGCAGCGGTAGCGGTTGTCACCGGGCCCCTAATGTCCCGGGCCCTGTGGCAGCTGCCTCTGCTGCTATGGTGGTAGTTACGCCACTGCTCCATATGTTTCTCTATATCTTGCTCTATGAAAATTGTGAAGAGAGAGGCGATTCAGAAACTTTGTGTTGGTCCCAACCATGAGGTCCCATTGACCAAATACTACGACTACAAGTAAAATCCTTAGACATTATTTCCCTCTATGAGCAGGAATAAAAAAAAACAAAAAAAAAAACATGGGACTGTATCAATGGATTTTTTGTTCTCATCCACCAGTTCTGCTTCATGGAGTGAAATCATTAAATGGAGTTTGTCACCATAACCCACATCTGAAGCCAATGGTGTTTATTCTCCTTGTAAAAAAAAAAGTTGCTCCAAGATGTCACAATTTTGGGACATTGCTGTCTGAGCTCTTTGGAGTTAAAAGGGAGCTGCCACTGCTCCAAAGAGGTAATGTATATAAACAAAAATGGCAATATGTGGGCACAAGAGGAACCGATTCACAAGGGGAAATAAAAACTTTGATTCATGCGACCATAACCCATTTGTCTTTGGGGCTTGGTGGATATTCTTGGTTCTCGGGACAGATTCCCTTTAGGCTAAGGCCACACGGGATGATACGCAGCACTTTGAACAGAAAGTTCACAGAGTTTTCTTCCGCAAACTTTCTGTTACAATTATATCTATGTGGAAGCCGCTGGAGTTTCCGTCTATATAATTGACATGCTGCCATTTCCAAAACGTGCCGATTTCGAATATTGTAGTGTGTACGTGCTGCAGTTTTTACCGCAAAGTAGACATGGGATTCGCATGAATCCAATTCACTTTGCAATTATTGTAAAACAACACGATTTTTCCCGCGACATTTCCAGCCACAGGCAAATCGTGGCATTTCCGACCCATGGGGAGTTTTACATCCCACTTTTGTTCCTTATTCACACATCCACCTTGCTTGGACATGTGAGGTTCACAACTGTCACAGACTACATGTGTACCCATCTATTTTAATAGGTATATTCAGACTTCCATGGATTATGCTCTATTTTGCTACCCCATTAAAGGGGCTCTATCAGCAAAATCATGCTGCTAGAGCCCTACATATGCGTGAATAGCCTTTAAAAAGGCTATTCAGGCACCGTAAATGTTATAATAAACTACCCCCCTCGTTTTAAAATAAAACCCTAAAACAGAATGTGATAAACTTACCGAACGTGCACGCTGGGCGGGCATTTAGGGTGCGCCGTCTTCTTCATTCATGCCTCCTCTTCCTCCGATGTCCTCCAGTCCCGTCCTCCTCCGGCGCTCACGAACTGACATATGCTTAAAAAAATGGCCTGGGTGCATGCGCAATAGCTGTAGTAGAAGTAGCATGCTACTGCGCATGCGCCCAGGCCATTTTTTTTAAGCAATGTCAGTTCGTGAGCGCCGGAGGAGGACGGGACCCAAGGACATCGGAGGAAGAGGAGGCATGGATGAAGAAAACGGCGGACCCTGAATGCCCGCCCACCGTGCATGTTCGGTAAGTTTATCACATTCTGTTTTAGGGTTTTATTTTAAAACGGGGGGGGGGGAGGGGGTAGTTTAATATAACATTTACGGTGCCTGAATAGCCTTTTTAAAGGCTATGCACGCATATGTGGGGCTCTAGCAGCATGATTTCGCTGATAGAGCCCCTTTAACATCTATGGGTCAGCAAAAATCACGCCACACCCCATGTATTCTCTCTACTTTTCACGGACCCAGAGACATTGAAAAGTATGTGGAAGTATTTTTCAAAAAGTTGATTTATTTCCGGATGTGAATAATGGACAACCATGGCCAGCCTCCCACCGCCTTTTAGCTTAGCACAGCGGGGTGAGGTCTCATAAAAATCTCCTTTTTTGTTTCCATTGGGTAAGTAAAACATTCAGGTAAGCAAAAATAAACTTAAAACTAGAAACAAATATGGATTTTTTGCAAGTGTTACATCAGACTTCTATCATAATGTGATTCTTACTTAGTCTCCATAATAAAAAAGTTCATGCTATACATATTGGATATATTAATTTTTAATAAACCGGTGACATGAAAGTCTGACTCTCAAAACTTCTATTTGCAAAAATTTGCTAAAACGAAGTCCTAATAATTTATACCCCAGAGATTCCTCGCAGCCAACTCTAGAAAATTATACCACTAAAAATGGTAGTAACGTCAGTAACGGTGTTGGATGTTCCGAAATATCGGGCCGTATTTAATCATCCGCTCACTTCTTCCTTTACCTACTTCATTTATATCCTTAATAAACTCCACCGGGAGCCTTAAGTCATGCCGAAGACCATCGGAGGAACTAGCACTCGACTTCCAATCCTATCTCAGTTCATAATTCTTAGGAGTTACCATGAGATTTACGGAAACTAAAAATATTAGACTCAATTAGATGAAATATTGGTCGTCTACATGAGTCGCGCGGCCATTTTCTTATTAAGAAAATATGTTAATAGGATAATTAAGGAGCAAAATATGTAACACCAAGTATTAGTCAAAGTCGTTATGTACATGGGCCGGCTGACAGCTCGTTCGCTACATTGTAGTTACATATGTGTGCTAATTAAATCCAAGTCATTAATCAGAATATTAATGACTAAACATGAAATAACACGAGTATCCAGTCCTCGGGATATAAAGGGAATAACTGGGGCATGGAATTAAAGAGAAACTTAGATCGAAAGACAAAAACTTTTTTGCAACAGAGTCGGGGTGCGCAGGGCTGCCCCCAAATCTTATGTGTTTTCTGAGATCCGAAGATCCCCTAGAGTTTTCTTGCAGGCAACTGGTCCTAGGTAGGGTTGAGCCGACCTTGAGATTTCAGGATCAATTTTAAAATCCGATTTCCAATAATTTTCCACCCGATCCCGATTGTGATCGTGAAATTTGCTCAATCGCGATCCGATCTTTTCCGATCCCATTCGCTCAAGCCTATTTATGATATATACATGAATAGGGTTAACCCAATCTTGAGATAACCCTGAATTCGATCCCGCCGGAAAAGATTGGATTGGAATTATGATAGCGATTGTGAAATTTACTCGATCACCGATCGGAATCCGATCTTTTCCGATCCCGATTGCTCAACCCTAGTCCTAGGTTACCATGAGAAGAGATTGATAAACTGGTCATAGGCTGTAATGAGTAGAGATGGGTGAACTGGTTGATAATGAGCCAGGATTGCTATGAATATTCCAAATTTTCCCCAAATTTTTGAGGTTTGCCTAGCAAAGTAGAGTAGTACCGGTAGCTATCACCAGGAATGACTTGGTTCCATCTCCCTTCCCATGTTCCTTTATAAGCCTTTCTCCTGCACACAGTTATATGCCATAATATTATATTGTATATTATGTGTATATATTAAAAATAATATTTATAAACGACAGACCAGCTGGTCTGCAAGACACTTTAGCGAGATCAACAGGCCAAGATGGGCTGTAAGGTCTGAACAGTGTGCTACCAGTTAAACTGTACTGGCAGTCATGTGGCGTGGTACACAATGTGAACAAGCTGCAACAACACCCTGCCAGTTAACCTCACTGGACAGGTGCAGTACAGCTGAAACAGCAAGGCTGCCAAGGGTTAACCTTCACTCCAGGTCAGCAACAAAGCATGCTCCTGCAACACCTAGGAGCTACAAAGAGAGGAGAAAATTAAATGGGCTACTGATTCCCACTGGCAGAGCCAAGAAATCCTACCTAGATCCCTAGAGACTGCTCCTACCATTAACTGGAACCTAGCCCTGACCTCCTGTCTCAAGGTACTTAGTCAAAGTGTGAGCACCGGGCGGGCGTCGGCTCACACCATATAAAGGCCAGTCCCCGCCCAACAGGGCAGTGGCCAAGATGTCACTGATCATGCTCAGTATGGGCAAAACGTGACTTAGCTTCTGAACGGCTCCAAAAGGTCTGAGCATGCTGAGAAGGCCGAAAGCTGGACTTACAATTCAGACACCTCACTACCCGAGGCCGAGAGTAGCAAGTAACAAGTGTTAGATTGACCCACAGGTGGCGCTGTGCGCTGAGAGAGAACCCTGTGGGACCCAATCCTAACAGCATCATAGATATAGTAGCAAACCTAAGCCTAAAGAATAAGTAGAGTATCAGATGTAAGACTAAAATATATACATGGTCTCAAGCCTAAGCCTAAAAATAGATGCAGTAACAGACCTGAGCTCTTGTGATCGGGGGTGGCCCCAGTGTTAGACTCGTGTAGTCTCTTCTACATTTTGGATCAAGCTAATGTGTGGGACTGGAACAAACACTTTAACCAAACTGGAATTAGTGTACGTCAAGGCCGGACACATCTACACAGTAACCTTATTTGCTTTGCACGTTTAATTATACTTTATTACCCTCGTTAAGTATTTTATGTAGATAATGACAATTGTAATGACAGTACAGGCTACTAAGTTGTTACATTTCTCTAAAAGCACTTAGGACACGTAAAATCCTCTACAGAGCAGAAGTGTCGTCCATGTTGTGGATACGATATTATTTCTTACTCATTGTGTTCCTATGTTCTTTACAATCAATTAGAAATCAATTAGAAAAAAAAATTGGTAAAAATATGATATACAATACATAAAAATACCCAGAAATGTATGCAAAATAGACGAAAACAGAACTCGAAAAATGAAAATTAAGAAAAAAAAAACGAAATGCGGGATGTGGCCACTTCGGCTGTACTTCATTCCACTACTGTGGTCTCCTCTCACTGTAGAAGATGAAGAAATCCTGATTAAGATGATTTCAGACAATTAATGTTGCAGTATATTACCCTCATGACCCGGCCAAGAGGATCCGTCCTCATCAACTCAGATGAGAAATTACGGCTTAATAACTTAGTATTGCGTTCCAATCAAGCTATGGGCAAGAGGAAGACGTTAATACAGGAAATGGAGCAGAACTATCTCCTTCGGAGGGATAATTATTTCAATTATTTTAGCATCTTACAATTGATTGAGATTCTTACAAAGACGACATATTATGGTCATTTTTATCCGCCGAGAAAGTCTGCCTGTATTTATATGCTTGACTTTGTGAGAATAGAAGAACATGATTAGGGCAAGTCAAGGGCAGGCTGCGGGTCAGGAGCCGGGAATCGCTCATGTTGAACCAAACACAAAAGATAGAACAGAATTTAAACATTTGTCTTTCCGTGGGAAGATTAATGCAAATGTGGACGGCATTTATCACAAGCTCAACGTGTGATGTGAGGGAGAACGCGATGTTAAATTGGATGGCTGGCGAGTGATATATAATAGGTTACAAAGTAGAGGCTTGTAAGCCACCAAGCGTGGCCCAAATAATAACATTGTGGCTTTTTTATGATAATTTGTGCATAGATTTATATAAAACGCTAGGACTGGTGGAAAGCTATCAATATCAGGCAAAAATACAAGGTTACCTACCAGATTCCTATGACCATGGTCTCTTGTATTGATATAAATAGCAACATTGTATACAAGGGTCCCAATATTGAGGTTAGTCATATGGCAAAATCCACCCAGGGGAAGGAAAATTTCTCAAATTTTTATATGTATCAGACAAAATAATATAATATAATTGCCCTTTTCTTTCATCATTTCCAACGTAATATTCTTCTTCTTCTCGCCTACTTCTCCTTCTCCTTCTTCTTCCTCTTCTTCTTCTTCTTCTTCTTCTTCTTCTTCTTCTTCTTCTTCTTCTTCTTCTTCTTCTTCTTCTTCTTCTTCTTCCCTCCTTCTTCTCCTTCTTCCTCTTCTTCTTCTTCTTCTTCTCGCCTTCTTCTTTTTCTTCTTCTTCTTCTTCTTCTTCTTCTTCTTCTTCTTCTTCTCGCCTCCTTCTTCTTCTCGCCACCTTCTTCTTCTAGCCACCTTCTTCTTCTCCTTCTTCTCTCCACCTTCTTCTTCTTCTTCTCGCCACCTTCTTCTTCTCTCCACCTTCTTCTTCTCCTTCTTCTCTCCACCTTCTTCTTCTTCTTCTCGCCACCTTCTTCTTCTTCTTCTTCTTCTTCTTCTTCTTCTTCTTCTTCTCGCCTTCTTCTTCTTCTCGCCTTCTTCTTTTTCTCGCCTTCTTCTTCTCCTTCTTCTTCTTCTTCTTCTTCTTCTTCTTCTTCTTCTTCTTCTTCTTCTTCTTCTTCTTCTTCTTCTTCTTGCCTCCTCCTTCTTCTTCTTCTCCTTCTTCTTCTCGCCTCCTTCTTCTTCTTCTTCTCCTTCTCGCCTCCTTCTTCTTCTTCTTCTTCTTCTTCTTCTTCTTCTTCTTCTTCTTCTTCTTCTTCTTCTTCTTCTTCTTCTTCTTCTTCTTCTCTCCACCTTCTTCTTCCCACCTTCTTCTTCTTCTTCCCACCTTCGTCTTCTTCTTCTTCTTCTTCTTCTTCTTCTTCTTCTTCTTCTTCTTCTTCTTCTTCTTCTTCTTCCCTCCTTCTTCTTCTTCTCGCCTCCTTCTTCCTCTCCTTACCTCCTTTTTTTTTCTTCTTTTTTCATAATTTTTCTTTTATTTCGTCAAATAAATTCAGAACTATTTACAATGTTTATATTCCCGATTTACTAATAGAAATTTATTAATTTTGTATTGGTACATTTGATGTAACATGAGAACATTAGCACAGTAGCCGTCTGCAGCTTCTACTAGATGGAGTTCACCACATAAGGAGTTATTAATCTCTTGATGTGCTCAATAAATGGATGTGCATTGAACCTCCCAAGTGGCAGAAGGAGGAAATTTAGCATTTAACTCACTTCTTTCCCTGAATACTAAACCGGGTAGATAACTCATCTCTACGTACTGCCCTATGGTGTCTTGTATTCTCCTAAAGAAGATAACAACTCTAGGGCTCCTGATCACTTCTTATTTGTAGAGAGCTTATACTGTACAGCATGTTGTATCCACGTAAGAGAAAAACTGTATAGGACAGGTAAACAATGGCTTCATCCATGATGGTGTTTCATGGTGAACTGGCTTGAGGCAGCCGAACACCTCCATAATATATGGGGACATTTATTAACCTCTGCACTCTAACTCTGTGGTTAAGTCTTTGTCAAGATGAATATCTCTTTGAGTTCATATGCACAAAAAAAGTGGACAGACAGCAAGGACCGGAGGTCCATGGCAGGAGATCCGTGCTCACTGGTATTGAAAATAGTAGCAAAGTGCAAGACAAAATTCCAAAGGAGAAAACACTTTATTTGGATGAATAAAAACAGGACAGCATGACGCGTTTCGGACTGAAACCAGGCCCTTTTTCAAGTGCAAATGCACTGGTCACGTCCTCGGGTCCTTGCTGTCTGTCCACGCCACCCAATGATTAGGCCACAGCAAAAGAGAGGCAGGAAGAGGCCTCCAAATATTCTTTGGTACCTTAAGATACCCTCGAGTGTAATAGAGATAATTGAGTGTTGGGCGACAAAAATCTCAGGTTCGACCGAGCCCAAGTTTTTTTGGATTTGGTAACAAACCAGCCCACTCATGTCTAGTAACAAAGTAACAAAAATTTGCTTAAACTTAAAATATCCCTTTAAGTATCAATATTAATGTGTAGGAGCTAATGTAGCTAGGACATGAAATTTCGTAGGATACCCAAGCAGAACAGCCTGGATAAGCCGAAGTTATAGGAAACCCGTATGACGTCCACGGATGTGATATGAAGCTGATTTTTGCGATTCCCTCCACGCTTTTCACGCCGCATCCTCCCGACTCATTTCAAGCCTATTGTAATTTATTCCATCTCGGTTGGATTTTCAGATAAGTATTCTAAAATAAACATTGTTTTCTGTTGTTTTGTGCTCAAAATAATTGGAAGGAGATAGGAAAAATGACATTGTGCCGTTCTTTCATGGAGTGTTTAAATAAATAATAATTTAGTGTTTTTTTTTTTTTCCTCACTGTGACAAAATAGCGAAAAAAAAATTCTGAAAATAATCTTATCAGAAAAATGGCTTCTGCAGGAGTGAAGGATATGGCATGTATCCAGGCGTAGAAATTGTGCATTTTAGTCATCACTTTTCTTGAAAAATCTCATAAGGGAACATAAAACGAGAGAACGATCCCAAGTCCTGACTAATATACGGAATAAAGTCTAATTGTTTTCGTGTCTGAGTTATTGTTGCGCTTCAGCATGGAGTCCTAATTAAATGACTCGCAATTGTAATTAGAAATCACAGGGAAGCCATAAGATTCAAGATGACTGATCCTCGCTTATATGCAAACAGAAAAGTTGCGATGAATTCTCATTTTCGCGACGAGACGGCATAAAATCTATTCATGCAGTTCATAAGTTGCATTTTAAAAGCCGTATTATATTGCATTCACTTCGGCTGCGCGAAGCATTTCATAAATCACCTGAGCTTGGAATAGACTGGGAGAGAACTCAGGTTGGAAGTTTTTAAAATTTTTCATGTAGTCGGGGGTTTTGGTAAAGTCGTTGATGTCAGGAGAGGATGAAGAGGGCGCGGGTCCGTCATATCTTTCGTACTCTGCCTCCAATTTCAAGCCTAGGCTTTGCCTTTCAATTTCATTGGAAAAAAACTTTTGCATGACATAAAACCATAGAAGATTGAGGCAAAAAGAGATGACGTGTTTATCCCACGCGTTAAGCCCAATCAGATCGAATCATGTACAAATGCAAATTTTTCAACAATTTCACACATCTGAAAATGTTGGCATTCATCATCAGACTCTACAGCAGGGGTGCTCACACTTTTTCAGCATGTGAGCTACTTTATAAACTTACCAGGGCAAAAGATCTACTACCCACTTCTTGTGGGCGGGGCCGGGGTGGGCCTGTGGGCGGGGCTGAACATGTGGGCAGGGTCGGGCGGAGCGTGAGAGCAGGAGACAGCGGCGTTCTGTGGCCACCCAGGGATCCCCGGTGTCTGCTTGTTCACAGCGCAGGCTGAGAGTTATCTCTGGACACTGGCAGGCTGGGGCTGCGGCAGCTCTGTCTGCCAGTGTCCGTAGATGACTCTCAGCCTGCGCTGTGAACAAGCAGCACCCCAGCTCCCTCCATCCCTAAGAGCGGGGAGCACGTCATCCCCCGGAGCTGCTGCTGCCCGGCCTGCAAGTGTCCGGAGTGCTTCTTCACAGCGTAGGCTGAGAGTCGACTCTCAGCCTGCACTGTGAACAAGCAGACACCGGGGATCCCTGGCTGCATCCCGCGATCGACCCATACGTCCTTTGCGATCGACCGGTAGATCGCGATCGACGTATTGGGCACCCCTGCTCTACAGGATAGGAAGGGGAGGCCCAGGACAGGTGAGTAAACAAAAACTACTGAGGCATCTGGTGGTCCCATAATGTCCTCTTCCAACCGGTCTCTGGTTGATGTCATGTGCACTGGGGTCACCTGGAACGTGCTGATGTCACAACGCTGCGTCAAAGTGTGACATCATCTGAAAACCGGAAGAGGTCTCCAGGGGATTGCTGTACAAATGCCCATGAGATTATAACTTTTTTATTTTTGTTTACTTACCTCTCCTGGTCCTCCAATGACTATCCTCTGGGTTTTGTTCAGGAGAAGATTGGCCCAAAACAGACTCGAAGGCTGGACATCATGAATATTTGTCAAACTAATCTTATGTAGTTTGCTCATCTTTACCATAAATTCACTGCTGGAAGTTTGTTCTAAGCCTCAACCACTTTTTAAGTGAAATAATATTTCCTGACATTGCCTCCAACTAATTTAAGACTGCGCCCCTTATCCATGTTCCTTCTCCCTACTTACTTAAAACTTTTAACATTTTTGAAGATTTCCATCATGACTCCTTTCCCTTTAAGTTCTTTAAGATCCTCCTGATATGTTTAATGCTTTAGACCCTCCATCTTTTTTGTAGCCCACCTTTGCACCCATCCCATCCTATTTTACGTTGCTTCTGAGTAAGAACATGGACCATGAGGGCACCGATGTGTCCACCCTTAATTTAGATCAAATTTGGTCGAGAACTCCAACACAATATTACAACATACTGGCAAAACCATTAACAGGACACCCAATCACTGGACGGTTGGATACAGAGTATCTCTCTTGTGATACAATATTACAAAACCATCTATTCTTAGAAAGTTAATCATATCATGACACACATATGTATCAAAGAGAAAGGTCAGGATTGATGTGTAGCTTTAGGCCACATGCATATAATACTGTGCATGTAGGGTTACATGAAGAAACAGAATGGATGACACATGGATGGCATTTCTGCGTAGTCTGTGCTTTCCATTGACTCATATATTTCAACGAACAAGCCCAGACCTGGAGGAAATGGGTATCCCAATTATAATAGGGGGGAGGGGATTGGTTTTAGCCTATGTAGAGGCTAGCACAAAGCCCAACCTTTCTAATGAATCACAGGGGCCATTATTAAGCAATAGTAATCAAGTAAAAAAATTAAACACAGACATAAAATATATATTTTTATGAAAATACCCCCCCACACACAAGACCCTTCTTGCCCATTTAATTAAAGATTTATTAAAATGCCATAACTGGTCATGACCTAGTCTTTGGACGTAGTCCACCGAGGTGAATTTCACAGATTTTACGACACCATTTTTCTACTCTCTTTTTGGAGGTATTTTGCTTTAAAAAAAATTCCCATTGTCCCAAAACCTCCAATGTGCTGATTATATTGGAAAGTGGTAAATGAATTCCAGTCTTATTAGATATATTTTTAGATTTGCGTGAGCCAATGGATATGGCACAAGAAATTTGTTGATCACTGGAACAGAGAGGAGTCCAAGTCATTAGCAAGGCTGTCTCACTGCATCGAGTCCATAATAACCTCCGCTAATCACGACGGCTCGTATAAGGAGAGCGCTTAGCTTTTGGGAATCTCACATTATCCTCCATCGCTGTAAGTAACCTGTAGATTTGTCGTCGTTGGGGTTGAGCGGATCTTGAGATTTCAGGATCGATTTTAAAATCCGATTTCCGATCATTTTCCAGCCGATCCCAATCGTGAAATTTGCTCGATCGCCGATCGGAATCCGATCTTTTCCGATCCTGATTGCTCAACCCTAGTCAATGATTCTCTATGGGAAAAGTCACTTTTAGGGTTGAGACGATCTTGAGATTTCAAAATCCGATTTCCGATCATTTTCCAGCCGATCCCGATCATGAAATTTGCTCCATCGCCGATTGGAATCCGATCTTTCCCAATCGCTCAACCCTAGTCATCATTAAATAGTTAATAACTTATAATACCGTCCCACTTGTACTTATCGACTTTCAATGCTTGACTCCCTTCAGGGACAATGTATGACCACTAATACCAGCTTTACAGTTTGACCTTGCACGCGGCGGTCCGCAGTCACCGGTTCGCTCAGCCATTCCCCTTCACTACAGATTATTAATGTGACACAAATATTAACAATGACAGCGCCGAGATATAAAACCTGAAGACATTAATAAAAGCTATAAAATAACCAGGGAATTTATTGAGCTGTTGTGAACATGTCGCTTACCCCTTAGTAGTGGGAGACTAAGGTTTGTGCTCAAAAGAGGATTAAAAATTCCCCAATATTTAGGATTTCTTAGGTGAATTTCCTTGTTTTAGAGTCACTTTTTAATATTTTTTTCTCATGATTGTCATCAAACTTCAGAAATGGTACAATGTATCCAAATTTACTTTAAAAGTAACACTTCTGATTTTTTTTTTTTTTTTTTGGGGGGGGGAGAATTTGCACGGAATTGTGTTTCACATGTAGGTAAGCATGTATTATTTACATTCCACTGACCTTTGAAATAGTTATTAGTCATGTTTTTGGAAAGTGAAACACCACCAAAATATACAGCACCCCTGCAATTCTGTCAGACAATACTCCTGTTCTTCCAGAAAATGATTGCAAGCACAAATTCTTTGTATTATTATCTTCATTTAATTTGTCTTCAATGGAAAACCACAAAAAGAATTGTCAAAAAGCCAAATTGGATATAATTCCACAGCAAACATAAAAAAGGGGGTGGACAAAAGTATTGGCACTGTTTGAAAAATCATGTGATTTTTCTCTAATTTGTGTAATTAACAGCACCTGTTACTTACCTGAGGCACCTAACAGGTGGTGGCAATAACTAAATCACACTTGCAGCCAGTTGAAATGGATTAAAGTTGACTCCACCTATGTCCTGTGTCCTTGTGTGACTACATTGAGCATGGAGGAAAGAAAGAAGACCAAAGAACTGTCTGAGGACTTGAGAAGCAAAATTGTGAGGAAGCATGAGCAATCTCAAGGCTACAAGTCCATCTCCAAAGACCTGAATGTTCCTGTGTCTACCGTGCGCAGTGTCATCAAGAAGTGTAAAGCCCATGGCACTGCGGCTAACCTCCCTAGATGTGGATGGAAAGAAACATTGCTGAGAGATTTTACCGCAAGATTGTGCGGATGGCGGATAAAGAACCTCGACTAACATCCAAACAAGTCCAAGCTGCCCTGCAGTCCGAGGGTACAACAGTGTCACCCCGTACTATCCAGTGTCAGCGTCTGAATGAGAAGGGACTGTATGGTAGGAGACCCAGGAAGACCCCACTTCTTACCCACAGACATAAGCCAGGCTGGAGTTTGCCAAAACTTACCTGAGAAAGCCAAACCCGTTCTGGAAGAATGTTCTCTGGTCAGATGAGACAAAAGTAGGAAAAGGCCTCAACATAGAGTTTACAGGAAAAAAAGAGGCCTTCAAAGAGAAGAAGACGCCCCCTACAGTCAGACATGGCGGAGGGTCCTGATGTTTTGGGGTTGCTTTGCTGCCTCTGGTACTGGACTGCTTGACCGTGTGCATGGCATTATGAAGTCTGAAGACGACCAACACATTGTGCAGCATCATGTAGGGCCCAGTTTGAGAAAGCGGGGTCTCCCTCAGAGGTCAGGGCTCTTCCAGCAGGACAATGACCCAAAACACACTTCAGGTCAGCACTAGAAAATGGTGGTGAGAGAAAGCCCCGGAGACTTGTAAAGTGGCAGCAATGAGTCCAGCCCTGAATCCCATAGAACACCTGTGGGGGAGGGGGAGAGATCTCTTGGGGGCAGTTTGGAGAAGGCCCCCTTCACATCTCAGGGGGGACCTGTAGCAGTTTGCCAAAGAAGAAAGGTCTAAGATTCCAGCAGAGCCTTGTAAGAAACTCATTGCTGGTTAGCGGAAGCGGTTGTGCGCAGTTATTGTGTCTAAAGGTTGTGCTACCAAGTATTAGGCTGAGGGCGCCAATACTTCTGTCCGCACCAGTTCTGGAGTTTTGTGTAAAATGATCAATGATGTGACTTTTTTTTTCATTCTCTTTTGTGTTTTTTCATTGCAAGCAAAATAAATGAAGATATTACCAAAGAGTTTGTGCTTGCAATCATTATCTGGAGGACAGCGAGGATTATCTGACAGGACTGCAGGGGGGCCAATACTTTTGGCCAACACTGTACTAACAAGAGTAAATGTGATGGAAAAATGAAATAGTTAATGTCTCTCTGCCTGAATATAAAACATTTGCCTCTCCGATTCCTGCTTTGTAGTCTTCGATCCTATAGACAATTAGTAATGCAGGCAGGTGAATACAAAAGATAAGGAGCCTTGTATAATTGGATGTGTATTATCAAACCATTCCAAAAACTTTCTACAAGGAAATGAGCTGAAGAATCGTCAGAATCTCTGGATTCCAAAAAAAAAGAAAGTAAATTAGGTTTAATCATTGGTGAGCTAAGGTGACCCTAGGACTAGGCTACTCCCCAAATCCCCCTTCCCCACCACTGCCCTGTGTCTGAGTCTATACTACTAGTGTGTAACAAAGGGCTGAGTCCTTACACACTGACAGGTCACATCCTATGGACAGCTGGTGATTACCATTATACCTATCACCTGACTGTGCCCTAAAAACAGACCCTCTAAATACAGAACTCCAAACTAGGCCCTCTGTTTGTAAACCGAGACCCCAAGAATCGACCCAAGACCTCCAAGCCAAATCCTTTAAATCTTAAACCAGTCAAAATCAACCTAATACAGAACATCTAAAAACACTTCCGTGCTCCGTATACAAACCCAAGCCTGACCCACTGGATACATTCCCAGCCCACGGCCCATAAACTATTACAACCCTACAAATCTAAAGAAATACAAACTAAACCTGAATATCCAGATCAGTGGCTGCCAAACCTTCTGAAGTCTGAGGCCACTTCTGGATAAGACTTTACTTTGGGACCCACAATACTGTACCTAGGGCCAATCGAAAAATAAATCCCTGTAAAAGCTTTATTTGGCCAATATTATGCTTTTTATTCTATTTGTATTCCTATTTTCATCTGTATTGTATTCTGCTTTCCTCCTATAGGTTGCTGTTTTTCTGCTTTCCTCCTATACGTTGCCCTTTTGCAGTTCCCTCCTATATGTTACCCCTTTCCTGTTTTCCTCCACATGCAGCCCTTTTCTTCTTTCCTCCTATATGTTTCCCCTTTTCTTCTTTCCTCCTATATGTTTCCCCTTTGCTGCTTTCCTCCTATGTGTTGCCCCTTTTGCTGCTTTCTTCCTATACACTCACTGGCCACTTTATTAGGTACACCATGCTAGTAACGGGTTGGACCCCCTTTTGCCTTCAGAACTGCCTCAATTCTTCGTGGCATAGATACAACAAGGTGCTGGAAGCATTCCTCAGAGATTTTGGTCCATATTGACATGATGGCATCACACAGTTGCAGTCGCAGATTTGTCGGCTGCACATCCATGATGCGAATCTCCCGTTCCACCACATCCCAAAGATGCTCCTCTATTGGATTGAGATCTGGTGACTGTGGAGGCCATTGGAGTACAGTGAACTCATTGTCATGTTCAAGAAACCAGTCTGAGATGATTCCAGCTTTATGACATGGCATTGCATTATCCTGCTGAAAGTAGCCATCAGATGTTGGGTACATTGTGGTCATAAAGGGATGGACATGGTCAGCAACAATACTCAGGTAAGCTTTGGCGTTGCAACGATGCTCAATTGGTACCAAGGGGGGGCCCAAAGAGTGCCAAGAAAATATTCCCCACACCATGACACCACCACCACCAGCCTGAACCGTTACCGATACAAGGCAGGATGGATCCATGCTTTCATGTTGTTGACGCCAAATTCTGACCCTACCATCCGAATGTCGCAGCAGAAATCGAGACTCATCAGACCAGGCAACGTTTTTCCAATCTTCAATTGTCCAATTTCGATGAGCTTGTGCAAATTGTAGCCTCAGTTTCCTGTTCTTAGCTGAAAGGAGTGGCACCCGGTGTGGTCTTCTGCTGCTGTAGCCCATCTGTAGCCTCAAAGTTGGACGTACTGTGCGGCGTTCAGAGATGCTCTTCTGGCTACCTTGGTTGTAACGGGTGGCTATTTGAGTCACTGTTGCCTTCCTATCAGCTCGAACCAGTCTGGCCATTCTCCTCTGACCTCTGGCATCAACAACGCATTTCCGCCCACAGAACTGCCGCTCACTGGATGTTTTTTCTTTTTCGGACCATTCTCTGTAAACCCTAGAGATGGTTGTGCGTGAAAATCCCAGTAGATCAGCAGTTTCTGAAATACTCAGACCAGCCCTTCTGGCACCAACAACCATGCCATGTTCAAAGGCACTCAAATCACCTTTCTTCCCCATACTGATGCTCAGTTTGAACTGCAGGAGATTGTCTTGACCATGTCTACATGCCTAAATGCACTGAGTTGCCGCCATGTGATTGGCTGATTAGAAATTAAGTGTTAACGAGCAGTTGGACAGGTGTACCTAATAAAGTGGCCGGTGAGTGTATGTTGCCCCTTTTCTGCTTTCCTCCTATGTGTTTCCCCTTTGCTGCTTTCCTCCTATATGTTGCCCCTTTACTGCTTTCCTCCTATATGTTTCCCCTTTGCTGCTTTCCTCCTATGTGTTGCCCCTTTTGCTGCTTTCTTCCTATATGTTGCCCCTTTTCTGCTTTCCTCCTATGTGTTTCCCCTTTGCTGCTTTCCTCCTATATGTTGCCCCTTTTCTGCTTTCCTCCTATATGTTTCCCCTTTGCTGCTTTCCTCCTATATGTTGCCCCTTTACTGCTTTCCTCCTATATGTTGCCCCTTTACTGCTTTCCTCCTATATGTTGCCCCTTTTCTGCTTTCCTCCTATATGTTTCCCCTTTTCTTCTTTCCTCCTATATGTTGCCCCTTTTCTGCTTTCCTCCTATGTGTTTCCCCTTTGCTGCTTTCCTCCTATATGTTGCCCCTTTACTGCTTTCCTCCTATATGTTTCCCCTTTGCTGCTTTCCTCCTATATGTTTCCCCTTTGCTGCTTTCCTCCTATATGTTGCCCCTTTTGCTGCTTTCTTCCTATATGTTGCCCCTTTTCTGCTTTCCTCCTATGTGTTTCCCCTTTGCTGCTTTCCTCCTATATGTTGCCCCTTTACTGCTTTCCTCCTATATGTTGCCTCTTTGCTGCTTTCCTCCTATGTGTTTCCCCTTTGCTGCTTTCCTCCTATATGTTGCCCCTTTACTGCTTTCCTCCTATATGTTGCCTCTTTGCTGCTTTCCTCCTATATGTTGCCCCTTTGCTGCTTTTCTCCTCTGTGTTGCCCCTTTTCTGCTTCCCTCCTATATGTTGCCCCTTTTTTTCTTTCCTCCTTTATGTTGCCCCTTTTTTTTCTTTCCTCCTATATGTTGCCCCTTTTCTTCTTTCCTCCCATATGTTGCCCCTTTACTGCCTTGGTTTTGCTTTCCTCTCTGCCCCATGACAGTGGTGCCTTACCTGCGCCTCTCTAGCTTTTGGAAAACGGCAAGTTTCGGCATAACCTGGGAGTTTTAGTTTGACAAAAGCAGGTGGATCAGAGGCTTGAGACCACTGACCACGGATTCCCTGTCCATGAGAATCTAGACTTTATAAGGTATTTTTACTCTATGACAGTTTGATGAGTTTCTGCAGATGACAAAATATAATAAGGGGGGGGGGGGGAGGCGTGGAAAAAATAAAAACACTGACACTCACCTATCCTTGCAACTCCTGGTGTCTGGTCTTCTTTCCTTGCATCTGTTCTTCACCTGTGAGCTCTTGTGGCCTCTTCACATCGCTTTAACCTAAATGACTTGCTATAAGTATGCCCCGTGTGATTGCTGAGGTCCAGATGTAGACCAGTGAAGGACATGTCATTTTTGAGAAGATTCCAGAAGAGGTAACAACAGTTTGTGGGGAAAGACCCAATGTCTTGAAAGAAAATTGGACGCCCAGGAGAGGTGATGAAAGGCAAGTATCTGCTTACTGCTCTCTGGAGTCTCAAGAGTCCCAAGAGTATATCAACAATTTGTGGGTGTGGAATGCAAAATTTTTGGAAAATTTGCTACAAATCCAGCTCATTACAAACCCGCTTGATCATCTCTAGGACCAATGTATCCATTTTCATGCACCACATTCCATACAACATAAGAACTTTCCGTACAATGACAACAAGATATCTGCGGCGCTGTGCGGCTTCTGTAAACTTTTTGTTTCCTCTTAGAATTTGCTTTGTCTCCTCTTGTGGATTTTTAATAAAACGTCTAGGCTCTTATTAATCTAAGATAATGACCAGCTGGATACGACATCTCCGTGACTCCTAATGAATTATGCCATGAAATAGCTTTTCTTGGTAATTTTCTTGCCATTTCTGAAAAGTATGATTTATTGCTTGAAACTTTTCATAAGAGATGTTTTTAAATATTGCATGAATTAGATGAGAATCCTTAATTACTACATCATTAACAGTGTGTAACTCAATGATTTACTGCATCTGATGAAAGCAATATGTCCTCGGTATTATTTATTACCCGGTGGGAGGTGGCAGCGTCAGGTATTTCCTTTACAACATTAAACACAAGCTCATAAACTCCTGCTCTCGGTAGGTTTGCCTCTTAAAGGGGTCCTCCACCTATATCTGTTTGATATGGTGGAAACAATAGGAAACAAGTGGTTTGCTCGGGACATGGTTGTTTTAGAATACCCGATGGTTGTGAAGACCATCTTAGATGATGGTAGTTAGGTGGTGTGTCATTAGCAAAGAGTCCTTCTATATAGCAAACTGCAACCGAATTGAAGCGTTTTTGCAACATTAAGCCGGGGGCCCCAAAGGGATTTCACGCCCCATATGGTTTTCATACTGATGAGTACCTTTACACAAGATAGGTCATCAGTATGTGATCCGAGGGGGTCTGACAACAGAAATCTGCACATCCCAACTCTTCTGGGAGCCTCTAGGCACCAGAATCTAGTGCACTGGACAGGGAGCGTGTGCAGACTTCAAATAAGAGCAATTCTGCAATTCCTTAGACGTGCTGTGCTCCTTCTATTACTTGAATAGGACCATCATGCACTTGCTCCTTGACCATTGCACCAGATCATGTCATCAGTGTCTGGTTTTCTACTAGAAGCAGAGCTGAGGTACCCAGCACCAACACAATATGGTGGATGGGGCTGCAGCTCTGGACTGCTTCTGTTTCCCATTCATTGCTATACAGCTTTCAAAACCTGGGTGACAGGTCCAACAGATCGGATATTGGTGACCTATCCTGTGCTTGTATCATTACAGAGGCCAAAAGAGGCACAAAGAGGACTCCAAAGTGTCCATTAGATACCACAATGGAGCCCAGGAGATAGCCCCTGATTATTATGCTGTGGGGTAACAGAGATAATGGAACAATAGTAGTTCATAGGTGGTGAACCCAAAAATTTTGGAAAATATCTAAGATAGTAGGCATGAAATATTCATAAGCAGCCAGGGCCAGACTGGCATGTTGGAGGCTCGTCCCAGGCTATTACTAAATAGAAGGCAACAAATGTTCAGCAAAAGACAACCCAGTTCGCATTGATGATACTTTATGTCCTGTGTGTACAATGATACAATGTTATTAACAGAGATCATATATACAACCTCAACAGATGAGAATATCCCTTAGAAGTAGGAATGAGGGAATTGCTCAGTAACAAACACGATTAAATTATAGATTTTCCAAAAATTTTGACTTGGGCTGAACCCAAACATTTTATGTTCCCTACCCATGATTACTTATTACTATACTGTTGTGTCTCTTCAGACCTGAGTGTAGTCATCAGAGGTCCAAGGAAAGCTCAGGAAGATTACAAAGCCCTCATAAGATAAGGCCCCATGTCATGAAACCCAGTTAAAGAGAACACCGTGGGGAAAACACAGCGAAGGCTTTTCTTACTGAGACTTGCTGTATTTTCCTCTAAAGTTTTTCTTTCCCTATTACAATCTTTTGTGAAAACCGTTGCAATCCTGCAGCTAAAATTAACATGTTGCGATTTTCAACAACTCCATGTTTCTGCTGTTTTTGTTTTCCACAATGTGTTGATGAGATTAAAGGGATTCTACCATTAAAGCAACTTTTTTTCTAATTACCACGTCGGAATCGCCTTAGGAAAGGCTATTCGTCTCCTACCTTTAGATGTGGTCTCCGTCGCACCGTTCCTTAGAAATTTGTAAAACACACAGCAAAATCGGAACACACTGTAAGTATAACAGTAGTTGATATATAAGTTCCATTATGTACTCTACGCCTTATAGAAACATGTCCTTACCGCCAAGATACGAATAACAACCGCAAGAAAGGTAAGTATGACATAAATATACAAAATACTAATAAAAATATCAAAAATCTTTATTATAATAATTTACCACATATACAAAAATAGGACAATGTCAAGAAAACAGATGTACACATACAAAAAATGGGTGTAGTGGGATGCCACAGCTGATAGTGGTCCCTTTAGATACTGCTAATTTTCCTCACAAAAAACATCAGAAAATACAACATATACCCTCATATCATGTAATAAGATCCACCTAGGTGAGTGTTACCGTCAATTATGGTTATATAGAACCTAGATATAGACTTTTTTAAATCCCAATGCTATTTGTTCGCCCCCCTTCATGGGGCGAACAAATAGCATTGGGATTTAAAAAAGTCTATATCTAGGTTCTATATAACCATAATTGACGGTAACACTCACCTAGGTGGATCTTATTACATGATATGAGGGTATATGTTGTATTTTCTGATGTTTTTTGTGAGGAAAATTAGCAGTATCTAAAGGGACCACTATCAGCTGTGGCATCCCACTACACCCATTTTTTGTATGTGTACATCTGTTTTCTTGACATTGTCCTATTTTTGTATATGTGGTAAATTATTATAATAAAGATTTTTGATATTTTTATTAGTATTTTGTATATTTATGTCATACTTACCTTTCTTGCGGTTGTTAACCGTTCCTTAGAAATACCAGTACTTACCAGTATGCTAATAAGGTCTCGGCAGCAATGAGGGCGTCCTTCTTCTTCATCTGCCTCCTCCCCTTGTCTGTCGTCTTCTTTCTTCGTCATGTCTGTTGCCTGCGCAGTCGGCTCTGACAGCGAGATCCTGTTAGAGCCGACTGCGCATGCCGGACGGCGACCATATTTCCAAGGCTGCAATTGCACGCATGCGCAGTACGCTCCTCACATCTTCACCGAACAGAGTGTACTGCGCATGCTCAGTAAGGTCCGTACAGCCCTCCGACGCCTGGATGAGTTCACTCGCGTGTCAGAGGGCTGTACGGACCTTACTGAGCATGTGCAGTACACTCTGTTCGACGAAGACGTGAGGAGCATACTAAGCACGCAATTGCAGCCTTGGAAATATGGCCACCGGCATGCGCAGTCAGCTCGCTGTCAGAGCCAATTGCGCAGGTGTCAGACATGATGAAGAAAGAAGATGACAGACAAGGGGAGGAGGCAGATGAAGAAGAAGGACGCCCTCATTGCTGCCGAGACCTCATTAGCATACCGGTAAGTACCAGTATTTCTAAGGAATGGTGCGACGGAGACCACATCTAAAGGTAGGAGACGAATAGCCTTTCTTAAGGCTATTCCGACGTGGTAATTAGAAAAAAAGTTTCTTTAATGGTAGAATCCCTTTAAATAAAATCTAATTCACTTAGATTTTTTTTCCCACTGCATCAGCCAAAAATGGAACCTTAGCCATTCATACCTTTCCTCCAAAGTTTCTTCCGTACTCCCTTAGGACGTGATCAGTCCCAGGTCACCACTGGAGCCGATCATTGGACCACGTAGGACCGTCAACATCATGACACTGAAGTCAAAGAGAATAGAAGATGTGGATGTGTCAGTGGTTTGATATATTTTTGCACCTTCCCTGGACCTTCTACTTTTATATTTTTGGGTCTGAAGAAAACATATTTGGTTCAGACCAAAACAAAATTTGCAGAAAAATCTTACAAGGTCCACTCATCACTACTCACAGGTTCCAAACTGGAAGACGTTGCCCCGGTTCCCGACGATTCTCATTAGTTTATGAACCGCATATGACAAAAAACCATGAAAATAAACAATGTATCAAAAATGTTGCGAGATTTTCACGACTCTTAAGCTAACGGTAGTAAAAGGTAGACATTTGCTTTTTATTATTTTTGGAAAATCAGCACCGTATTTGCCATTAAGTTTAATCATCAGTTTGCATAGATTACTAAAATCTGAAATATAGGATGAGAAAAGCAAAGCGATGGATAAATGAATTCCGCAGGTAGAAAAGCGCGATTAGTCACTGACCATTGGTTAGGTGGTGAAATCTTTACGATATCATTTGTACATATTAATAGAACTCTTCCGTGCGCTCTGCTTTTATACTGTATCATTCTTATTTTATCCCTTTCATTTTGTGCTCAATGTGAAGACTCCGAATAGAATGGAATGGGCGTCTTACCATTGTGTATTGGAGTGAACATGAGTTGTTTTAATTGTACTTTGATACATAGTCTCAGTGACTCATTTTTCTTACGTGTATGAACAGACGTGATATAGTTTTGCAAATCAAAAACTCTATTAAATGACCTGCAAATAAACAACTTATATGACGATCATTGGTCTCACATTAGCCTTCCATGGACAGGGCGCTTGGGGCCCAGAGCTAGTGCACTAGGAGTGAGCAAACTGATTAGGACTGAGCCACAATCCAGACAGATTTTCCAAAGGTTTTTGGCTGGACATGAAACTTTTGGGGTTTGCCTCCAATAAAGCCTTACACCCCTTCCCAACATCCACCATACTAATGTAATGTACAGTGGAGACCCAGAGTAAGTGCCCATGATCAGAGTCTACTCTTTGCTGTTGTATGCAGCCTCAATAGTAACGTAGCCAATTTCCCATAACTACAATTAATGGGACCTGCAATCAATTGATTGCAAGTTCAAGCCCAATAGAGGAGCGAATAAAATAGCAAAAAAAAAAATTATAAACATAAAAATATTAAAAATACAAATCTCCCCCTTTCCCTAGAATACGTTTCCCAAAATGGTATAACTGAAAAGCCCTGTGGAAAAAAAAAAAAAAAATGAGTGTCAAAATATAGCAACTTTAAGCAAAAAAGACATTTTTGCAAAATTTTGAATTTTTGTTAAGGAAATAAGAAGTAAATAAGAACTAGATAAATGTTGTATCCCCAAAATTGTACCAAAACAGAGAATACAGGTGACATGTCATATAAAGTTGCACAAACACACTTTTTCTCTCATTTTCCTTATTCTGAATTTTTTTCCAGCTTCCCAGTACATTGCCTGGAATACTAAAGGGTACCATTATGAAGAACAATTTGTTCCACAAACATTAAGCCCTTATATGGCTCTGGGAATGGAAAAACATAAATAAAAAATGATGGGCTTTGGAAGGCGAGGAGTCCTAAATGAAAATTTAAAAAATTCTATTGGTGGCAAGGGTTAAACATACAGTCCTATGAAAAAGTTTGGGCACCCCTATTAATCTTAATCATTTTTAGTTCTAAATATTTTGGTGTTTGCAGCAGCCATTTCAGTTTGATATATCTAATAACTGATGGACACAGTAATATTTCAGGATTGAAATGAGGTTTATTGTACTAACAGAAAATGCGCAATATGCATTAAACCAAAATTTGACCGGTGCAAAAATATGGGCACCTCAACAGAAAAGTGACATTAATATTTAGTACATCCTCCTTTTGCAAAGATAACAGCCTCTAGTCGCTTCCTGTAGCTTTTAATCAGTTCCTGGATCCTGGATAAAGGTATTTTGGACCATTTCTTTCTACAAAACAATTCAAGTTCAGTTAAGTTTGATGGTCGCCGAACATGGACAGCCCGCTCTCAAATGATCTGAAAACAAAGATTGTTCAACATAGTTGTTCAGGGGAAGGATACAAAACGTTGTCTCAGAGATTTAACCTGTCAGTTTCCACTGTGAGGAACATAGTAAGGAAATGGAAGACCACAGGGACAGTTCTTGTTAAGCCCAGAAGTGGCAGGCCAAGAAAAATATCAGAAAGGCAGAGAAGAAGAATGGTGAGAACAGTCAAGGACAATCCACAGACCACCTCCAAAGAGCTGCAGCATCATCTTGCTGCAGATGGTGTCACTGTGCATCGGTCAACTATACAGCGCACTTTGCACAAGGAGAAGCTGTATGGGAGAGTGATGAGAAAGAAGCCGTTTCTGCACGTACGCCACAAATAGAGTCGCCTGAGGTATGAAAAAGCACATTTGGACAAGGCAGCTTCATTTTGGAAACAAAAATTGAGTTGTTTGGTTATAAAAAAAGGCGTTATGCATGGCGTCCAAAAAGAAACAGCATTCCAAGAAAAACACATGCTACCCACTGTAAAATTTGGTGGAGGTTCCATCATGCTTTGGGGCTGTGTGGCCAATGCCGGCACCGGGAATCTTGTTAAAGTTGAGGGTCGCATGGATTCCACTCAGTATCAGCAGATTCTTGAGAATAATGTTCAAGAATCAGTGACGAAGTTGAAGTTACGCCGGGGATGGATATTTCAGCAAGACAATGATCCAAAACACCGCTCCAAATCAACTCAGGCGTTCATGCAGAGGAACAATTACAATGTTCTGGAATGGCCATCCCAGTCCCCAGACCTGAATATCATTGAACATCTGTGGGATGATTGGAAGCGGGCTGTCCATGCTCGGCGACCATCTAACTTAACTGAACTTGAATTGTTTGTCCAAAATACCTTCATCCAGGATCCAGGAACTGATTAAAAGCTACAGGAAGCGACTAGAGGCTGTTATCTTTGCAAAAGGAGGATCTACTAAATATTAATGTCACTTTTCTGTTGAGGTGCCCATACTTTTGCACTGGTCAAATTTTGGTTTAATGCATATTGCACATTTTCTGTTAGTACAATAAACCTCATTTCAATCCTGAAATATTACTGTGTCCATCAGTTATTAGATATATCAAACTGAAATGGCTGCTGCAAAGACCAAAATATTTAGAACTAAAAATGATTAAGATTAATAGGGGTGCCCAAACTTTTTCATAGGACTGTATATCTTCTTGCCCATCTCCTTCCCTTATAGACTACTGCTCTCTCTAGTGTAAATTTTTATGTATTTATTTATTTATTTTACGCCTCCACCTGTGGTATTTCTCCGAAAATAGGTCATTCCCTGAAAGTAATGCATGTGGGAGGTTTTTGTTTAATTGCCTGATATAAGGTACCCACCGAAAATAAGACAACCCCAAAACCCATTGCAGTCGGCTGAACACTGTGCACAATGTTCCGTGTGCATAGGAAAGCCGGCTGCTGCTTCTGCTGTGATACAGTAGGTTGTATCCACTGTCCCTGCTGGAGGATGAGCTGGGAGATGCCCGTTGTGCATGTGCTGCAGGGAGTCGGCTCTCTCAGCTTATCCCACAGCAGCCGGAACAGTGGATACAACAGCAGAGACAGCAGCCCACAAAGTGAGGCTCTCCGGCACAACCGCCAGAAGCCTTGCTAAGCCCTGCTCACCACTTCCGTCATCGCGATCAACAGCAGCACCGGCGCAGCTATGAAGATGGGGAAGGTAAGTAGCCTACCTCCCCCTCCCCTCGCCTAACCTCCTACATGTCTTATGGAGTGGGTTGTCCCCCAATCCATAAGACATCCCCCGAAAATAAGACCTGTCCTATATTTAGGATGAGAATTTAATATAAGACACTGTCTTATTTTCGGGGAAACACAATATGATATTTTGAGGACTAAAGAGAACCCTTAAGGTGCAGTGAATAATGAACATGTCCGTCTCAAATCAAATCAGGGACCTGAGCCACCCAACACAAAACAAATCTCTGAGTGATGACCTCATAGATTTCATTTGCAGCCAAAATTTTTGAAAAATTCACAACAAACTTAGTTTTCTATAAAGCAGAGACTAGTAGGGTCCTTGGAATGTACATGAGGCAAACAAAAAATGAAACTTTGTGACTTGTCAGTGTAGACAAGATTCCGTTCTACAACTCATTTTCTAATTGTTTCAGATTTCCTTCACACTCCATTAATTTGCTCGAAGCTCTTCTTCATGTTCGGGAATCATTGGGACTCAGGCGGCATCTTGACCATAATAGTTATATGGAACCCAGATGATTGTCATTACAATAGTCCTATAAGACTGAAGATGGAGAAAACACCAAAGGCGATGGCTGTAACAATCCCTGTGTTCCTTCCTCTGGTATTTTTAATGTAACTAATTTCATTTTATTGTAGCAATGTTTGGCCAGATGGGAGACATCGCCCACCATAACGGTCTGCTAGTAATCGCTCCAGAGTGGCTTTAAAAATCCAATTACCACGTACATGTTTATGATGCTCAGACTGTCTTTTGGCAAAAAACTCATTAAAAAGTTTTATAGGTTTTTGAAAGTAATAACCAACATGAATCTTCTTTTTATGTTGAAGTTTCTGACTAATGAAAAAAAGGGGGAGGGACAAGAAAAAAAATTGGCTGGGCTCTAATTTAACCACAGAATTTTTTTTTTAATTATTTTTTTTTATTATTATTATATCTTATGTGCTGGGTACACCTTCTTTCATTTCTATTGCCTCTTCGTCAATGTGGCTCTAAGGAATGTGGAAGTTTTGACTGCACCCAGGCCCTGTAGACTCAGGGTAAGTTCAGATGGGGATTTTTGGACCGGAACCTAAGGCGGAGTCCACCTCAGGCTCCGGTCCAAAAAAACGGGTAGCCACGACTGAATGCCAGAGCACTGCACCAGCATCCAGTCGGGCACTCCGCTCCGGATTAGGCCTAGTCAGGAGAAGAGAGTGTCTTCAGGCCGAATCGTGAAGCAAAACGGTCTGAAGAATGAGCATCTCGCTTCTTTTTCCGGGAGCTGGAACAAGACGGCTCTCAGAAAAAACTCCTAAACAGCTCCCATTGATTTCAATGGGAGCTGTATTTTTGGTCAGGATTTTGAGGTGAATACGGCCTCAAAATTCTGGCCAAAAATCTCTGTGTGAACTTATCCTTAAGAGTCCCAAGAGGTCCTTGTATCCCATAAGCCAGTATTAAATGTTAAATTCAATGTGACTGCACTGCAATACCACGACCAACCTGTGGACAGCGGACGTGACTGCTTTTGTAATCCCGGCCAGTCGCTTTTAATGCATATGTTATGGCATTGCCCAAAAGGGCTACAGATACTGGAGATGAGTTCTAGGTATTATTTCAAGGATTTTTAAGATGACTTTGCAGTCAGAATGTAAAACATGTGTTCTGGGCTTTGTAGATATTCCAAACAGATGGAAAAGGGAGGCTGCGTCTAGAACTCTTTTTATAGCTAAAAAACGGATAACCAAAAATTGGAAAAAATCCAGAACTCCATCGAATGCAAGTTGGATAAAATCCATTAACCAATTAATTCAGTGGAAAAAAAAATTACAGCATTAAAATAGTCGATATTTCACAGGCTTTGAAACACATGGATCAATAGGGTCAGGGTTATAGGCCTTTATACACAGGGGACTCTTGGGGACTGTGCCCCTACATATTGTTTTTAATTGGCGCATGCCCACTGACCACAAGAAAATGGCCGCTTACTTACTGTGTAAGCGGCCATTTTTCTGGAAGCTGCATGCGTGCGCAGTCAGCTCTGCCCGAGGCCTACAAGTTTCACCACCTGCGCCGGAAGAAGATGTGTGAAGAAGATGGAGGCGGTGCTGGAGATTTCTTTCACAGCATTGGGGACGCCCCCAGTGCTGTTTGAGTGCTGGGGCCCGCCCCCAGTGCTGCGAGAGAACTAATTTGCATACAGACAAAAAATCGGGATTTCTACAGAACGGCAGTGCAGAGTAGACATCTAAAGGTAGGAGAAGAATAGACTTTCTTAAGGCTATTCCTACATGATAGGGACAAAAAAATTTGAGCTCAATGATAGGATCCCTTTAATGCTCTGCTTGTTTCAGCCCTGGAATCTACGGACCTGCAGATGGAGCTTAAGCTAGGAGTGGTAAGAGTCTTGTTTCTATTGTATCGAGATTACAAACCAATCAGAATATTAACAGAAATAAAAGGTTGTATACATGTAGGTTGGCACATATATAGAGCAGTCTACTCTCAACCGATCTCCAGTTTGTATAGATTCCAATTCGTAACTTCTTAGGTGCACTTTTATACTGTCCCCGGTGCCCGTCCGTAGAGACCATTGCCTCCTTTTCTGTATATTGTTCTTGCTGTAAAAAATTTACAAAAATAAAGAATTTACAAAAAATTTTGACTCCATTTAATTACCAAATATTCTGTCCATTCATGGGACAAGTGAGTGATAACACATGGGAGAATAGGACAGTGTCCCAATTGATATTCCCTCAATTGGCAGGAAACAGGTAAAGGAAATTCAAATATCTCATAAGGACCAAGAAGAGAATTTTCTACTGCCATGAGACTGGTATAACTCGATAGTATATTCAAGAGATGGGGGAAGGAATAAGAAACTTGGCGAGAGTTGAAGACTCGCTTGTAGAGATGAGCAAACGGGTTCATAAAGATTGGGGTACATTACAAATTTTTCAAATATTTTGAATTCCACCCACAAATCATTATTATTCTCTGAGGTCTCTTCATATCTCAGAGTGGAGACCCAGGGGAGGTGCTGGAAAACAAGAACCAGTCACTCACTTATCCTCACCTCTCCCTTGCTTGTTTCTGGTCATCTTCTGGCCTCCTGGTTGATGTCAGTGACCACATGGCACAGTGGAGTCCTTTGATTTGGCTCATGACACTGGTATCATAGCATTAGGACATTGGCACACTCCATGTGATCACTGAGGCCCAATCACAGGCCCTGGGGCCACTGATGTCACAGGGTCCTTCCTTGGGCCTTTGCTTTCTATCTTCAGACCCCCGAGTTTAATAAATGCTCTTCCAGTTGTTTGGTTCGAAACATTTCCTGCCCGAATCTAAACTGGAACCTTGTGAATATTCACAAAGCAAATGCTGTGAAATTCCACTGCCAGGGAATATGAATTGTTCCTAGAGAATTGACATACCAGACCTCCACATGAGCACTGTAGTCAGTCACTGGCCATAGTGGTCATCAGCCATTCATGCTAGTATTATCTCTACAGCCAGGGAGTGGATGCAATGGTCACATGGATGTACAGCACATTGTCAACTTAGCAAAGTAAACGATGATCAGCATAACCACCAAAGAATTAATGCAGGAACACTGGGAGACATAACAGATGAGCAAGGTTACCCTAATAATAGCCTTAAAGGGGGTCTGTCAGCATGAGCATACATTATCTGATACAGACACAGTATTATAGGGCAATTCACCCAGATTCCAATGGTATCTTTTTCATCCCGATCCTTTGCTCCAATGCTCAGAAATTCAGCTTTTTTTGTTTTTAATAAATCTATAAATGAGTTCCCAAGAGACCCGGAGCCTTAGGGAGCCCCCAAATATTTATACAAAGCTAGATTATTTATCATAGGAATATCCAATCACAACAACAAAGTACCATTGGGAATTATGATGGAGAATTATCAAGACCAGTGAGGAAAACAGTGTTCTTGACTAGAGATGAGAGAGTAGTTAAATACTCAATATTCGATATTCGTTTCGAGTAGCCCCTCAATATTCGACTACTCGAATCAAATATCGAATCCTATTATAGTCTATGGGGGAAAAATGCTCATTTCAGGGGTAGGCAACGTTCGATCAAATTGAACTTACCAAGTCCACGAGCGAGGGTCGGGCTGGATCCTCCGTGCAGTCTTCTCCGTGAAGCGTCCCCGCAGCGTCATCCGGCAATGAATTCACTCTGCCAGGCATCGGGCCTGGACAGCGCCGACTGCGCATGCTCGCACTACGAGAAAATGGCCGCTTACAGTCAAAGAGGCCATTTTATTGTAGCGCGGGCATACGCAGTCGGCTCTGCCCAGGCCCAATGCCTGGCAGAGTGAATTCAGAGCTGGAAGACGCCGCGGGGACGCAGCACGGAGAAGACTTCTAAAGATAGGAGAAGAACCAGAGTTGATTGGCCGACTGTATAGCATTCTGCCAATCAATGCTGGTTCTGCATCAAATTTTTCCATTCGAACAGCTAGTGGTACTCGATCGAGTATGAGTATTTTGAATACCATAGTACTCAATCGAATACTACTCGCTCATCTTTATTCTTGACCAATGTGCCCCATTTGTTTTATTTACAACTGATGTTCATCCTGACAAATATTGGATGAACCTCGGAAGATTCGTCTTGTGAATATCTGCAAGTTTCATCCAGGAATTTAATCTTAGATCAAATTTATTTGGTCCGAAGTAGTCCTGCTATTTTTATACTCTGCCGTCTCTTCAGGCCCGGAGCATAATAAACAATGTCCCAGGAGAGGTGCGTAGATGTAACAGGGCTCTTCTGACCTTCTGAATGATCTTGACAGCCCCTGAGGATCGCTGAGGTCTTTCATTGGGTCTCAGCAGCCACATGGGTTGTGTTGATGTCATGACGTCATCCCACATGATTGAGCTTCAGTGGTATCGGCTGCCACCATCATTCAGAAATCCGGAAGAAACCCAAAGTGGAGAGGAAACTGCCCTGAAATCCTCGATGAAGCCCAAACTCCTTTCCTGGGCCTTCAATTATTATCCTCGGGGAGACCTTAGAGTATAATTCATGGCTGGAATACTCTAAAAATGTCAAACTCGACGAACCCAACATTTTTGCAAAATTTTTAATGCACATGGTTCTTTACTAGAGATGAGCGAGTAGTATTCGATCGAATACCTCGCTCCCATAGGAATGCGTGTAAGCGGCCACACCAAGGGGTTAAGTGGTTTATGAAGAAGATCTCTTATGTTCCATTATTTCCCGCAAAATAATAAAGAGAAGAATAAACAATTTACGTAAATTGCATAAAATCATCTAAAGCACACAGATAAGTAAGTAAATATTACAATTCCACCTGGCTTATTCCTCTCCCTAATAACGGCACTCGCCGGCACCGGCACATGAGGCTTCCTCGATGGCTAATACTTTGTACTGTAATCACGTCAGCTCATTTAAGACGCTGAAAAATTCTTCAAATTGTTAATTGTTCTCCTGGGACTAAACTGGAGGAAACGGCATCTTGTTACTTAATTAACCATTTGTTGTCGAGACTCGCTGACTAATTATGTTAAATCAGTTGGTTAACCGGTAGAATCAATGCTTTCTACAAGCAGGAATCCTGGGAATTCAACACAAATATACGAGGCCTAAGGTAACTTGTATAAGGGGGAAATAGATTTCTATCCTTCTGTGGCATTGATATTACATTGTAATGATTTTAAATCAATGGTGGGCCGCCATAGCCACCTGTAGAGATGGAAAAAATTTGAATTTAGTTTTGGGGCAAACAGAGAGTGTTATTATATTCTAGGGCCTCTTCAAACCCAAGATTGAATTTGGGGGGCCTAGGGAAAATAAACCACTTACCCTTACCACACCTTTCCTGGACTTCCTGACCCGGTTCGACCCAAATATTGTTTGGTTTTCAACAAAATGAACAATTGTGGATTTTTCTTGAACAAACTAATATGGCTGCCATGACATGCATTGCGGTAAATTATTATACTCTGGGGTCTCTTTCGGACTCCAGAGTATAATAGAGAGAGGCCCAGGGGAGGTAAAAAAAAAAAAAAATTAGGGCTCGTTCACACGGGCACTAAGGGGGCAGATTATGGCGCGTAATCCTCCCCCTCACAATGGTGGTCTATGTAGACCACCCAGGCCGCCCTAAGAAGCGGGCTTTCCGCTCTTCAGGTGGCTTCCGCGGCTCATTGAGCCGCGGCGTCCACCTGGTGGCAGCAACCTCCACAGTCAGTCCATTCATTTGAGCCTGCTCCGGAGGGGGAAGCCATGACTGTCGTGGCAGGTTGGTTTTGACCCAAGAGTGATCACTCTCAGTGCCAAAATCCACCCTACCGCCCCCCGTGTGAACTTAACCTTAATACTCCCCTTCTCACACCTCTTTTTTGGCTTCCACCTCTTGTGGCACCCAGCGCTTTCCTGGTGATGTCATCTGCCGGAAGTTACTGCTGAGGCCTTCGATTGGGTCACAATGATCACACTGATTATCATGACATCATGACCTACGGAATGCCCATGTCACCACTAAGGCTCAATCACTTCAGTGGTGTTCCTGGTTACATGATGTCATTGAGAAGATTGAGACAGAGTGCTGGACGCAGTGAGGAGGCACAAAAGTGGTGAGGGAAGTTGAGAATTAAAAAAAATAAAATAAAATAAAAAATTGTGCTTTCCCTGGGACTCCACCTATTGTATACTGGAATCTTTATGAACCCCAGATTAGAATAATTTTGCTTCTGGTTCATACTGTATTTGTTCAACCAGAAACAAATCAGGAACTCAAGCAACCCAAATCTAAACCAAGCTTGGGAGGTTCTCCCATCTCTATTGGACACCACAATGGAAACCAGGAAGATGAGCAAAGGTTAGTTGTTTTTTTTCTTTTTGTAATTTTCCTGATCTAAAGAGATCTGAGAGTATACTGTATTAGTTTTTGGATGGCAAAATATCAAAAATCTCAGGTTTGGCTGAACCCAAAATTTCTAGAAAAGTCACACCAGTTCACTTATTTACAGTCTCCTGTTGGGTCAGTACTATGGAAGATATATAATCGTCAAAGAAAAGTTAGTTATACCTGAAATCTACACCCTTGTCATCCCCCCTGCTTGCCCACTTTTATAAAAAGTGGCAAATAGTGTGTAGAAGGGTCAACTTGGTACATCTCTGGTGTAAGAAAGGGGCATGTGCCAAAAATGCAACACATTTACACCAATCTACCCCATGGGTTAGCAATCTGTGTTGTTAGTTTTGGTGCCTGATCTGCTACTAACAAACAAACCCCAAACAAGACCCCAAAACTAACAGCACTATTTCCTTAACTAGAGAAAAAATTGCAGCTGTGCGGGAATCGGTGATGTGAAGAGATTGACTTGGAGGAGGTGAAAGTTCCTTTTTAAGACTGAGGCCCTACGTTGGGGAGATGCAGCATTTTTGTTGTGGTGGAAATGCCTTGGCAAAAAAACGCATCATTTTACCGTATCTGCAAATTGAATGAAGTTCTGGTTGATTCCATTCACATATCACAGTAAAAAATCTGCAGCAGAAAAGTTGTGATTTTTCCTGCATTTTACGACGTGGGGCCTCAGCCTATAGGGGTTTTCCAGAACTATAATATTGATGACCCGTCCTACAGATCCAATATTTCCCACCAATATTGGATCTTTAAAGCGCAACATCCAAGAACCCCCCTGCTAAAATGCTGTTTGATAAATATGTACCTGTCTCAGGATTGACATCTTGTCCATTGGTATATTTCCATCCTGGAGCTCAATCCCATTCAAATGAATGGGGCTAAGGTGCATTACCAAGTACAACCACTAACAATGTGCGGCGCTGTGCTTGGTAAGTAGTGAAGAGACCTCAGAATACTCAGTGAATACTCTAATTCTAGAAAAATAGGAAAATTCCTTTAAAGGGATCCTATCATCGGATATCCTTTTTTTCTAACTAACACGTAGGAATAGCCTATAGAAAGGCTATTCTTCTCCTACCTTTAGATATCTTCTCTGCAACGCCGTTCGGTATTAATCCTGGTTTTCACCTGTATGCAAATGAGTTCTCTTGCAGCACAGGGGGCGGTCCCCAGCACTTAAACAGCACTGGGGGCGTCCCCAATGCTGCGAGAGAATTCTCCATCTTCTTCTGGGACACCGCTCTCCCTTTGTCTTCCGTCCTGGGTTTCAATATTCTAGGCCTCGAGCAGAGCCAACTGCACGTGCCCGGGCCACAAGAAAATGGCCTCTTACACAGTAAGCTGGTGTAAGTGGCCATTTTCTAGTGGCCCGGGGATGCACAGTCGGCTTTGACGCCCCCAGTGCTGTTTGAGTGCTGGGGCCCGCCCCCAGTGCTGCAAGAGAACTCATTTGCATACCAACGAAAACTGGGATTTTTCCCGAACGGTGCGTGGAGAAGACATCTAAAGGTAGGAGAAGAATAGCCTTTCTATAGGCTATTCCTACGTGTGATTTCAATGGTAGAATCCCTTTAATAAGTAGATTATGAAAAGGCTCCAAATTATCTTTCCATGAAATGACTTAGGAATGAAACGTCGCCGTCGGTCGCCTTTAAGTCCTGTTCAGCTTTAAGCGGTTTAACACTGGAATAAATTGAAGCCGAGGCAAAATTTCGCCTGTAAATTGTATAGACTATCAGATAAGGAAACTAATGGTACTTGACAGTTGTATAATTAGGAATTCATCTGGGTTTTGAAATGTTTGAAAAACATTAAAAAAAAAAGTGGGTAAAAAAAAAATGAAATCTGCTTTTCCGAAAGCGTCTTCTGTTCAAAGGTTCCTTACATCTGCCGCTAATTCTTCTAAATGTTGCCATTTGTATCCGGATAGAATTAGAAGCCGATATGTCTGAGCTGTTATTTCTCAACACTTGTCCAATTTAAGCTTCAGCTCGTATCCTTTAATGTTGCCTTGTAAATCCCACGGCGGACATTTTTTTAAGCAATGTTTCTGGCATTATACATTGACATGGCAATATGCAAATGTCGCCGGGAAATGATTTTACTGTGGTTTCCACCTATTATATTGTCATGCGGAATGGTTTCAGATTGTTAATGGTACAGATACAAGCACTAACAATTCCGAGGGAAAAAAAAAAAAATCTAAGTCGATTGTTGTTCTTTACGGCTTCCTATTTTTAGACGATTTAGAAGGGAATTTGTTATCATTTACAATTCAACTCATGATACAATGTTTCCAGTAAAAATAATTTAAAAAAATCACAAAATAAAAAAAACAAGGCAGAAGTCAATTTTTCTTATCTCAGGGCATCAATATCTGCCAGACTCCTAATAGGGAAGAATAAGTAATATCCGAATAAATCCCGGGATCGATATGTCACCTCCAGAAATCTAGAACGTTATGTAAGACCCTCTAACACGATAAGAAAATTTACTAAGACATTGTCCTCGGGCAAGGGTTTCGCAGTCTGAGGCTAAGGCCCAACTGGATGGCAACGAAGTAAAAAAATTGCAGTGTAAAAAACGCTGAGAAAACGCACATGTGCATACGTTTTTCATCGTGTTTTTCAGTTCTGATGAGTTTTCTGTTGAGTTTTTCGTCACGTTTTTGCTCAAGTTTCCCATGTGCAATGAAAGTCATTGAAAGGCTATGTTGAAAATCCTAAGGAATCATGTGAATCCCATGCACATCGCGGTTTTGAAAATCGCAGCATGGGTCAATTATATCTATGGAAGCGCGGGCGGCCTTCCCATAGATATAATTGTAACACAAAGTCCGAGGAGGAAAACTCTGTGAACTTTCTGTTCAAAGCGCTGCTGGAAGAACCACAATTCGTTCACACCCCGGTTGTTCCCGCAACACTGTGGTGCGGCAGTTCCGGCCCGTGGGGCCTTAGCCTCAACTAAACAAAACAGTGAGTTTTTGTCTGCAGATTTTGATGCTTTTCTGCGGAGTTTCTGCAACACATTTATCTTGCTGCGTTTTATGTTGCAGTTTTCACACTTTCCATAGAAATCCATGGAGGGAAAACTCAGCGTTTCTACAACTATGAGGCCGGGGCCCCACGGACCGGAAACGCCACGATTTGCCCACAGCGGAGACACTGCGGGAAAATTGCAGTGTTGTATAGGGCAGGCAAAGTGGAGGAGATTCATGCGAATCCCATCCCCACTTTGTGGAAAAGATCGCAGCACGGACATGCTGCAATTTGCAAAGCTGTCGCGGCTTTACAAATCGCAGCATGTCAATTATATCTACGGAAATGCCAGCGACTTTCCCGTAGATATAATGTTGAGAGAAAGTCCGCGGAGGAAAACTCTGTGAACTTTCTCTTAAAAGCTCTGCGGAAAGAACCGCAATGCGTTCACGCAGCAGTTCTTCCCGCAGCGCATTAGTGCTGTGGATACGGCCCGTGGGGCCATGGCTTTATTTGACATGCTGAGTTTTTCAAAAACGCGAACATTTTTGAAAAACGTAGCTTTTCCACAGAGTTTTTTTTTTCGCAGTGTGAGGCTAGGATTAGACAAAATTGCATTCACTACGCTGGTACTGTAAAACGCAGCATTTTACGTTTCAGCAATGCCAAAAAACGCAGCGTTTCCACCTAGTGGGGCCTTATCCTTAGGGTAAGTTCACACAGAAGTTTTTGGTCAGGATTTTGAGGCCATTCTTGCCTCAAAATCCTGACCAAAAAGACGGCTCCCGGAAAAAGAAGCGAGATGCTCATCCTTCCTGCCGCTTTGCCTTGCAATTCAGCCTGAAGACACTCCCTCCTCCAAACTAGGCCCATTCGTTGCGTCTAATCCGGAGCGGAGCACGAGACTGGATGCCGGAGCGGTCCAAAAAACCCACTTATTAAACCTGACAGGGCACACCTGTGAAGTGAAAACCATTCCCGGCGACTACCTCATGAAGCTCATCAAGAGAATGCCAAGAGTGTGCAAAGCAGGAATCAAAGCAAAGGTGGCTACTTTGAAGAACCGAGAATATAAGACAGATTGTCAGTTGTCACATTTTTTGGTAAGTATATAACTCCACATGTGATACTTCTGAGTTTTGATGCCTTCAGTGTGAATCTACAATTGTCATAGTCATGAAAATACAGAAAACTCTTTGAATGAGAAGGTGTGGCCAAACTTTTGGTCTGTACTGTATGTACACAGAGTAACATTAAATGCCGATACTGCACAAGTAAGGAAACCAGGGACACCATCTTGTTGGTTCCTTTAAGACTGGCAGCTTCTGTTATCAGAGAACGGACAGAAGTGGACAAATCGCGCACAATCCCCTCTACTGCTCAGAAAGAAGTTGGACGTTCCTGTCCAAAAAAAAACAAAGCTCATTTCTGGGATTTTATCCAAGTAAAAGGATTTTCTGGCAAAAACTGTTATAAATTTACCTATAGAGAATATTCAGATGTGCAAATATTTTTGGACTTGCCGCAGCTGTTACGGTCGCTTATTGTACAGATTTTATAAGAATGTCGAGTTTTCCCGTGTGCTCGTTCATTGTAAGCTCAGGACTTTTTTTTTGGCTTTTCCATTGCCACCTCTTAAAAGCTAGAGCTTTCTTTTACCAATGTGGCCACATGAGGTCTTGTTTCGTGCAAGAAGTTGGATTTTTATATTCTACCCGTTTCGGAGAGAACAAAAAAGTCTATTGACTATTTTATTAACACCTTCCAAAATGGGATGAAAAAAAAAACAAACAAAAAAAACAAAACAGAAATTTTGTCATTTTAAGTTCTAAATTTAGTGCAGTGCGGCATCACTAACAAATCCATTCTGCAGCTCAGTAAATTTACACCAATGCTAAATTATAAATTTTCATAGTCATAGATTTTTTTTCCTTTGATGTAGCTGTGGGAGGGCTTGATTTTTGCATGACAATCTGTAGTTTCTAGTGATACCATTTGGGGTTGTTACTTTTTTGATCACTTTTACCAATTCTGTCTTTGCTTTTTATTTTTATATTTTATTATTTTTACCATTAAAAAAACCAAGTCACACGTTCAAACCCTCAACACCTCCTTCCGCCTCCAACTCAAGAACATCCACCGAATCCGCTCCTTCCTCACCTCTGAAACTACTAAGATGCTCATCCAGGCCCTCATAATCTCCCGCTTAGACTACTGCAACACCCTTCTCCATGGACTCCCAGCAAACACCCTCGCCCCCCTCCAGTCCACCTTAAACTGCGCTGCTCGTTTAATCCACCTCACCCCCGATCCTCATCGGCTGCTCCCCTCTGCCAGTCCCTCCACTGGTTACCTATAGCCCAGCAAATTGATTTCAAGCTACTAACGCTAACATACAAAGCCATCCACACCCTGTCCCCTCCATATATCTCTGACCTCATCCACAACCTGTCCCCTCCATATATCTCTGACCTCATCCACAACCTGTCCCCTCCATATATCTCTGACCTCATCCACAACCTGTCCCCTCCATATATCTCTGACCTCATCCACAACCTGTCCCCTCCATATATCTCTGACCTCATCCACAACCTGTCCCCTCCATATATCTCTGACCTCATCCACAACCTGTCCCCTCCATATATCTCTGACCTCATCCACAACCTGGCCCCTCCATATATCTCTGACCTCATCCACAACCTGTCCCCTCCATATATCTCTGACCTCATCCTCACCTGTCCCCTCCATATATCTCCGACCTCATCCACAACCTGTCCCCTCCATATATCTCTGACCTCATCCACAACCTGTCCCCTCCATATATCTCTGACCTCATCCTCACCTGTCCCCTCCACATATCTCTGACCTCACCTGTCCCCTCCATATATCTCTGACCTCATCCTCACCTGTCCCCTCCATATATCTCTGACCTCATCCACAGCCTGTCCCCTCCATATATCTCTGACCTCATCCACAGCCTGTCCCCTCCATATATCTCTGACCTCACCTGTCCCCTCCATATATCTCTGACCTAATCTCCCGCTACCTGCCCACACGTAACCTCAGATCCTCCAATGACCTCCTACTCCGCTCTGCTCTCATCCGCTCCTCACACAACCGTCTCCAAGATTTCTCCCGTGCATCCCCCATACTCTGGAACTCCTTACCAAGACACATAAGACTGACCCCCACAATCACAGGATTCAAGAAGGCCCTGCAGACTCCCCTATTCAGGAAGGCCTACACCCCCCAATAACACTATCACTGCACCCCCATCTGTACAGTCTCCCCCCTCTCCTTCTGTCTCTACCCCCTTCCCCCATAGACTGTAAGCCCTCGGGGGCAGGGCCCTCTACCCCACTGTGCCAGTCGGTCATTGTTAGTATCATATCTAACTGTATATTCTGTGTATTGTATGTAACCCCCAAATGTAAAGCACCATGGAATTAATCTAATAATGTACAACACCATGGGATTAATATAATAATGTACAGCACCATGGAATTAATATAATAATGTACAGCACCATGGGATTAATATAATAATGTACAGCACCATGGAATTAATATAATAATGTACAGCACTATGGGATTAATATAATAATGTACAGCACCATGGGATTAATATAATAATGTACAGCACCATGGAATTAATATAATAATGTACAGCACCATGGGATTAATATAATAATGTACAGAGCACCATGGGATTAATATAATAATGTACTGAATCATGGAATTAATATAATAATGTACAGCACCATGGGATTAATATAATAATGTACTGAATCATGGAATTAATATAATAATGTACAGCACCATGGGATTAATATAATAATGTACTGAATCATGGAATTAATATAATAATGTACAGCACCATGGAATTAATATAATAATGTACAGCACCATGGGATTAATATAATAATGTACTGAATCATGGAATTAATATAATAATGTACAGAGCACCATGGGATTAATATAATAATGTACAGCATCATGGAATTAATATAATAATGTACAGAGCACCATGGGATTAATATAATAATGTACAGCACCATGGGATTAATATAATAATGTACAGCACATGGGATTAATATAATAATGTACAGCACCATGGGATTAATATAATAATGTACAGCACATGGGATTAATATAATAATGTACAGAACACCATGGGATTAATATAATAATGTACAACACCATGGAATTAATATAATTATGTACAGCACCATGGAATTAATATAATTATGTACAGCACCATGGAATTAATATAATAATGTACAGCACCATGGAATTAATGGTGCTATATAAATTAAATAAATAAATAATAATAATAATAATAATAATAATAATAATAATAATTATAATAATAATAATAATAACTAAATAAGCCTACTTAAAAAAAATAAAATAAATAAAACATGGGAAAGCGTTTTTTTTTTTTTACATTTGCACTTTGAACATTAGAGGGGCCTGATCACTAGTGTAATACACTGCAATGTTTCTGTATTACAATCCATTATAGTAGTGTTGCTCACAGTGATATCTATTTACCTTCTTCCTCTGATGATGATGTCTTGATACCATAACAATGTATCTGCCACCACATGTATTGGAATATGCTGTAACAAAACCCTTTACATTGCAAATTTCTTACAAACTTCGTTTTTATAGTCTTCACTGTGCGGGTCAGTACAAATATAGTGATACCAAATTTATAGAGTTTTTTTTTTTTTTTTTTTTTTTTTTTAATATTTTAACCCCTTTAAAAAAACCGTGCCATATTCTGTCACCCATAATTTAAAAAAAAATTCTGTGTACAGTGATGTGTAATGAATCTTTTTTTTCATGGGGGCAGATGTGCTTTTTACTTATGCTCTTACCCCTGGTTCACACTAGTGTATGTATTCCGTCCAGTTAGAGTACACATGGGGACCCCCCCAAACAGAATACAAACACAATTTCAAGCGCTGTGCTGTAAAAGCACATGGACCCCATAGACTATAATGGGTCCATGTGCTTGCCGTGCACTGCCTGCATGAAAATTTATCGTCAAATAAAGCGCCATTTTCCTCTGTGTGAATGGATCTGAACGTTGCCTTCTGCTTTACCTAACACACCTGTCCTGGTCAAAAGTTCCTACTCATCTACCTTCCTGCTCAGGTGTCTACAGTATGTATATTACTTCTTAACTCAGGGCTGGTTCACAGATACATCGCAACAATTCAACTGCATTACAATCGCTGCAATACAATCGCAACTGCAAGCGCTTTGCAGTTCAAGCGCACGGGCCCCATAGACTACAATGGGTTCCTTGGGTTTGCCACGCACTGCCCGCATGAACGATTCGTTCGGGCAGTGCGCGGCAAGCCCACGGACCCCATTATAGTCTATGGGGCCCATGCGCTTGAACTGCACAGCGCTTGCAGTTGCGCTTCTGTTTCGTCCGTAGGGGTCCTCATGTGGACCCTTACAGACGGAACACATCAGCATGTGTGAACCCGGACATTACTGTATATAATCCTGGACTGTGTTCTGGATCTCGTTCGCTGTCTGCTGAGCTATAACACTAATCCGATTGTCTGCTTCTGACCTAGCCTGTCCTTGCTAACCTGCCTTGATGCCAGCCCTGACCTTGAGCGGTACCAGCAGGTTTGGTTGAACCTGAAATTTTTGGAAAATTTGTAACAAACCTGGTTCAGTTCATCTTTCTCTACCAGGGGCCACTCCGAGCTTTGGTGACCAGCTCGACCCCCATAAGGCGAAGACCAGGGGGCAAACTGGTTTGAAGACACAGAGTATCCACCTCCCCCATCTGTTACAGCTGCAAACACGGGACCAGATTGGCACTGGCTTAAAATAAAGCAAACAAAAAAATCTCCTACAACCCATAAGAATCCACATTTATATAACATTCAAAAAGTTCCAAAACTCTGATAAATCTGACTGCAGACCGTTGCATCCCGGCGGCCGCTCCATCGCGGCTCCCATCGAGTAATGCCTTCCCTAAAGTATTTCTGAATCTGCTTGATAAGGGCACTTGGAATGCTGAAAGCTATAATCTTTTTAAAAAGGGTCAAGGGAAGCGATGGCAGTAACATTTCAATGGTTGGCTTCTTGCTACTGAAGAGAGCAGTAAATGACACTCTACAGCTAAATTTCCCACTTGATCTGGAGCTGCAGATAACTAGTCTGACTTTTCTTGTTAGACGCTCGGCTAGACGGCTGCACCGTTTAATTGAATAGTCAGTGATACAAATGCTTTTCTTTGGACTTAAACCACACAATAGAACTGGAAGAACGTAACATTTTATTCTATCCCGATTACACTTATTAGAGCAAATCTCCAGCGAAACCCTAAAATTCAGTGATGACTGTAATTAACCCTTCACCCTACTTTACTCGCAGACAGAATCGGCTTCACATTTGATCAAACTTGCTTGGAACGTCAGATGGGTCCTCATTAGGGATGAGCTGCTCGGATTAAACTGGATGTGAACAAAGTTTTCCAAGTTTCAAACCTGATACTTTTGGAGTTTCTCATCCACAAATCACTATTGAGCTCTGAGGTCTCTTCAGACCCCAGATTAATAAGTGGAGCAGTAATACTCACCTCTCCTGGGCTTCCTTGCAACATCTGGTCCCACGGTGCCCTCTTCTGGCCTCCTCGCTGAGGTTAAAGTGTCATGACCTTGGTACGTGACCACTTAGCCCAATCACAGCGGAGCCTGACTTGAGCCTAGAGGCCAGAAGGGGGATACCGAAGGACCCCCATACGCCTCAAGGGAGCTCAAAGGAGTTGGGGCAAGCTGAGTATAGTTGGGCCTCCACTTATTATACACCACATTCTGCAGAGTCCTCAAAGTATCTTAGACCGGTTCAAGTATGTGCTGTAACATGGTGGCCCCAAAATTAACTGAATGGATGAACCTCACAACATCCAGTCCCCCTTTATTCAATGTACAAATAATGACACAGTGCCTGATTAATGCTATATAGTAAGGAACATAAATAATACTGCCACATGGTCACCTATATACAGATATACCAAATTTTAACTAGATCTTGTTAATTTGTAAGAATAATTTCAGAGCTGTGTTGTTGAGGTTTTCCCTCAATAACAAGTGATCGCCTTGGCTGTAGATAGGTGATGAGAGCCTGATTTCTGCTGGAACAACCTTTAGGGCCCCCGCTCATGATGAGAACAGGGATTTTGTCTAGAATACTGGAAGAGTACGGAGTCTGCAGCCTGCTGGAGATGGCCGGACCCCAGATGACCACGATACCCCAGATGACCACGATAGTGGTCGGGGAAAGCCTAATTCCACGACCAGTATAGATATTGTTGATGAAAAGGTCAGACCCCTTTCCAATAGATACCATCCCAAGGGAGGAGACTAAACAAATAAATTCTCACCTCTCCTTGGCTTCTAAAGATTCCCAACAACTTCTCTGGTGTTCTTTCGGCCTATGATCCAGATGTCGCTGCTGGGACCTGTGATTGGACCCCAGCTGTCACATGGAGCATGTTGCGCACAGTGACATCTGGGGTGCATCACCTCAGGTGCAGGAAAAACAGGACCGAAGAAGAGCCAGACAAAGCAAGGAGATCCAGGAGAGGCGAGGTAAGGTGAGTATAGAAGGTCTTAGAGAATAATAACACCGAAGCCAAGGGCCAAACCTCACAAATATTTGTTGAATTTCCTAGGGTTCATCTGAAGTGGCTCTAAGGGGCTCTTGGGAGCATTATGTACTGTGTGGTGCAACTGTGGAGCATATAATACTGTGTGGTGCCACTGTAGAGCATATAACACTGTGTGGTGCCACTGTGGATCATATAATACTGTGTGGTGCCACTGTGGAGCATATAATACTGTGTGGAGCCGCTGTGGAGCATATAATACTGTGTGATGCCACTGTGGAGCATATAATACTGTGTGGGAGCCACTGTAGAGCATATAATACTGTGTGGTGCCACTGTAGAGCATACAATACTGTGTGGGACCACTGTGGAGCATATAATACTGTGTGGTGCCACTGTGGAGCATATAATACTGTGTGGGGCCACTGTGGAGCATATAATACTGTGTGGTGCCACTGTGGAGCATATAATACTGTGTGGGGCCACTGTGGAGCATATACTACTGTGTGGGGATGTTGTGGAGCATATAATACTGTGTTGTGCCACTGTGGAGCATATAATACTGTGTGGGGCCACTGTGAAGCATATAATACTGTGTGGTGCCACTGTGGACCATATAATACTGTGTGGGGCCTCTTCACTATTCATATCACATGCCATTTGTTTTATAGCAGTAGTGCATTATTGTTAAATGGTATAAAACATTTCACGGTGAATATAAAACAGGTCCAATGCAGTGCAAATAGTGAAGGGGTCACAGCGCTTGCAAAAGCACCACAGTATCTTCAAACAGTTGTTCAGCAGGGGCCCCAGGTGTCGGAGTCGCACTGATCTCTTAGACTGTTAAGACTCTGTGGATCAGCCATTTCCCACAACAGACAGCTCCCAGTTTTATTTACGTGCCGTGGGCTTTGGTGCTCATTCACCATATTCTTGATAACCAGAGATGTGGATACTAAAGCTGTATCCCTTTCAAGTAGCTGAGATACAGCTGCAGCACCCATAACTAACAAGAATTCGCTGTAAGGAGGGGTAAGGGGACACCACACAACAATTTGCACTGGGGCCCACAAGACTTTAGTTACGCCACTGAGTACGGTATTAGTGTTACTATTAGGATGCTGCTTCATGCATTGACACTATACAGACCCTATAGAATGTGCTATATTATACACCAGGATGATGAGGGACACTTGGCTGGCTTATAATGTAAGCAATAACCAGTCCGTCTTGTTGTGCCAGTGAGGATTAAAGCTGTGATTATAGAATGGCCGGCTCATTATAAAGAGTCCACAACCCGCAGATTGTGGACAAGGTCTGGAGGATTACAATAATGAAATGCGTTAGCCGTGAGTGCAATCAACATTTTCCTCCTCTTCATAGGAACAACTTTTGCTTGTAGATTCTGCTGAAAAGAAAACAAAGTTACATCCAAAAGCATGTTATTTTTTATTATGAATTATTAAAGGTTTTCAGCGAGTTGCCAGAAGAAAGGTCGGACATAAGTAATTTAATACTAAAAATACAAACTGCTTTACAAAAGACATTCCCGTCATTTTCGGTAAGTTTTCGAGGTAATTTGCTATCTGTATGCATGACAAGTAGCTATGGCTATTATAGGACTTACTAGCTGGAGGACTCGGCTAATAATTTAAATAAATAAATTAATTAATTAATTAATTAATTAAATAAAAATATTTTTTTATTTTGTAGTGGCCCTATAAGAATTGTCCAGTTTTGCACTTGTGTATTTTGTATGTCGTTAGTGTGTCTGTCTCTGCCCGCGATTTCATCTGCGTGTTGTTGGTGTCGATGATCTGCCTATTCAGCAAATTGCTGCCGTCGATGGTTTGCCTGCTCCGGTTTTTCGACAGCTCTTAAGCTGTCCTGCTGCTTAACTTGTTCCTTGTGCTGTGCCTGTGATTGTTCTGGCATCTCATCAGCTCGCTGGAACACCATATAATGAGCGTGTTGTTGGTGTTGATGATCTGCCTGCTCTGGTGTTTTGGCTGCTGTCAAGCTGTCCTGCTGCTGAACGCGTTCCTCGCACTGTGCTCATGATTGTTCTAGCAGATCACTGGGAAGTCATATAATGAGCGTATTGTTGGTGTGAATGATCCGCCTGCTCTGGCGTTTCAGCAGCTCTTAAGCTGTCCTGCCACTGAACTCATTCCTCGCGCTGTGCCTGTGATTGTTCCAGCATGAGCCTCATAGGGTTTTTTGCCTTCCCCTGGATCAACACTGTAGGGATTGTAGGGTTATAGGTTGGACTTGATGGACTAATGTCTTTATCCAACCTCATCAACTATGTAACTATGTAACTATCTAAGCAGCTCACTGGGATACCATATAATGAGCGTGTTGTTGGCGTTGATGATCCCCATCAGCTCTGCTTGAGGAGAGCTCTGTGACTTCTGGCTTCCTTCATATCTGTTGTTGTTTTATAATTTTTACAACAAATTAGATTTTCTTTTTCCCGGCATGTTTAAAAGTAGCAAACTGCCAGTTTGGATTAAAGGTGTTTTGTTTTCCTATCCAGTGTGTCAGCACTGCCTGGAGCAGATCAGATAATATGCATTAGTGCTGAGTGTTAGCTGAGTGGTTACATACAGAGAGATAACAGACCTGGGACCTGAGATAAGCTGCTTCAAGAGCAGTGTAATATAGTATGTGAACATTAATTCATAACAGTCATGAAGCAATGTCATTTACCAGGATAAAAAGTAGCCTATGTCTTAATTGAGGTTACACTCTATCTGTGTGCCAAATTTCATTCAAATCCATTCAGCCGTTTTTGCGTGATTGAATAACAAACACACAAACATCCAAACTTTCACATTTATAATAGTAGGATATTCTGCAGTTTTTATCACTTTCCCTCCTTCAGGCTTTATCTGTATTTTTTGGTTCTCTCTGAGCTGGTGGCTGAGACTCGCTACCATATAGTGCACACAGTGCATAGAGGAGAATCTGCTCTATCAGATTTTCACTTTCATTCTGAAACAGGACATATAAAGAATTGTGTTTTTGTGGGTCTGTCCCACGACCTGCACCAACTTTGCAGAAAAATGTCTCATGTATTGTAAAACAAAAAGTTAACAAAGACAAAGGACAATTGCATAAAAATAAACCATATTTTCCTATATACAGTATTATATCAATCTTACACATTTTTAGGTCTGCCATGGCGAGACTCGTGCTGCATAGGGTTGAGCCGATCTTGACTTTTCAGGGTCGATTTTAAAATCCGATTTCCGATCATTTTTCATTTGAACCCGATCTCGATCCCAATTCCGATCCCAATGCAAGTCAATGCGATTTTTTTTATTAATCGGAGATCGGATTTTAAAAGCAATCCTATTCACTATACATCATGGAATCTAACAATTGAATGCTTTAATTGTTAGAATCCACACTGTGTAGTGAATCACTAAGTAGCCAGAGGATTTTTTTTTTAATCCTCTGGCTATTTAGTCCCCCCTGGTGTCCACTTACCTGCAGAGATGGCTGCTCCGGTGTTCTTCTTCGCCTCACTGCCGCTCCATGCTACTCTTCTCACCTCACTGCCCCCTGCCTCTCAGGTTAGGGGAGTGTGGGCGGGTTAGGAGAGTGTGGGCGGGTACTGGGAGGGATGATGTCACGTCTCCCCGCCCTGTACCCGCCCACACTCTACTAAGCCACAAGCCCCGCCTTCCTAGCTTTTTAAACACTAACCTGGGAGGCGGCGGCAGCGAGGCGAGAAGAGCAGCATGGAGGGCCAGCGAGGCGAAGAACACCGGAGCAGCTATCTCTGCAGGTAAGTAGCTACTAGAGATGTTAGTTTAGTCTCCCATTAGAATGAATGGAGACAGCCGGCGTGCAGAGGGTTAAGGCTGTGTGCCGGCTGCTTCCATTCATTCCTATGGAACCGCAGGGGAGTCTTCACACTGAATATACACTATATACTCAGTGTGAAGGCTAAGCAAAGCATTGTGGGAAATAGTACCAATCACGATCCCACCTAAAAAGATCGTGTTCGAGATTCCGATTGCGATCGTGAATTTTTCTCGTGAATTTTTCTCGATCGCCGATCAGAATCCGATTTTTTCCAAACATGATCGCTCAACCCTAGTCCTGCACAAAGAAGACCCCACATGGAGACAAAAATACAAAGATATTAGTTCCGGAAGGCCAAGATGAGACTATGTGGTTTCGATGCAGGTGAGAAATAAGATCTGAATAATATCTACACAATATATCTGGATGTGCGCGTTACAAGAAGATAAGAAGATACCTAATCCTGTTAATAGATCCACTTTAATATAATTATGTCTAAATGCGGCCCGGCACCACAAGACAGCCATTTGGACCTTTTCTGTGCAATATAAACCCGCGGGGGGCAAAAATATTTTGTTTTTCAATGGAATGGTAATGTGCGGATAATCTGTAACACATCCAATAATGCTTTTTATAGACACTTTAAAACACATATGGCACATAATCATTCCCTTTAAGTGTATGTAATGGCTAATGCTGCCCTCCCTTGAGGACAACCTGTTGTTTCTTCTATTTTCTATTTCTTATACATTTATGTCAGGTGTTTTCAGGGTCTTTTATAAAAAAATATTAGTTAGAAAAACAATGTTTCATAGAAAATTTAAAGCAGATCGCCTCGACTTAGTGCCATAAAACCTCATGCCCAGGAATGTAACAATAGGGGGCGCCAAGGTAACAGTCAAATCCTATGAAGACACCAGTAATATGAATGACACATGCTAGGTGGGAACACTATCATAGATTATACATTGCAGCTCAGGAGTGTCTACTAGTCCCGCCCCTGAGGAACAGGTGGCCACAGTCTAGGCATCGCTCCAAAGAAACAAGAGGGGAGAAGGAGGAGGGACAAGAAGCAAAGTACTAAGTGTAGGAGGAGAGGAAGAATAATAGGAGGAGTATTTATTGACCTCCTCCTGCAGCAGCCATTTTTTTAAATTTTTTTTTTATTTTTCATTTTTTTTATCCCGGCTTTCCAAAAGCAATAACTTTTTTTCTGTTCATGGGGCTTTATGTTCTAATTATTTTTCAGGGCAGATTGTACTTCCCATTGGTACCATTTAATATTCTGTATAATCTACTAGGAAACTGGAAAAAAATTGAGTGGAATATTTTTGGTGGTTGATTTTTATTTTTTTTATTTTTTAATTTTAAATAATTTTCCTAGCAGTAAAAACGACATGTTCTTTATAATGTTTGCACTAACGTGATCACAGCAATGCCAAATTTAAGTCGTTTTAGGTTTTAATACCTTTACAAAAATAAAAACTTGAATAAAAATGGGAAAAAAATTATTTCAGTCACCATAATCTGGAACCCATAACTTTTTATGTTCCCATAAATAGAGCTTTTTTTCCCCATGAGATGTAGGTTTTTATTTATACCATTTTGGGGAAAGTCCAACATTTTGATTAATTAAAATTAATGGCAAAAATCCTGCGATTCTGCAATTTAGTTATGTTAATATTTTTTAAAATTCTTCCTGTTGAGAACGTTAAAAGTGAACTTTACGGAAATGTGTTATAGAATGAAATTATAAATCACCGGCCATTTTGGCAAAGCCAGATATTGCAGCTCAGTTGTTTGGCTGCCAGACCATTTATAGCAGTGTCTGTAAAGGAATTGCTCCGTAATGTTACTGGTAGCCATATTGTATCTATAGGAGGCTCCACATTTATTATTACCTATAGCTGAACCGCAACTATATCAGACCATAGGCGCTTCTGGTATTAAAATTTTGTAAATAGCATCATCAGGGGCCAGCGAGTACAGAGGATACCCGCCGAGGTCATATGTCGAACCTCAAAACAGGCCATAATTATGGACAACTAGCTATAACCCCCTGACATTTGCGTAAACCACCTGCAGCGCAGCCCGCTGCTGCGCTTGAGGCCCTCTCCTTTTCCCGCACCCATGCCCCCGGACCTCCCCTTACCCCCCATCCATGTCCCTGGCCCCCTGCTCCCCCTTACCCACCTGTGACCCCGGTTACCTTCTCTCCCCCCCATTCGCATGTGCAATCAGGTCCCCCCCCCACTTACCTTCTGCCCTCTGGTCCTAATCCCCCCCCCAACCCCCAACACCTCCTCCAGACCCCCCCTGCCCCCCCACATGCCCTCTAGCCATCACCGCTTTCCCCCCTCACTTAAGCAACCCGCCGATCATTGGACCCGCAGCACTTACCCTGTCAATGCTGGGGAGGTCTGTGTGGTTCTTACCAAGACGTCGGGTTTCCCGGGCGCACAGTGTGTTTGTCCGGCTGGGCGCGTGAGGGCTGGGCGCGCTGCTGCTTATTGCTACGCCGGAATGAAGAGATGTGTGGGCGGCCGGCATATCGGGTTTCCCGGCCGCACATTACGTTTGTTCATGCGGCTTGGCGGATTAGCAGCAGCATGAGGACATGTGTGGCCAGCCAGCACATCAGCGGCTTTGGGAAACTAGCGGGTAGCCGCCATGTTGAGGAGAGTGTCCTGGGACGCTGGGCACGCCCACAATTCTGCGCAAACCTATGGGGCCGTTGTGCAGGCTCCCTAACCCGCCCACACACCGGCATGCACCAATAGCAGCTGTCTGTAACTCTCTGCGCTGACATGAAGCTGAGCCGATAGCGGAGCTGGAGACAACTTTGGAGGGTCGCAGTGGCGTTTTGGGGTGAGTGACACACTTTTAAAGTAGCCTATTACCCCTTCCTGGCCAATATGAAGGTGTGTGTGAAATTTCTAGGAAATCCATTGAGCCGTTCGGGTGTCCATTTAGCTTTTTTTGGATATTTTTTGTTTTTATATGTTGAAAGTAAAAATCTAATTATACTATTCCTACAAGATTGGTATGTTTACAGACAAGCAATACGTCTTGTAGCTGTATATAATAATTTTTCTGTTCTGTTCCTACTTGGATGTCTAACAATACAAAAGACACCCCCAAAACATCTGATAAAGAATATAATGGTAGAAAATTGGTAGATCCAACCAAATATCATCTTCCCAAGACTTCTCTTCTCAAGACTCACCAGACCGATCACCCAAGTCATTGGCTCCTGTTTAGGCCTATCCTCTCTGGCTTAATCAGGAGGGGTATGCCGCAATGCAATGCCAATGCTGCACCGGCATCCCTACACGGATAGCCGAGCGGAATGTCCACAAGGTTCTGCAACCTTTTCTCCATGGGACCTCCCCCTAACACACCCATAGAACTTCTTGTCTATACTGAGTGTTGTTCTACCAGGCACTGGACACACCACAGATCGAACTCCTCTAGAATCCATCTGAGCCCTACTGAGATGTATAACAAGCAACCTGGTCCTAATAACAGACAGGGACTAGGGATCGGAGATCCGGCCAACTCTCAGGAGCTGAGCTCTCTCCATACCCGGCTGGACCCACAGCTAACAAGCTGACATCAGTTCCGACACTGACTGCAGCTGTTAACACTGTAGATGCCGTGGTCAAACGCAACTGCAACATCTAAAGTGCGCAGCCGCCACTGAGCGATCGCAGCCCTCCAGATTGTCATCACAGGGCAGCGTAGGGTGCTATGACAACTGGGAGCCTATTGAAGGCGCCAGGTCCTGTTATTATATGCCTTCTATTATACGCTGTGAGAGGCAGCCTATAATAGAATAGAATGGATTTTACTACTCACTGCAATATACTAGTATGAGAGATCAGACCCCATAAAGTTAAAGGTCCCAAGGGGGTCTGAAAATAAAAGTAAAATTAAAAAAAAAAAAAAAAAAAAAGGTCAATGGGGTCAGAATTCAGATTTTAGGATGAGTCAAAGTAGGACAATTGAACCTGACACCCTAAAAGGAGAATCTCCTATGGCATAACCCTGCAGCGGATTGGTGAGATCAGTCAGGTGCCTTGTTTGATATAAGTTCTATTTAATATGTATTATTTAGGATATTTGTTACATTACACGCATCTTTTCCGATTCTATAGCATTGAATTCGGGCGTTTTTTTCTGGTGCATTACTGGCATCGCTCTATTACATGTTCTAACCTTTACGACCCTTCTCTTTCTACAGAATTTAATTGATCTACTCCCCACCCCCCACATTTTGCATATTTCTGCATATTTACAGTATATATCCATATGTTCCCTCTATGTATGACAGATGGCGGTTTCACAATTTCTTGCTGCTCAATTTCATGTTGTCAACATTTGAGACAAGAATCAATGTAACTTATATTACAGTAAATTAAATTAGTAACAATATTACAGGAGCCGTTGTACAGGGTGGGGCGTAGTCTTCTGTTTGTAGGGGATATAGTTTATTTTAATGTGACTTTACAAATCCAAACATTTTTACTCCCCTTCCGTTACCTCTCTTGGGCCTTCTCACGGTATTCTGTCTCTTCCTCCCTGGTGACATTTGTCGCTCTCCTGTGGTGTAATGTGTCCCGTGTCACCATTGGCGTTGCAGAAGAGCTCCAGACGCAGCAAGGAGGCCCAAAAGAAGTAACAGAAGATGTAACTTCTTATTCCATGTTGGACTACAGTGTGAAAGCTAGTACTTGAAGATCTACAGTATGTCAGAGGTTGAATGCATTGTTCCCTGGTGGTCGGCAGGATTTATACCTGGTGTTCTAGTGGAGATTAGTTAAGGTCAATATTTTCTCTTGGTGGTTGCTTCCCCAAGTTCTCCAAAATGAGTCCTCAAGTATACCTTTTGCCCTGAGGTTTAAGATCTATGGTCTGCATCAGGTGATAGACATGACAATAAAGGACACCAAGGCTTGGGGTCTCCAGAAGGGGTAGGAAAACCTGAATTTTGTTTCATGAATATTTGCAAGGCTCACAAGTTTCAGCTCAGAGTTTGGTCTGAACCTGAAGTGCTATTAGGGCTCATTGGTCAACAACATCATGCGTCTTTGACCTGCCCCCAGTTAGATCATCCAGGAGGCCAGGAGATGGTGCAAAAGACAACTGGATGTCATGGTACAGCCCCAGAGGGATAAGGAAAGAGGAGCATCTGCATTGAATTTTTTCCACATCTCCTCCTGGTCTTTGCAGAGAACTGAAAGTACAAGGCTGGGGCCCCAGGTGGCGAAACGCTGTGTTTTCCATCCACACTGCATTTTACGTTACCTGCAATGTGAATGAGATTCTGGTCAATTCCATCCACACATTGCAGAAAAACAATCTGCAGTGGAAAAGCTTCGTTCTCAAAAACACTTGTACTTTTTAAAATCGCAGCATGTCAATTACACCTGTGCAAACACGGGGCTGTAGCCTAATAATGATTTGTTAGTGGTGAATCCCCCCCCCAAAAAAAATCAGGTTTGTCCAAACCTGAAAATTTTGTACTAAATCTTGTGCATTCTGAACCAGTTTGCCCAACTTTACTCTCCATCTGTTACAAAACCACAATATCTTGCGCGCCCCGGGAGTCGCAGTTCAGTATTTTCCAATCACTTGTGTCGTTGGGACATTATCCTGACATATTACATAGATTTTCCCAAATTAAAAGTTCTGTTTTGCAGTTTAGCAGCCGTTCTGGTCCAGTCTCCCCTGGAACTAATCTACTTGTAAAATGAGCGAGCCTTTTCGGGTTGATGGCGTCCTGCACATTGGTGCAATAACCAATAAACCTGTCATGTACTTGTAAATGGTCGTATATTAACATCTCCTCCTCTAAGCCAATCTCTCCTCCATGGCCTATAAAGAGGGAAGTTTAGTGCAAAAGCATCGCAAATATTTTACCCGGAATATTTTACAATGTAAACTTTAATATGTAATTGCTGCGCTCACTTAATGTGTCATCCCTAAATACAGAGTAATCACGGCAGCGTTACATTAACCTTCACTCCGCCGCAACATCTTATTAGAAGTGGCCTGCTGGCATTTCAGAATTAAAAAGATACTCGAGGACGGGAGACGCTGCAAAACCGCTGGGACACGGTCTAAAATAAGCAGCCAAAAAGACGATATCCATCACCTCCCGCACGCTACGGCTCTGCAGAGACGGATACGAGTTCATCTTTGTAACAATGTTGCAAAAAATGTAAATAAAACAATTAAAGAAATTAAAGGGCATGTGTCAACAAAAAAATAATTTTTTTAACCAGTTCAGTACCGGGCCAATTGGTGGTGCAGGACCAGACACATTTTAGGTTTTCTTTGTATGTGCGGTTTTGAGGGCTGTATCAATTTTGCCATTTGGAGGATTCAACTAATTTTTGCATCTTTTTTTGGTGACACATAAGGCTTTATTTTATTTTTTATGATATTTTCATTTTTGCATGTGTTTTAGCTATAGCTAGGGTTGAGCCGATCTTGAGATTTCAGGATCGTTTTTAAAATCCGATTTCTGATCATTTTCCATTCAAACCCGATCCCGATCCTAATGCAAGTCAATGGGATTTTTTTAATAATCGAAGATCGGATTTTAAAAACAATCCTATTCACTACACAGCGTGGAGTCCAAAAATTGAATGCTTCAATTTGAGGAGTCCATGCTGTGTAGTGATTAAAAAATCCGCCGGCTACTTAGTCCCCCCTGGTGTCCACTTACCTGCACAGATCTGCTGCTGCTGTCGCTCCCCATTCTTCTCGGTTTGGATCTCTCTCATTTACAGTCCTTCAGAGTGTCGTGCGCACCCCCACCTCCCAGGCTAGTGTTACTGATGCTGGGAGTAGGTGGGGCTTGTTGTGGCTTAGGAGAGTGTGGGTGGGTACAGGGCGGGGAGACGTGAGTGCATCACTCACGTCTCCCCTCCAAGTACTCGCGCACACTCTCCTAAGCCACAAGCCCCTTCTTCCTAGGTCTGTAACACTAGCCTGGGAGGCGGGGGCACGCATGGCGCTCTGAAGGCCTATAAATGAGAGAGATCCAAACCGAGAAAAATGGGGAGTGACAGCGGATCTGTGCAGGTAAGTTGAGCAATCGGGATCGGAATTCTGTTCCCGATCTATTTTAGGCGGGATTGGAACCCGATCGCGATCATGAAATTTACTCGATCGCCGATCGGGATCCGATCTTTTCCGAACCCTCAACCCTAATCTTGATTAGTTTTATAGGGTCACATGGAATCTGTATTAAGATGTTTGTGTCTCCATGGAGATAACTATTGAAGTGTTGCACATGTTACACACCCAATGAATGTGAAGGGTGGGGTATATATAGATATAACCATGTGTATATATTTTTTACATTCAGATATTCCTACCAAAACCGCACATTCTGTGATGTACCTGCTTTGCTCTAATAAAGAAAACACTCTTGTTCACCTGATGCAAGCCTCTGTGCTCTGAAAAAAAAAAAAATGACGTTCCCTTTAAGTCCGGGTAAAACGGGGTTTTTTGGGCCGAATTTTGACGCTGTTCACTCTTTGTCACTAAGGAAGGTCTGTACATAGATACAGCAAGCTTTAAGATGGTTTCACATTGAGTGGAAGATGGAGGGACTGTTCTGTCTACATACAGTGGATGCAGAGGGGAGGGTTAGTTTATCTTCCCACATCATGTCTGCACACAATTTTCTCTGTGTACAGCAGGTACTGAGAGAAGTCTAGTTTCTACAATGTACAGAGGATGTAAGATGATGTATGTTCTTCTATATATGTGCCTAGTTTCTTTTATTACAGATAGCATATCAGTCACAGACAGTAAGCAGCTGTCCTTTATCATGCTCAGGTTTCTCTGTTTCTGTGCCAGGGATGTTTTTGAGTGCATTATGTCCTGTATTTGCAGTCCAGTGTCCATGTGTGTCCTATATTATGCACTCTTAGGATTTTCTCAGCTATTTGACCTGTTACTTTACAGTTACTCCTGGCAGAATTACATGTAAATAAGCCAGTAGTAGTGGTAATGGATAGGGGAGGGGGCAGACTGCTTATGGCTCCAGCCATAAGGGGGTTTTGAGCCTCAGAATAGAACAGACTGGCCAACAAGACCCTGCAGATATTTCCTCCTTTCATAATAACTTAGGTACCCTTTAAATCCACATCATAATAATAAGACTAGACAATGTCTTCACGTGGTGTCCTGGTGATGGACATTTCTGCTGAGCATTCCGGTGCAGACAGTTGATTTGGAATGAATTAGAGTCATTTATAAGATACGTTGTTCTGGGAGATATAGCGACGCTTGTGTTGAAGCTGAACTTGATGTTTAGTAACAGGGACAGCCGCTAATTTGCTGTGATGAAGTGATCATCTGTTGTTTTGCAGCTTTAACTATGGATATATTTAGCTGATAGTGACTGTAGTCAGAAAAATGACACAAACCAGGCCAGAAACCCATGGCGGCTATTTATTGTCTGCACACAGAAAACCCTGACTGTTACTTAAACATGTGGGGAAATTAAAGGGGGTCTCCCTTTAATTGTGGGGGTCCCCATTGCAATAACCAGAATAGAGATCCGCTAATGGATACAGTATATCAATTTGTCTGGGGGATTCGGCTTCCAGCCAGAACAAGGAAAGACCATTAATTTAAAAGGGAAACATCTAATCCTTAGAGTGTTACCAAATAGTTTTTTTTTTTTTTTCAGAATTCTGTAGGGCAGGTGAATATAATAAACCTTGTAGTAAACTTTATTAAAGAAAAGTACCAAAGTCTGCTCTTATTTCTGATCATATTTGTACCATAGAAGTCTACGGCGAGCGAGGGGAGACCCCAAAATATAAGTGAAGAACTACACAAAAATTGCGTCTTTATTTATTACTGGCAAATCATTATTTAATTCCGGGGTCTCTTAGGACCCCCGGGTATAATAATCAGGGGGCCAGAGAAGGTGAGAAAAAATAATAGACTCATATTCACCTTCCCTCACCTCTCCTGGGTTTCCTGCAGACTTAGATGTTCTTTTCTAGGCAGTGTCTTCTGTCCTCCTGGGTGACTTGAGTTTCCTCCAAGGAATGTGCATGTAGGGTCCTCAGTAGGGTTGAGTGATCGGGATCGGGAAAGGTCGGATCCCGATCGCCGAATGAGCAAATTTCACGATCGGGATCGGCTGGAAAATGATCGAAAATCAGATTTTGAAATCTCAAGATTGGCTCAACCCTACTGTATATATAATATACAATTAGGGTTGAGCAATTGGGATTGGGAAAGATCGGATCTCAATCGGTGATCGAGCAAATTTTGCGATCGGGATCAGCTGGAAGATGATCGGAAATTGGATTTTAAAATCGATCCTGAAATCTCAGATCGGCTCAACCCTGGTCCTCAGCAGTCCCCTGGGCTGCTAACATCACCTAGAAGGCCAGAAGAGACCCATACAAGAACACCATTCTCAATATAGGAGAGATGAGGAAAGGTAAGTCTGACTTCCTATTATTCTGCACACCTCCGCTGAGCCTTCAATTATTATACTCTGGGGTCCTAAGAGGCTCCAAAATCAAATAATAATGTAAAATTTCTGTAAAATTCATAATGAACACAGCTTTTTATGAACTGACTTGCTCATCTTTACTGTATACCTGGTGGTCTATGGCAGTCAAGGTGTTGGTGTCAAAATCCCTGTTGATTCAAACGTTGACAAACTTTAATATTTTTTGTGTAGTGGGTATTGACGGGGTTAATGTCACAATCGCGGAGGTTAATCTCAGGTTTTTTTAGAAGACCGGGGTAGCAAAGGTGTTAATACCAAAATATCTTGTGTTTTAGGACATTTAAGGAGTTAACTCCTTTTGTTAGGATAGACCATAAATATCTGATCGGTGAGGGTGCAACAGCTGATTTGTGCAAGGGCCAGCTGTTCATGCTCTGTGTACTATACAGTCAACAGACCCAGAACCGGATGGCTCCTGGTTCTGTATAGTGACTGGGTGCCATTACAGCAGCTCAGCTCCTATCAATCAGATATTCATGGCCTAAGGATAGTCTATAAATAAAATCTTCCTAGACACCCCCTTTAATATTAAGATCCCTGGCTGAGGGCAGTTGAAAGGATGACTCGGAAGCCCAGACTCCTCCAGACTCATGTGTTATGGAGGATAAACTCTGATGTATCAGCTGCCGCTTTCCTCCCTGCCCTGATCATAAAACTGAATGCAGAGAGGATAAAGAGAACTATGCAGCCATAACTTATTCTTATTCTTCTTATGGTAGAGTTGAAAGGGACCTCAAGGGCCATCGGGTCCAACCCCCTGCGAGTGCAGGTTTTCCTAAATCATCCCAGCTATATGTTTATCCAGATTCCGCTTGAAGATTTCCATTGATGGAGCGCCCACCACCTCCCGTGGCAGCCTATTCCACTCTCTCACTCCCCTCACTGTCAGAAAGTTTTTCCTAATGTCTAATCTGTATCTCTTTCCCTTTAGTTTCATCCCATTGCTTCTTGTACTTCCTTGTGCTAATGAGAATAGGGGAGATCCCTCTGCACTATAGGGATCTATAACTATAGGGCTGCACAGTTCTCTCTATAACCTGGCAGAGCACTTCAGGAGGACTCGACACGATCATTAAGTGGAGAACTCAAGAAGACTTTCCATAAGCAATGTTAGCTTTTGAGTGCCACCAGGGGAGATTCCTGGGGCTTACAACCCCTTCATCTTCCCCTTGGGCATCACTGTCTTCTTTCACTGTTATTTTATGTTCTTTTATATGCTGTAAATGGGGATATCCCAGAATGTCCACAGAGTTGGTGTAAATTTGAGTAAAAGTCAAATAAACCTCATTTTAGCTTCTTTCCGACTGGTAAGTACGACGCACCAGTTGTTTTCTCGGTAATGTAATGCATAAAGATAAACATTTTTTTCTGAACTGTCTATAGCGCTGCCAAATCCATTGCTAATCCTCCAAATAAGCACTACAAAGAAAAGCCGCACACCTGTTACTGAATAGAAAATCCACATAACGTGTTCCAGGCATAACAAGGATTGTATTGTAGATATTCACCTTTAATATGACTGCCAAAAAGTCGCTGAAGGATCTTTGAGAAATGGAGAGAGGTAAATGAATAACGCAACCCATATCTACTGAGGGAACGGCTGCCTTCTTCATGTTAGGATTTCTAATCGGAATTTTGGAAAGGGTTTTCTATCTTAAAGAATTTCCTCGTTAAAAGGCATCCAACATTGAAAATGCAACACGAAGAAGGAAAAGTCTTAGAATATTGAAATCTCAGAATGGATGGACAAGTTAGTGATATGCAAATAATAAGATAATGGCAACAAAGTATTCAGCACATCTGGATTATTCAGTGTTCTGGAGTAATCCCTGCACTTACACACCGTGAGGGTATCAATGGTGGTCTGAGGAATGTTACACCACGTTGAATGCACTTGGGCACACAGATCATTAGGATTGGCTAGTGGCTGCTTACTTTATAATGGCCGACCAATGATATCCCAGATGTCCTCGAAGGATGACAAGTCGAGATGCTGTGGGCCATGCAGGCTGGTAATAGTATGAGCAAGATGTGGCTTAAAGTTGTCCAGTTGGACAACGGCTCATTTTGGACAAATGCCAGTAGCACCACGTTCCACAACCATAGCAATGTAATGCTCACCTGTGCACCTGAAATTAGGACTGGAGTGTTTGGTTATTGTACATTGACACCGCACATCATAACCCCAGAAGTAGGACCAGTGTAGCATCCCCTTCTAAAGCACTGTCCACAATCTCCAGTTAACATTGCATCCCAGACAAAAGTGAGACCTCCAGTTCCATCTTGATGTATGTCATGTTAGTCTTTGAGAGTGGCAACGTTAATAAAACAGCTATGGCTGGATGTCTCGGTCACAGTCCAAGGTTGTGCAAACAGCTTCTCATAGTTTGTGTCCACACTGTTTGCCCTATTCTTGGGATCTGAAGTCCACTTGCAATGGTATGCTCCATTCTTCCAATCAGATGATCCAATCTACGTTCGGTAGAAATCCTGTTTTTTGTCTGTATGCAAATGAGTTCTCTTGCAGCCCTGGGGGCGGGCCCCAGCACTCAAACAGCACTGGGGGCATCCCCAATGCTGTGAGAGAACTCTCATCTTCTTCAGGAACGCCCTCTCCCTGCTTCTTCTTCCGGAGCTGGCTTCAAACTTCTAGGCCTCAGGCAAAGCCGACTGTGCATGCCCAGAGGCCACAAGAAAATGGCCGCTTATTTTCTTGTGGCCTGTGGTTTTGGCATCACCTCAGCCTCTCAGACAATAGTGAAAGGTAGGTGATGCCACCTACATAATATAATATTTTATCATAGGAAGCCATTTTGAGATGTCCAAACTGAGAGACACTTGTATTATCATCATCACCGCGCGATCCTAAACAATAGCTCCATTATCTACTGGAAAACAATGGCAGCAGCAGTAGAGTACTAGGAGGAGAAGTAGAACGAAGTTTCGTTAAATTTGATCAAATACAGACAGATAAATCATAGAGGTGGAGGGAGGAGGAATTTCTGCAAAGTGCTGCCTATATTTTCTCATACATTAGACAGTTAACCCTTCCATTGCCAAGAATCTAATTTAGTTAAGTCTTTTTTTTTGTGATAGACCTTTTTTTGTTTAGTTTTTTTTTTTTTTTTTTTTTATACTGTCTACCAAATATCTTCCATTGCTTTTGTTTTGGGCTACAGTTTTATTTTTTTGTTTAATATATACAAATTAGCACTGTAATGACATAACACTGAACCCTGAACTCGTCTGAAAGTTTTATCTCGTCCAGCCTGAAGGGTAATGTCTGTGATGGTGTCTGGTACTAACTGTCCACTCATAGTATGGAAAAATTACTTTTGTTACAATGAATCAGACCTGGATCTGTCAGGATTTTCACACCCCTGGATGATGCCTCCGCATAGTGGTGCCATGTTCCATTTATGTTACCGGCTTCTCCTAAATGGCCGGACATGATCTCTTGTGGCCCAGGCCATCACATTCCACATAGGGTTGAGCCGATCTTGACTTTTTAGGATCAATTTTGAAATTCGATTTCCGATCATTTTTTAGTTGAACCCGATCTCAATCCCAATTCTGATCCCAATGCAAGTCAATGGGAATTTTTTTACTAATCGGAGATTGGATTTTAAAAACAATCCTATTCACTATACAGCATGGAATCTAACAATTGAACGCTTTAATTATTAGAATCCACGCTGTGTAGTGAATCACTAAGTAGCCAGAGGATTTTTTTTTTTTTAGTCCTCTGGCTACTTAGTCCCCCCTGGTGTCCACTTACCTGCAGAGATGGCTGGTCCGGTGCCTGGTGTTCTTGTTCTGCTTCGCCTCGCTGCCCCCTGCCTCCCAGGTTAGGATAGTGTGGGCGGGTATTGGGAGGGGAGACGTCACGTCTTCCCACCCTGTACCCGCCCACACTCTCCTAAGTCACAAGCCCCGCCTTCTTCCTAGCTTTTTAACACTTATCTGGGGGGCTGGGGCAATGAGGTGAAGACCGAGAACACCGGGCACCAGACCAGCCATCTCTGCAGGTAAGTAGCTACTAGAGATGTTAGCTAGTCTCCCATTAGAATGAATGGACGCAGGGGGTTAAGGCTTTGTGCCGGCTGCTTCCATTCATTCTTATGGAACCGCAGCGGAGCCTTCACACTGAGTATACACTCCGCTCAGAGTGAGTGGAGCGTATACTCAGTGTGAAGGCTAAATTGTAACCTTTCCCACAATGCTTGGCCAGTAGCAAAGCATTGTGGGAATTAATCACCGATCTCGATCCCACCTAAAAAGATCGTGTTCGGAATTCCGATTGCGATCGTGAAATTTTCTCGATCGCCGATTGGAAATCCAATCTTTTCCGAACACGATCGCTCAACGATCGTGGCTTCCTTCTCCGGAGTAGGCCTAAATGAATGGGCCTAGACCGGAGTGTGCTGCCGCGAGGCGGACGCTGCAATTGAATCAGCCACGGAATCCGCCTGAAGAAAGGGCAGCTCGCTTCTTTTTACCGTGAGTCGGAACATACGGAAAAAAGGAAGCTAGCGGTCTACATAGACCTCTATTGTGAGGGGTCAGATTCTGAGGTGGATTTGGCGTCAAAATCCGCCCCCTCTTGGCCCTTATGAACAAGCCATAACAATCTGCTTCTCCTTTTCCTTCAGTCCATTGACCTTTTTGGGTAGGTAAGGTCATGGTACCACCCCATTTATTTATACATTTCTGCAAGAAATAAAGTTTGAAGTTTTCAAAAAGTACGGATTCTAAATCCGATGCCATTTCCTCTGCAAAACTGAACACGGTGATATTACAATCCTTCAACTCGCGTCACGTCTCTAAAAATATTATTTTAATATTCTCGCTGAAATCAACTTTTTCTAAAAAAAATTGTGTGAAATGTCAGAATTCCATGTAGTAAATCTCCATGACAAAACCATTATAATTTCACGGAGATTACAGAGATGATTCACATATGTTACGTTCCCGAGGCAAGAGTTAATTATATAATGAAGAGCCGTAATGTATTCCTCAGCATTAATTCCCACTTTGATATAAATGCCACAGGCGTGAAATCGCAAAGCTTAACCGGGGTAGCGACGGCATTTCAATAGAATAATCAAAGAATTGTTTGTAGGATTTTTTTTGGGGGGAACTTTTTCTAACAAATTTTTTTTTTTATCCTTTTTTGACGAGCTTTCATTTTTATTTTGTATTTTGTTCATCGGTTGAACTAAAACAATCCTAGAATGAAGATCTAGGAATCTATGGCCATTACAGAAATAGTTTAAAATTTTTTTAAAAAATTCTTGTAGAAACTAAAATATTATTAACGCTTTAAGGATACAGGGGAGTTTTAGTGTTAATACTGAAATTTTTTCTAATTTTCCTCCTACCAAAATTAGTAACTTTTTTTTAGTCTTCTACCAACCTAGGGCTTATTTTTTGCATGACAGGTTGTACTTTCATTTGACACCGTTTTAGGGAACATTTAATTAGCTTTTATTGAATTTTTGGGGAGTTCTGTATGGAACAACCTACAAATCAGTCATTATTTTTTTTTTGTCTTCTGTTTTACAGAGTTCCCTCTGTATTAAAAATGACCGGGCAGTAGGGTTGAGCCGATCTTGACTTTTCAGGATCGATTTTAAAATCCGATTTCCGATCATTTTTCATTTGAACCCAATATCGATCCCAATTCCAATCCCAATGCAAGTCAATGGGATTTTTTTATTAATCGGAGTTCGGATTTTAAAAGCAATCCTATTCACTATACAGCATGGAATCTAACAATTAAACGCTTTAATTGTTAGAATCCACGCTGTGTAGTAAATCACTAAGTAGCCAGAGGATTTTTTTCTAATCCTCTGGCTACTTAGTCCCCCCTGGTGTCCACTTACCTGCAGTGATTGCTGTTCCGGTGCCTGGTGTCCTTCTTCGCCTCGCTGCTGCTCCTCCCAGATTAGGAGAGTGTGGGCGGGTACTGGGAGGGGAGGCGTAACATCTCCCCGCCCTGTACCCACCCACACTCTCCTAAGGCACAAGCCCTGCCTTCCTAGCTGTTTAAACACTAACCAGGGAGGCGGCGGCAGCGAGGTGAAGAAGAGCAGCGAGGCGAAGAAGAAGGAGAACACTGAGCAGCCATCTCTGCAGGTAAGTAGCTACTAGAGATGCTAGTTTAATCTCCCATTAGAATGAATGGAGGCAGCCGGCGCGCAGGGGGTTAAGGCTGTGTGCCGGCTGCTTCCATTCGTTCCTATGGAACCGCAGCGGAGCCTTCACATTGAGTATACACTCCACTCAGAATGAGCAGAGCATATACTCAGTGTGAAGGCTAAGCAAAGCATTGTGGGAAATAGTACCGATCTCGATCCCACCTAAAAAGATCGTGTTCGGAATTCCTATCGCAATCGTGAAATTTTCTCGATCACCAATTGGAATCCGATCTTTTCCGAACACGATCGCTCAACCCTACCCGGCAGCCTTGTCCGTTGGGTCATTACAATTATGGAGATACCAGATTTATATCGGATTTAACATGTTTTACTGCTTTTACTAAATGAAACATAATTTTTAGAATGGACAATTTTCCTGGAATGAAAGTATTCTGATGCCTATTTTTTTTTTTAAATCTTTAGTTGACAGAGATATGTCAGGGCTCTTTATTTGCAGGACAAGTTGTAGTTTTTATTGGCACCAAAGCTTTGGTATGTACTATGACTTTTTATAACTTTTTTGTTTCGATTTTTTGGGGGAGAGGGGACTAAAATACATTAATTTCTGCATTGTTTTACATATATGCGTGTGTATATATATATATATATATATATATATATATATATATGTTACATTTTAAATGTATTATTATTATTATTATTATTATTATTATTATTATTATTATTATTATTATTATTAATATTACTATTGTTACTTTTTTTACTTTTTTTTTTTTTTTTGATCCTGGGATCTCCTGTAATCCAGTATAATGTGCTACAATGTATTGTACTGCAGTGCATCATATATGAAATCCCAATTGGGTTTGGCAGCTTGGAAGCCATTGCTCAGTCTCCTGCCTAATGCAGCAACCTCCAGATACTGCAATCACATTGCAGAGATTTGAGAAGTGGAAAGGGGGTAATCTTGCCCCCGAACCACCTAGATGTCAGATTCGCTTTTGATCACAGTCCCACCCTGATGGACCACTGAGGGATATGATTAGGTCTCAGTAGTTGCGTGTAGGAAAATGAAAAATTGCCCGGCGCCCCAAAGAACGTCCTAGATCAGAATAAACAGCTCATTGTCAGCTCCTAACCGGACCAGAGGGCAGTGAGAGACAATGGGAGTAGAGAAAACAAAAAAATGGGATGGAATGGGAGCGACACTGGATGGACCCTGGACCGACTAGTTGGTTCCTAAAGCTGGACAGCACGTTCTATATTGGCCTGAAGAAGACTCCGGTCTGGCGTTGAAACGCATAGCTACCCTCTGCCTGTCTTTTTGGAACCAATAAGCAAATATTAATTTATTTAAGTTTTGGTTTCCTTGGATTCCATCCAGTGGCGCTCCCGTTCCATCCCAGTTTTTGTTTTCTCTGCTCCCATAGTCACATGTAGGGTGGTCATGTCATTATGATGTAATGTAAGTGCCATGACATCGGCATGACCTCCGGGCCAAAAGAGGCCACCAGTAACTTCTGTACCCCAGGAGGATGCTCAGGAGAGGCGAGTCATTCTGAGTATAACTGTTCATTATGTGACCACACCTCCCCTGAGCCTCAGGTAGCCCAAAATGTCTGGAAAATTCCAAATCAATCTCTAACCATGTCCTATACTATGTCAAACCTCATCTCTTCTACACGGCGAGTCTTCGCTCTGCTACATCGTTGTATCACCGTTTTGGGTAAAAAAAAAATAACTTAAGCATGGCTGAGTTTACTTCCACACGGGTTGTGATTATCGGCTATGCTATAAAACTGATAAACACCGAGGCTGGGGATCTGAAGGATGTGTGACCAGCTTGACTCTTCTGGGTATATGGCTTATCCGAACGATCACATTGACAGAAGGGAGATTTATACGGCATTTACTTTCTGCAAGCAAACTGCATTAGTTACTGACACTGCAAGTTTCTGTATATTGTGTTGCGGCAATCTAATAGATGGGCAGTGGAAAGGATACAAATAACTCTAGCGGGACTGGATGTGATGAAGGGCTATCAATCCTCCTCTACCCATCACACCTTATTTCCAGGCTAATGGCCTGTACTCCAGCTATCATGTCACCTTACTCCACAAATTTAAGCATGTAATAATCTTTTTTTTCAGAGCGTAAACAGGTCTAGGAAGAGAAAATAATTGTATTCCATATATCTCGGGGCCATGAACATATGGAATATACCATCCTTTTCATCTTACGCCGGTGCAGGAACATTTTCGGTGACTGTACCAGATTTATCAAGCTGACGTTTCATTGACTTCCCCATCAGAATAAATGCGTATGTATGATCTATGCGTCTTCATGCAATATTTATTAAAGGGACGCCTCTCCGCATAGACATTTCCTATGTATTGTGTTCTGTTACACATGAGTGAATGGACGGCCACAATTCACCACTTGTCCGCCACCGCGATACATTGGGGCGATTGATTTTTGATGTTTGTGATTCTGTTTTGTCAAAGTAAAGAGGATAATATGGAATTGATTTGACCATCGTGATCTACGGCCGGGGTGGGGGGTGGAGGAGAGGGCTTGTGTTTAGAATTTCTACATACATTAACTGGTCCGGGTCCGGGGGATTTTGGTGCAGATGACTCTTACGTGGTTTAGTACGTGGTCTTTAATTTGTATTTTTATTTTTTACATTATTTTGTTGCTGCTTTGTGTTTGTTCAAAGATTTTACTGTTACCAAAAATTTATCAGCCCTAGATATATATAAAAAAAAAAAAAAAATTGCAAAAATCAATATGTTAGCAAATATCAAATATTTGTCATAATCAAGAATTCTTCCATATTTCATTTTATTATTTATTTTATTTTTATAAATAAAGTTGGATGTAGAAAAAGTCTATGGGGCAGATTTATTTTACCTTGCAGGTTAGACATCTAGTGTCAAAGGTATAAAAAGTTGCAATTTTTTTGGAAAAAATGGTGCAAGAAAAAAAATTATTTTTTGCAGTGCAGAAATCCAAAACGTCTGGGGTTAAACATCCATGAATTACTATTATTGCCTGTGTTCTCTTCCCAGAGTACAGCAAAGAGTCCAGGGGAGATGTGGCATATAACAAGCACTGATACTTACCTTCCCTCAGCTCTCTTTGGTTATCTTTTAGCTTTCTAGGTGATGTCACAACCACCGGGGGGGCTGAGGTGTTTGATTGGGCCTCAAATGTCATGTGGGGTGCAGAACATTGAAGCGTTATGATGACGACTACACACAAGGCAGGTAAAAGAACCGATCAAATATTAGCAATATGAATTTTACAAGGTACAATTACAAATTTAACATAGATAGATAGATAGATAGATAGATAGATAGATAGATAGGAGAAAGATAGATAGATAGATAGATAGATAGATAGATAGATAGGAGATGGATAGATAGATAGATAGATAGATAGATAGGAGAAAGATAGATAGATAGATAGATAGATAGATAGATAGATAGATAGATAGATAGGAGATGGATGGATAGATAGATAGATAGATAGATAGGAGATAGATAGATAGATAGATAGATAGATAGATAGATAGAAGATAGATAGATAGATAGATAGATAGATAGACAGACAGGAGATAGATAGATAGATAGATAGATAGATAGATAATAGATAGATAGATAGATAGATAGATAGATAGATAGGAGATAGATAGATAGATAGATAGATAGATAGATAGATAGGAGATAGATAGATAGATAGATAGATAGATAGGAGATTGATAGATAGATAGATAGATAGATAGATAGATAGATAGATAGATAGATAGGAGATAGATAGATAGATAGATAGATAGATAGATAGGAGATAGATAGATAGATAGATAGATAGATAGGAGATAGATACCATAGATGGATAGATAGATAGATAGATAGGAGATAGATAGATAGATAGATAGATAGATAGATAGATAGATAGATAGATGGATAGATAGATAGATAGATAGATAGATAGATAGATAGATGATAGATAGAATTTCTTCCATGATTATACCCAGTCTAGTCGTCTATTATATTCTGCAGCTTCTATCCCCTCCTGTATCCGCGCTCGCACGTTCCAGCTTCTACAATATTCCCCTGACAGTCACTTTATCAGCTCATCACCTGCATAGTCCAGATGGGGAAAGCAATTATCTCACCAGTTCACAGATTTTTCATGAAAAAGTTTGGTTTTGCTGGTTAGACAAACATTCAGATTCCGGTTCATCCCTGGCCATGGTCAGATCCTTTCCGTGAGGTGTTTTCGCCATATAAATATGTAAAATAACCAAATAAATAAATATCTGTAGAATATTCTGAACTTTGCGTGTGAGGGGAAGGTTTCCAGAGGAGACTAAACACCTTGCTTAATGAAGTCTTCTTTGTGAGTCACTAGAGCAGACAGGATTCATCAACTATCATTAAGATTTTACAGCAGATTATAATTACATGTATTCCCTTGTCATCCTGCTAGCAGCCATGGAAAACTTTCCGCGCTTCTCCGTGCGGCTGCCAGTCATGATTAGAGAATCACCATTTAGATTTCTGATGGGGAGACAAATAGAATAACATCCTGTTGTTTAACCCTCAAATATATAGAATAAAACAAATTATATATAATGTATCAAAAATAAAATAAACAAATAACAAATATTCCGCTTTTTGTATACAGCTACCATGCAGAACGATATAGCTACTGGCTACAAACACGTATAGAGCGGTCAGTGTATCTGTAAGTGATTAAAAAGAAAGGAGCAAAGAAAGGGAACGAGCAGATGACTGTATGATCTGACTACATATAGATTGTACTCAGATACCATGGAGGCAAAAAATATACTGTAAATATACAAAGGTACTAAAGATATAAAACAGGGGAAGATAATTTAAAAACTCTATTTGCAAAGTTACTTCATATCTATCTATCTATCTATCTATCTATCTTCTATCTATCTATCTATCTATCTATCTATCTATCTTCTATCTATCTATCTATCTATCTATCTATCTATCCATCTATCTCCTATCTATCTATCTATCTATCTATCTATCTATCTCCTATCTATCTATCTATCTATCTATCTATCTCCTATCTATCTATCTATCTATCTATCTATCTATCTATCTATCTCCTATCTATCTATCTATCTATCTATCTATCTATCTATCTCCTATCTATCTATCTATCTATCTATCTATCTATCTATCTATCTTCTATCTATCTATCTATCTATCTATCTATCTATCTCCTATCTATCTATCTATCTATCTATCTATATTCTATCTATCTATCTATCTATCTATCTATCTATCTATCTATCTATCTATCTATCGCTGTGTCAATCTAAGCTTGTCTCCAAGGACTCTATTTCTTATTAAAACACTTCAATAAATGATCGCAACATTGTAACAAAACTCTTAAAAAGCTTCAATTCACAACAAAGTCTCTGATTGGCTACATGGACACATACAGTAAAGGATAGATAGCATATCGATTTGTGATAACATAGCACAAAAACAGGTCATCTCATGACACACATATGTGCACAGGCCCAGTCAAGAGGAAAGATAATTATCCCTGTACTGTGACATCACTGTGTGTATTATCCTGTACTGTGACATCACTGTGTGTATTATCTCTGTACTGTGACATCACTGTGTGTATTATCCTGTACTGTGACATCACTGTGTGTATTATCTCTGTACTGTGACATCACTGTGTGTATTATCCTTTGCTGTGACATCACTGTGTGTATTATCTTGTACTGTGACATCACTGTGTGTATTATCCCTGTACTGTGACATCACTGTGTGTATTATCTCTTTACTGTGACATCACTGTGTGTATTATCTCTGTACTGTGACATCACTGTGTGTATTATCCCTGTACTGTGACATCACTGTGTGTATTATCCTGTACTGTGACATCACTGTGTGTATTATCTCTGTACTGTGACATCACTGTGTGTATTATCTCTGTACTGTGACATCACTGTGTGTATTATCTCTGTACTGTGACATCACTGTGTGTATTATCCTGTACTGTGACATCACTGTGTGTATTATCCTGTACTGTGACATCACTGTGTGTATTATCCTGTACTGTGACATCACTGTGTGTATTATCCTGTACTGTGACATCACTGTGTGTATTATCCTGTACTGTGACATCACTGTGTGTATTATCTCTGTACTGTGACATCACTGTGTGTATTATCTCTGTACTGTGACATCACTGTGTGTATTATCTCTGTACTGTGACATCACTGTGTGTATTATCCTGTACTGTGACATCACTGTGTGTATTATCCTGTACTGTGACATCACTGTGTGTATTATCCTGTACTGTGACATCACTGTGTGTATTATCCCTGTACTGTGACATCACTGTGTGTATTATCTTTGTACTGTGACATCACTGTGTGTATTATCCTGTACTGTGAGATCACTGTGTGTATTATCTCTGTACTGTGACATCACTGTGTGTATTATCCTGTACTGTGACATCACTGTGTGTATTATCCTGTACTGTGACATCACTGTGTCTATTATCCTGTACTGTGACATCACTGTGTGTATTATCCTGTACTGTGACATCACTGTGTCTATTATCCTGTACTGTGACATCACTGTGTGTATTATCTCTGTACTGTGACATCACTGTGTGTATTATCCTGTACTGTGACATCACTGTGTGTATTATCCTGTACTGTGACATCACTGTGTGTATTATCCTGTACTGTGACATCACTGTGTGTATTATCCCTGTATTGTGACATCACCGTGTGTATTATCACTGTACTGTGACATCACTGTGTGTATTATCTCTGTACTGTGACATCACTGTGTGTATTATCCTGTACTGTGACATCACTGTGTGTATTATCCTGTACTGTGACATCACTGTGTGTATTATCCCTGTACTGTGACATCACTGTGTGTATTATCTCTGTACTGTGACATCACTGTGTGTATTATCCTGTACTGTGACATCACTGTGTGTATTATCTTTGTACTGTGACATCACTCTGTGTATTATCTTTGTACTGTGACATCACTGTGTGTATTATCCTGTACTGTGACATCACTGTGTGTATTATCCTGTACTGTGACATCACTGTGTGTATTATCTCTGTACTGTGACATCACTGTGTGTATTATCCTGTACTGTGACATCACTGTGTGTATTATCCCTGTACTGTGACATCACCGTGTGTATTATCACTGTACTGTGACATCACTGTGTGTATTATCTCTGTATTGTGACATCACTGTGTGTATTATCTCTGTACTGTGACATCACTGTGTGTATTATCCTGTACTGTGACATCACTGTGTGTATTATCTCTGTACTGTGACATCACTGTGTGTATTATCCTGTGCTGTGACATCACTGTGTGTATTATCTCTGTACTGTGACATCACTGTGTGTATTATCCTGTACTGTGACATCACTGTGTGCATTATCCTGTACTGTGACATCACTGTGTGTATTATCCCTGTATTGTGACATCACTGTGTGTATTATCTCTGTACTGTAACAACACTGTGTGTATTATCCTGTACTGTGACATCACTGTGTGTATTATCCTGTACTGTGACATCACTGTGTGTATTATCTCTGTACTGTGACATCACTGTGTGTATTATCTCTGTACTGTGACATCACTGTGTGTATTATCCTGTACTGTGACATCACTGTGTGTATTATCCCTGTACTGTGACATCACTGTGTGTATTATCCTGTACTGTGACATCACTGTGTGTATTATCCTGTACTGTGACATCACTGTGTGTATTATCTCTGTACTGTGACATCACTGTGTGTATTATCCTGTACTGTGAGATCACTGTGTGTATTATCTCTGTACTGTGACATCACTGTGTGTATTATCCTGTACTGTGACATCACTGTGTGTATTATCCTGTACTGTGACATCACTGTGTCTATTATCCTGTACTGTGACATCACTGTGTGTATTATCCCTGTACTGTGACATCACTGTGTGTATTATCCTGTACTGTGACATCACTGTGTGTATTATCCTGTACTGTGACATCACTGTGTCTATTATCCTGTACTGTGACATCACTGTGTGTATTATCTCTGTACTGTGACATCACTGTGTGTATTATCCTGTACTGTGACATCACTGTGTGTATTATCCTGTACTGTGACATCACTGTGTGTATTATCCTGTACTGTGACATCACTGTGTGTATTATCCTGTACTGTGACATCACTGTGTGTATTATCCCTGTCCTGTGACATCACCGTGTGTATTATCACTGTACTGTGACATCACTGTGTGTATTATCTCTGTACTGTGACATCACTGTGTGTATTATCCTGTACTGTGACATCACTGTGTGTATTATCCTGTACTGTGACATCACTGTGTGTATTATCCCTGTACTGTGACATCACTGTGTGTATTATCTCTGTACTGTGACATCACTGTGTGTATTATCCTGTACTGTGACATCACTGTGTGTATTATCTTTGTACTGTGACATCACTCTGTGTATTATCTCTGTACTGTGACATCACTGTGTGTATTATCCTGTACTGTGACATCACTGTGTGTATTATCCTGTACTGTGACATCACTGTGTGTATTATCTCTGTACTGTGACATCACTGTGTGTATTATCTCTGTACTGTGACATCACTGTGTGTATTATCCTGTACTGTGACATCACTGTGTGTATTATCCTGTACTGTGACATCACCGTGTGTATTATCCTGTACTGTGACATCACTGTGTGTATTATCTCTGTACTGTGACATCACTGTGTGTATCATCTCTGTACTGTGACATCACTGTGTGTATTATCCTGTACTGTGACATCACTGTGTGTATTATCTCTGTACTGTGACATCACTGTGTGTATTATCCTGTACTGTGACATCACTGTCTATTATCCTGTACTGTGACATCACTGTGTGTATTATCTCTGTACTGTGACATCACTGTGTGTATTATCCTGTACTGTGACATCACTGTGTGTATTATCCTGTACTGTGACATCACTGTGTGTATTATCCTGTACTGTGACATCACTGTGTGTATTATCCTGTACTGTGACATCACTGTGTGTATTATCCCTGTACTGTGACATCACCGTGTGTATTATCACTGTACTGTGACATCACTGTGTGTATTATCTCTGTACTGTGACATCACTGTGTGTATTATCCTGTACTGTGACATCACTGTGTGTATTATCCTGTACTGTGACATCACTGTGTGTATTATCCCTGTACTGTGACATCACTGTGTGTATTATCTCTGTACTGTGACATCACTGTGTGTATTATCCTGTACTGTGACATCACTGTGTGTATTATCTTTGTACTGTGACATCACTCTGTGTATTATCTCTGTACTGTGACATCACTGTGTGTATTATCCTGTACTGTGACATCACTGTGTGTATTATCCTGTACTGTGACATCACTGTGTGTATTATCTCTGTACTGTGACATCACTGTGTGTATTATCTCTGTACTGTGACATCACTGTGTGTATTATCCTGTACTGTGACATCACTGTGTGTTATATCCCTGTACTGTGACATCACCGTGTGTATTATCACTGTACTGTGACATCACTGTGTGTATTATCTCTGTATTGTGACATCACTGTGTGTATTATCTCTGTACTGTGACATCACTGTGTGCATTATCCTGTACTGTGACATCACTGTGTGTATTATCCCTGTATTGTGACATCACTGTGTGTATTATCTCTGTACTGTAACAACACTGTGTGTATTATCCTGTACTGTGACATCACTGTGTGTATTATCCTGTACTGTGACATCACTGTGTGTATTATCTCTGTACTGTGACATCACTGTGTGTATTATCTCTGTACTGTGACATCACTGTGTGTATTATCCTGTACTGTGACATCACTGTGTGTATTATCCTGTACTGTGACATCACTGTGTGTATTATCCCTGTACTGTGACATCACTGTGTGTATTATCCTGTACTGTGACAACACTGTGTGTATTATCCTGTACTGTGACATCACTGTGTGTATTATCCTGTACTGTGACATCACTGTGTGTATTATCCTGTACTGTGACATCACTGTGTGTATTATCCTGTACTGTGACATCACTGTGTGTATTATCCCTGTACTGTGACATCACTGTGTGTATTATCCTGTACTGTGACATCACTGTGTGTATTATCCTGTACTGTGACATCACTGTGTGTATTATCTCTGTACTGTGACATCACTGTGTGTATTATCCTGTACTGTGACATCACTGTTTGTATTATCCTGTACTGTGACATCACTGTGTGTATTATCTCTGTACTGTGACATCACTGTGTGTATTATCCTGTACTGTGACATCACTGTGTGTATTATCTCTGTACTGTGACATCACTGTGTGTATTATCTCTGTACTGTGACATCACTATGTGTATTATCTCTGTACTGTGACATCACTGTGTGTATTATCCTGTACTGTGACATCACTGTGTGTATTATCCTGTACTGTGACATCACTGTGTGTATTATCTCTGTACTGTGACATCACTGTGTGTATTATCCCTGTACTGTGACATCACTGTGTGTATTATCTCTGTACTGTGACATCACTGTGTGTATTATCTCTGTACTGTGACATCACTGTGTGTATTATCTCTGTACTGTGACATCACTGTGTGTATTATCTTTGTACTGTGACATCACTCTGTGTATTATCTCTGTACTGTGACATCACTGTGTGTATTATCCCTGTACTGTGACATCACTGTGTGTATTATCCTGTACTGTGACATCACTGTGTGTATTATCCTGTACTGTGACATCACTGTGTATATTATCCTGTACTGTGACATCACTGTGTGTATTATCCTGTACTGTGACATCACTGTGTGTATTATCCTGTACTGTGACATCACTGTGTGTATTACCTCTGTACTGTGACATCACTGCTGTGTATTATCCTGTACTGTGACATCACTGTGTGTATTATCTCTGTACTGTGACATCACTGTGTGTATTATCTCTGTACTGTGACATCACTGTGTGTATTGATCCCTGTACTGTGACATCACTGTGTGTATTATCCTGTACTGTGACATCACTGTGTGTATTATCTCTGTACTGTGACATCACTGTGTGTATTATCTCTGTACTGTGACATCACTGTGTGTATTATCCTGTACTGTGACATCACTGTGTGTATTATCCTGTACTGTGACATCACTGTGTGTATTATCCTGTACTGTGACATCACTGTGTGTATTATCCTGTACTGTGACATCACTGTGTGTATTATCCTGTACTGTGACATCACTGTGTGTATTATCCTGTACTGTGACATCACTGTGTGTATTATCTCTGTACTGTGACATCACTGTGTGTATTATCTCTGTACTGTGACATCACTGTGTGTATTATCTCTGTACTGTGACATCACTGTGTGTATTATCTCTGTACTGTGACATCACTGTGTGTATTATCTCTGTACTGTGACATCACTGTGTGTATTATCCCTGTACTGTGACATCACTGTGTGTATTATCCTGTACTGTGACATCACTGTGTGTATTATCTCTGTACTGTGACATCACTGTGTGTATTATCCTGTACTGTGACATCACTGTGTGTATTATCCTGTACTGTGACATCACTGTGTGTATTATCCTGTACTGTGACATCACTGTGTGTATTATCTCTGTACTGTGACATCACTGTGTGTATTATCTCTGTACTGTGACATCACTGTGTGTATTATCCTGTACTGTGACATCACTGTGTGTATTATCTCTGTACTGTGACATCACTGTGTGTATTATCCTGTACTGTGACATCACTGTGTGTATTATCTCTGTACTGTGACATCACTGTGTGTATTATCCTGTACTGTGACATCACTGTGTGTATTATCCTGTACTGTGACATCACTGTGTGTATTATCCTGTACTGTGACATCACTGTGTGTATTATCTCTGTACTGTGACATCACTGTGTGTATTATCCTGTACTGTGACATCACTGTGTGTATTATCCCTGTACTGTGACATCACTGTGTGTATTATCCTGTACTGTGACATCACTGTGTGTATTATCTCTGTACTGTGACATCACTGTGTGTATTATCTCTGTACTGTGACATCACTGTGTGTATTATCCTGTACTGTGACATCACTGTGTGTATTATCCTGTACTGTGACATCACTGTGTGTATTATCTCTGTACTGTGACATCACTGTGTGTATTATCTCTGTACTGTGACATCACTGTGTGTATTATCTCTGTACTGTGACATCACTGTGTGTATTATCCTGTACTGTGACATCACTGTGTGTATTATCCTGTACTGTGACATCACTGTGTGTATTATCCTGTACTGTGACATCACTGTGTGTATTATCTCTGTACTGTGACATCACTGTGTGTATTATCCTGTACTGTGACATCACTGTGTGTATTATCCTGTACTGTGACATCACTGTGTGTATTATCCTGTACTGTGACATCACTGTGTGTATTATCCTGTACTGTGACATCACTGTGTGTATTATCTCTGTACTGTGACATCACTGTGTGTATTATCTCTGTACTGTGACATCACTGTGTGTATTATCCTGTACTGTGACATCACTGTGTGTATTATCCTGTACTGTGACATCACTGTGTGTATTATCCTGTACTGTGACATCACTGTGTGTATTATCCTGTACTGTGACATCACTGTGTGTATTATCCTGTACTGTGACATCACTGTGTGTATTATCTCTGTACTGTGACATCACTGTGTGTATTATCCTGTACTGTGACATCACTGTGTGTATTATCCTGTACTGTGACATCACTGTGTGTATTATCCTGTACTGTGACATCACTGTGTGTATTATCTCTGTACTGTGACATCACTGTGTGTATTATCCTGTACTGTGACATCACTGTGTGTATTATCCTGTACTGTGACATCACTGTGTGTATTATCCTGTACTGTGACATCACTGTGTGTATTATCTCTGTACTGTGACATCACTGTGTGTATTATCCTGTACTGTGACATCACTGTGTGTATTATCCTGTACTGTGACATCACTGTGTGTATTATCTCTGTACTGTGACATCACTGTGTGTATTATCTCTGTACTGTGACATCACTGTGTGTATTATCCTGTACTGTGACATCACTGTGTGTATTATCTCTGTACTGTGACATCACTGTGTGTATTATCTCTGTACTGTGACATCACTGTGTGTATTATCCTGTACTGTGACATCACTGTGTGTATTATCCTGTACTGTGACATCACTGTGTGTATTATCCTGTACTGTGACATCACTGTGTGTATTATCCTGTACTGTGACATCACTGTGTGTATTATCCTGTACTGTGACATCACTGTGTGTATTATCTCTGTACTGTGACATCACTGTGTGTATTATCTCTGTACTGTGACATCACTGTGTGTATTATCCTGTACTGTGACATCACTGTGTGTATTATCCTGTACTGTGACATCACTGTGTGTATTATCCTGTACTGTGACATCACTGTGTGTATTATCTCTGTACTGTGACATCACTGTGTGTATTATCCTGTACTGTGACATCACTGTGTGTATTATCCTGTACTGTGACATCACTGTGTGTATTATCCTGTACTGTGACATCACTGTGTGTATTATCTCTGTACTGTGACATCACTGTGTGTATTATCCTGTACTGTGACATCACTGTGTGTATTATCTCTGTACTGTGACATCACTGTGTGTATTATCCTGTACTGTGACATCACTGTGTGTATTATCCTGTACTGTGACATCACTGTGTGTATTATCTCTGTACTGTGACATCACTGTGTGTATTATCCTGTACTGTGACATCACTGTGTGTATTATCCTGTACTGTGACATCACTGTGTGTATTATCCTGTACTGTGACATCACTGTGTGTATTATCTCTGTACTGTGACATCACTGTGTGTATTATCCTGTACTGTGACATCACTGTGTGTATTATCTCTGTACTGTGACATCACTGTGTGTATTATCTCTGTACTGTGACATCACTGTGTATTATCCTGTACTGTGACATCACTGTGTGTATTATCCTGTACTGTGACATCACTGTGTGTATTATCCTGTACTGTGACATCACTGTGTGTATTATCTCTGTACTGTGACATCACTGTGTGTATTATCTCTGTACTGTGACATCACTGTGTGTATTATCCTGTACTGTGACATCACTGTGTGTATTATCTCTGTACTGTGACATCACTGTGTGTATTATCCTGTACTGTGACATCACTGTGTGTATTATCTCTGTACTGTGACATCACTGTGTGTATTATCTCTGTACTGTGACATCACTGTGTGTATTATCCTGTACTGTGACATCACTGTGTGTATTATCCTGTACTGTGACATCACTGTGTGTATTATCCTGTACTGTGACATCACTGTGTGTATTATCTCTGTACTGTGACATCACTGTGTGTATTATCCTGTACTGTGACATCACTGTGTGTATTATCCTGTACTGTGACATCACTGTGTGTATTATCCTGTACTGTGACATCACTGTGTGTATTATCTCTGTACTGTGACATCACTGTGTGTATTATCCTGTACTGTGACATCACTGTGTGTATTATCCTGTACTGTGACATCACTGTGTGTATTATCTCTGTACTGTGACATCACTGTGTGTATTTATCCTGTACTGTGACATCACTGTGTGTATTATCCTGTACTGTGACATCACTGTGTGTATTATCCTGTACTGTGACATCACTGTGTGTATTATCCTGTACTGTGACATCACTGTGTGTATTATCCTGTACTGTTGACATCACTGTGTGTATTATCCTGTACTGTGACATCACTGTGTGTATTATCCTGTACTGTGACATCACTGTGTGTATTATCCTGTACTGTGACATCACTGTGTGTATTATCTCTGTACTGTGACATCACTGTGTGTATTATCCCTGTACTGTGACATCACTGTTGTGTATTATCCTGTACTGTGACATCACTGTGTTGTATTATCCTGTACTGTGACATCACTGTGTGTATTATCTCTGTACTGTGACATCACTGTGTGACACTGTGTGTATTATCTCTGTACTGTGACATCACTGTGTGTATTATCCTGTACTGTGACATCACTGTGTGTATTATCTCTGTACTGTGACATCACTGTGTGTATTATCCTGTACTGTGACATCACTGTGTGTATTATCTCTGTACTGTGACATCACTGTGTGTATTATCTCTGTACTGTGACATCACTGTGTGTATTATCTCTGTACTGTGACATCACTGTGTGTATTATCCTGTACTGTGACATCACTGTGTGTATTATCCTGTACTGTGACATCACTGTGTGTATTATCCTGTACTGTGACATCACTGTGTGTATTATCCCTGTACTGTGACATCACTGTGTGTATTATCTCTGTACTGTGACATCACTGTGTGTATTATCTCTGTACTGTGACATCACTGTGTGTATTATCTCTGTACTGTGACATCACTGTGTGTATTATCTCTGTACTGTGACATCACTGTGTGTATTATCCTGTACTGTGACATCACTGTGTGTATTATCCTGTACTGTGACATCACTGTGTGTATTATCCTGTACTGTGACATCACTGTGTGTATTATCTCTGTACTGTGACATCACTGTGTGTATTATCCTGTACTGTGACATCACTGTGTGTATTATCCTGTACTGTGACATCACTGTGTGTATTATCTCTGTACTGTGACATCACTGTGTGTATTATCTCTGTACTGTGACATCACTGTGTGTATTATCCTGTACTGTGACATCACTGTGTGTATTATCTCTGTACTGTGACATCACTGTGTGTATTATCCTGTACTGTGACATCACTGTGTGTATTATCCTGTACTGTGACATCACTGTGTGTATTATCCTGTACTGTGACATCACTGTGTGTATTATCCTGTACTGTGACATCACTGTGTGTATTATCTCTGTACTGTGACATCACTGTGTGTATTATCCTGTACTGTGACATCACTGTGTGTATTATCCTGTACTGTGACATCACTGTGTGTATTATCCTGTACTGTGACATCACTGTGTGTATTATCCCTGTACTGTGACATCACTGTGTGTATTATCCTGTACTGTGACATCACTGTGTGTATTATCCTGTACTGTGACATCACTGTGTGTATTATCTCTGTACTGTGACATCACTGTGTGTATTATCCTGTACTGTGACATCACTGTGTGTATTATCCCTGTACTGTGACATCACTGTGTGTATTATCCCTGTACTGTGACATCACTGTGTGTATTATCCTGTACTGTGACATCACTGTGTGTATTATCCTGTACTGTGACATCACTGTGTGTATTATCTCTGTACTGTGACATCACTGTGTGTATTATCTCTGTACTGTGACATCACTGTGTGTATTATCTCTGTACTGTGACATCACTGTGTGTATTATCCTGTACTGTGACATCACTGTGTGTATTATCTCTGTACTGTGACATCACTGTGTGTATTATCCTGTACTGTGACATCACTGTGTGTATTATCTCTGTACTGTGACATCACTGTGTGTATTATCTCTGTACTGTGACATCACTGTGTGTATTATCTCTGTACTGTGACATCACTGTGTGTATTATCTCTGTACTGTGACATCACTGTGTGTATTATCCCTGTACTGTGACATCACTGTGTGTATTATCCTGTACTGTGACATCACTGTGTGTATTATCCTGTACTGTGACATCACTGTGTGTATTATCCTGTACTGTGACATCACTGTGTGTATTATCCCTGTACTGTGACATCACTGTGTGTATTATCCTGTACTGTGACATCACTGTGTGTATTATCCTGTACTGTGACATCACTGTGTGTATTATCCTGTACTGTGACATCACTGTGTGTATTATCCTGTACTGTGACATCACTGTGTGTATTATCTCTGTACTGTGACATCACTGTGTGTATTATCTCTGTACTGTGACATCACTGTGTGTATTATCTCTGTACTGTGACATCACTGTGTGTATTATCCTGTACTGTGACATCACTGTGTGTATTATCCTGTACTGTGACATCACTGTGTGTATTATCCTGTACTGTGACATCACTGTGTGTATTATCCTGTACTGTGACATCACTGTGTGTATTATCCTGTACTGTGACATCACTGTGTGTATTATCTCTGTACTGTGACATCACTGTGTGTATTATCCTGTACTGTGACATCACTGTGTGTATTATCTCTGTACTGTGACATCACTGTGTGTATTATCCTGTACTGTGACATCACTGTGTGTATTATCTCTGTACTGTGACATCACTGTGTGTATTATCCTGTACTGTGACATCACTGTGTGTATTATCCTGTACTGTGACATCACTGTGTGTATTATCTCTGTACTGTGACATCACTGTGTGTATTATCCCTGTACTGTGACATCACTGTGTGTATTATCCTGTACTGTGACATCACTGTGTGTATTATCTCTGTACTGTGACATCACTGTGTGTATTATCCTGTACTGTGACATCACTGTGTGTATTATCCTGTACTGTGACATCACTGTGTGTATTATCCTGTACTGTGACATCACTGTGTGTATTATCTCTGTACTGTGACATCACTGTGTGTATTATCCTGTACTGTGACATCACTGTGTGTATTATCCTGTACTGTGACATCACTGTGTGTATTATCCTGTACTGTGACATCACTGTGTGTATTATCTCTGTACTGTGACATCACTGTGTGTATTATCCTGTACTGTGACATCACTGTGTGTATTATCCTGTACTGTGACATCACTGTGTGTATTATCCTGTACTGTGACATCACTGTGTGTATTATCCTGTACTGTGACATCACTGTGTGTATTATCCTGTACTGTGACATCACTGTGTGTATTATCTCTGTACTGTGACATCACTGTGTGTATTATCTCTGTACTGTGACATCACTGTGTGTATTATCCTGTACTGTGACATCACTGTGTGTATTATCTCTGTACTGTGACATCACTGTGTGTATTATCCTGTACTGTGACATCACTGTGTGTATTATCTCTGTACTGTGACATCACTGTGTGTATTATCCTGTACTGTGACATCACTGTGTGTATTATCCTGTACTGTGACATCACTGTGTGTATTATCCTGTACTGTGACATCACTGTGTGTATTATCCTGTACTGTGACATCACTGTGTGTATTATCCTGTACTGTGACATCACTGTGTGTATTATCCTGTACTGTGACATCACTGTGTGTATTATCTCTGTACTGTGACATCACTGTGTGTATTATCCTGTACTGTGACATCACTGTGTGTATTATCTCTGTACTGTGACATCACTGTGTGTATTATCCTGTACTGTGACATCACTGTGTGTATTATCCTGTACTGTGACATCACTGTGTGTATTATCCTGTACTGTGACATCACTGTGTGTATTATCCTGTACTGTGACATCACTGTGTGTATTATCTCTGTACTGTGACATCACTGTGTGTATTATCCTGTACTGTGACATCACTGTGTGTATTATCCTGTACTGTGACATCACTGTGTGTATTATCTCTGTACTGTGACATCACTGTGTGTATTATCCTGTACTGTGACATCACTGTGTGTATTATCCTGTACTGTGACATCACTGTGTGTATTATCTCTGTACTGTGTATCTGTTCCTGTCTGGACATCACTGTGTGTATTATCCTGTACTGTGACATCACTGTGTGTATTATCTCTGTACTGTGACATCACTGTGTGTATTATCTCTGTACTGTGACATCACTGTGTGTATTATCCTGTACTGTGACATCACTGTGTGTATTATCTCTGTACTGTGACATCACTGTGTGTATTATCTCTGTACTGTGACATCACTGTGTGTATTATCTCTGTACTGTGACATCACTGTGTGTATTATCCTGTACTGTGACATCACTGTGTGTATTATCCTGTACTGTGACATCACTGTGTGTATTATCTCTGTACTGTGACATCACTGTGTGTATTATCCTGTACTGTGACATCACTGTGTGTATTATCTCTGTACTGTGACATCACTGTGTGTATTATCTCTGTACTGTGACATCACTGTGTGTATTATCTCTGTACTGTGACATCACTGTGTGTATTATCCTGTACTGTGACATCACTGTGTGTATTATCCTGTACTGTGACATCACTGTGTGTATTATCCTGTACTGTGACATCACTGTGTGTATTATCTCTGTACTGTGACATCACTGTGTGTATTATCCTGTACTGTGACATCACTGTGTGTATTATCTCTGTACTGTGACATCACTGTGTGTATTATCTCTGTACTGTGACATCACTGTGTGTATTATCTCTGTACTGTGACATCACTGTGTGTATTATCTCTGTACTGTGACATCACTGTGTGTATTATCCCTGTACTGTGACATCACTGTGTGTATTATCCTGTACTGTGACATCACTGTGTGTATTATCCTGTACTGTGACATCACTGTGTGTATTATCCTGTACTGTGACATCACTGTGTGTATTATCTGTACTGTGACATCACTGTGTGTATTATCTCTGTACTGTGACATCACTGTGTGTATTATACTGGACTGTGACATCACTGTGTGTATTATCTCTGTACTGTGACATCACTGTGTGTATTATCCTGTACTGTGACATCACTGTGTGTATTACCA